>NC_064578.1:3058467-3363064 GCF_937001465.1 Orcinus orca
CTCACTGCAGCTCTGACGACAGTTTATAAACGCAAGGCCACTCTGCTCACTAGAGCAGCGCTTTAGTCTTGGGGCCAAACTAAATCTTTAAATGGTAGAGAGGCATTTAGATTTCTCTTCTGCCCAGCTGACAGTGGGTTTACAGTTTATGATCTGGCCTTTGTAAAAGCATTTGTCAGCCTGGATATTTCATTCTAAGCCCGACCACCCATGCAGAGGGACAGGCAGGAAGTGGCCCTTCATTCGTACCAACAGTCAACTTGGAAGTTGGCTGCAGAATCACAGAATCCAGGCGCAAAGGGGGACTTTTTTGGCATTATCTACTTCGCATCTCAGCGGCTGAAGCGGCCCTTGTTTATACGAAGCGATTCCTGAATGCTAAATTTGGAAATTCTATTTCTCTAATCCTCCAGGCCCCAGGCAGGACGGGGCCTCCTCTGAGATGCTTCTCCACTTCCCCAGCGTTCCTTGGGCTCCAGCCGACCCTCTCAGCGTGACAGGGAAGGCCTTGGGCGCGGAGGACCGGGCAGCCGGGGGCCACGCCAGCACCAACCTAAGCACTTCTCCCATCAGCCAGGGAGGCGCTCCGAGGCTGGCCGGCGGTTTTATTTTGAAGTGTCTGTGTACACATGTATATAATACGGCTCCCTCTGGGCCGGCCCAGCCTGATCTTTGGCAGAATCTCAGGGCTCCGGTCCACGGGAGTGGACCGGGGACCAGGGGGAGGTCTGTGCAAAGACAGCCTGAACTGATAAAGATTCTCGGTAGCCCAGGCTGCCATGATAGCGGGGAAGGAATGTAATATAATAAGGAACACTCACGTTTTATCTCTGTTGCTTGAAGACATTTTCAAGGGAGGAAATAACACCATTTCGGGCAGCAGATAAAGGAGATGGCGTCCACGATGGTTCATTTCCAGAGTACACTTTTCTCCCCCCACCTCCTCCGCACCCATGCCCCATCCCCCATCCTCTACCTGAGGGGAAGCGTTGGAATTTTGCTTTGAGCCTTCTTGCTGCCGCTGCAACATCTTATCACATACCAGCCACCTCCCAGAGGCTCCAGCCTCTCTTTAAGCTGTCACCCCTCCCTACTGCTGCCAGACCTTCTCCCACATCGTAGCTCACACCTCCTGCGGTCTGAACGCTACACCTCAGCACCTTCAGAGAATCAAGGACAGGCTGGTGGACAGGGACACAGATGCACAAGACCAAGGCAGAGCTCCAGCGAGCTTTCTCACCTTCACATGACTCCTTGCCCTGGAGCTGGGGCTGCTTTTCTGCCACCCAAAACTGGGCACATCCCAGGCCCCGGGACCTACCCAGGGACAGAAGGAAGAAATCACTCCTGTGTTTGGAGTGTGGGCTTTATGCCAGCAACTTACTTACGTCGGGTCCCTTTATCCCATCTCAGGGTGGGTGTCTCCCAGGCAGAGCCTGAGACGAGGATTCTCACACAAATGGATGAGCTGAGGGCAACCTCAGGAATACCAGCAGGGGAGGGAGGGACGGAGGGAGACAAGGAAGGGAATGCACCAGCGCAGTGCGCCTTGTCAAGCCAGTAACTCAGTGTCAGGCCACCGGAGCATAGCCCCTCTGGCGGGCTCCCTGGAAGAGTGTGGACATGCACAGCAGAGTTATCCACCCCGAGGGGACAGCAAGCTGGGGTGTCCCCCACTAACTCACTCCCATCCATCGTTAGACGAGAGCTACTCCCACGTGGCATTATTCCCTAAGGCTGCTGGCCTCCAGTGAGCATGGGCACAGCCTGTTCTTATAGCCAGACGAAGCCCTCAGGCAAAGCAGCACAGGCGCAGGCAGTTAAAAGCCAGACGGACGTTTGCCAGGACAGCCAGAGTGAGGGATACGAATGGGCACGGAGAGCCTAAGCTCCTCGCCTGGAAAGGAACGGAGATGCGGAGCCCGGCTTGTTCAGCACAGAGCCCTCTCCCCAAACCAGGCTTGGTTTCTCTTCATGCCTTATCAATTCAAATGACTGTCCATGAAAGCTTCCTGCTTTCTCACCGGGAATATATAGTTTATTTGGATAGAGTTATCATATGCTGCCTTGCAGATACCCCAAAGGTTAATGTTACCCTTTAAGTGGCCATAACCGAAGTCTGTTGGGACTACTCAGCTATTAACCAGATTCAACAGAAGTTTATGGCAAAACATATTTTCTCCTCTAATAAATAAAATTAAGACTCTAACATATAGGAGAGCTGTGGAGACTAGTGTTTACTGAATGACTACGTAGATACTGGTTTGGGCCGAGCACTTACTCAGGTACCCGTGTGTGGGATAGCTCCTGGTCTCCTAGAACACTGGCAACCTAATGCACCTGCTTCTCTAAGAATAGACGGCCGGAACTAGAATAGAGGTGAAATCTCCTAGTGTCACTAGTAACGATCTTACAAACCTGGGGCAAAGGTACTTGCAGAGGGGTGGATATAAAAGTGGTGCAGACTCATGTATCCAGTGGAATAGGATGGTGTTACACTACTATTTGTTTTTACAGATATTTACAGATTATTTCCCACTTTAAGAGGCATAACATCCCTCTTAATCTGTGGATCAGTTTAGCTCACCCATCTTGCTGCATGTCGCGTGGAGCTGGCATGTAATCTAGAGATAGCTATATAGTGGTTTCTCAGATTTTTCACGTAACGACAGTTATTCCTATGAAGTCTTATGTAGCCCTTCAAGATGTGAAACAGAGAAACATGAAGCTGTTTGGCTAGAAGTCGGGTAAGGGGTTCTAGTTGAAACCTCTGTTTCCCACCCGACCACCCGTGGTGCTTCCTCATGTACCTCCACGCACCCCAAGGACTGATAAAAACAGCATGAAAAACACTAATTAAGGCCAGTCCTACAACTGGAGTATGAGAAAAGTAAAGATAAGCAATGTTAAGTCATTTGGGTAATATGACAGAGGAAGTCTAAAGGCAGACCGAAATGAGAATTCAGCTCTCTTAACTCTGGGCTGCCCTCTAGAGCCGTAGATAAACCAGGATCCTCAGCAGAGATTCCAGAAGGGTCCTGCCTTAGCAGTCAGGCTAAAGGGACCCTAGAGTAAAGGCTAACAAAGATTAAAAACAAGCTTCTAAAGGATCAAGCTGGTTTTCAAGTAACTTAACCTCCTGCCAAAACAAATTTCAACCCTCTTTAGAGGAAGACAACCAAATCCAACAACTCAATAAATAACGAGTGTTTGTAATGTTTGGCATCCCATCAAAAATGACTGGACACATGACAAGCCGTAAAATGTGACCTATAACCAGGATAAAAATCAGTCAAAATAAACAGAGGCAGACGTGACAGTAATGTTAGAATTAGCATGGAAGAACTTGTAACAGCTTTCATAGATACGCTCAAGGATTTAAAGAAAAACATCAACATAATGGAAAGAGAATTGGAAGATAGGAAAAAGAACCAAATGGGATGTTATGAGCTGAAAATACTGCATCTAAAGTGAAATTTTCACTGGGCGAACTTTACAGAAGATTAATCATTGCATGAGAAGAGATGAGTGACCTTGTAGGCATACCCACGTAAGCCATAGAAACCAAAACACACTTGCGTGGGACAACATCAAACAGTCTAACATGCGTGTAATTGGAGTGCCAGAAGGAGGAGGTAAAGAAAGAGAAAGCAGTGGAAGACTGATGAAGAGGTAATGGCCAAAATGTTTCCAAATCTGATGAAAACTATAACCTGTTGATCCAAGATCACTGAAACTCAAGCAGGATAAACACAAAGAAAAGTGCACCGAGGCTCATCGCGATGAAACCGCTGGCGTACAGTGATAAAGAGTAAAGGTTAAAGGGCCAGAGGGAAAAAAACACACTGAATTCGAGGAACAAACATAAGAGTCCTCGTGGGACTTCCCCAGTGGTCCAGTGGTAAAGAATCCGCCTTCCAATGCAGGGGACGTGGGTTCGATCCCTGATGGGGGAACTAAGATCCCACATGCCGCGGGGCAACTAAGCCCACGCGCACCACAACTACTGAGCTCGCGCGCCTCAACGATAGAGCCCAGGTGCCGGAAACCATGGAGCCCATGCACCCTGGAGCCTGCGCGCCACAACTAGAGAGAGAAAACCTGCACACCACGACTAGAGAGAAGCCCACGCTGCAACGAAGAGCCCACACACCACAATGAAAAAGATCCCGCATGCCTCAACAAAGATTCCGCGTGCCACAACTAGGACCCGACACAGCCGAGAAAGAAAAAAAAAAATCCTCGCAGGTGTCTCATCAGGAAAGGCGGCCATCGTGACTGAGGAAGCTGATGAATAAGGAGCCAGCTGAGTTAGGAAACTTCCATTAAGCTTCCGGCTGGAAAGGCATTCATTCCTCCCTGGGATGATCTATGCTGGCCCAGTGTGTGCCCGACATGCCACCTCTCTACTCACCAGGTTCAGCCCCCGTGGCAGACAGGGTCGTAGCTCAACAAATGTTCACTCCTTCCCCAGCACAAACCTCCATGGAAAGAATGTATTTCTCCACTGCTTGACTTTAAGCTTCAGCGCTGGGGCTTGCTTGGGCTGAGATATTAGATATCACACTAGCAAAGTCTCGGCGTGAGTTTGCACATTTGGGTTTCCCCCCTCGTACTCCCATCTTTGACCATGAGAAGAGTGTACCCTGGGCCAGCTCTGAGCCTAGCACAGCAGAGCTTGCCCTAGCTCAGACAGACCTCAGGCAAACCTCTTGCATGCCATTGTATGGCCTCCTTTTCTTTATAACTCGTTCTGAAATATGTCTGAGTACTCACTCTGTTGTCCAGGTATGTAACCTCAAGCAAACCACTTCACCACTCTAAGTCTCAGTTTTCCTCTTCTGTAAAATTTTTCCACTCAAAGTACATTCGGCAAAGTTCTCTTTCACATGAAGAAACCTTGTTCAATTAAAGTCGACTAATACAAATAAGAAAATCAAATAAAGGCGTATGTAATTAAGAGTGAAATGGGTACAGAGATGTGAAATATTATCCCATTGGGGGGTACTTCATTTGCACAGGCAAAGGAATCACAAGGAAGGGTACAACGTCCACGGGATCTTGTAAAATAATGAAATGAGTCCCGGGACCCTTCAAGGCCACCTTCCAGGGATCTGTGTTGGGGATTCTCTCAGACATTTACGTCTACAACTTCCACTCCACTTAGCGGTGTTTGCAGAGAGGCGCTCTTGGCGGGAAGACCTTTCTACGACCATGCATCTTCATCGCCTCTTTCTGGATCAGCGTACCCGCGCTCCCCTGACATGTTCACCATTCTCCACACTCAGGACGATCTGCTACTCCATGAATTTGTATCTTCTTTGTTGTCATTAGTTTGTTTTTCAAGTTTTGACTGCCAGCTCTTCCCTGTCCTTTCCTGTCGGAGTTCTCCTGATTCTCATTTCTCTGCCCAATGTTTGATCCACTGCCCCCGTATCACAGCTGTCTCAGTGTGGGTCCCCCTGAAGGCAGACCCTGAGACCTGAGGGCCCCTGGTTTCTCTGGGAGGTGACCCCTGGCAGCACAAGCAAGCAGGCAGGGAAGTGAGTCAGGGCAGGGCGACATCAGCGGGAGGGCTACCGTTGGACGTAACGGGTTCAGCGCCTCGGGGTCTTCTCTGATGAACCACGTAGAAAGCACTTCAAAGTCGTCCCACTGACGGATGGGGGCTCTGAATATTTAGCCACCAAATCCCACCCTTCCTTGATTGAGGATTGCCCCGGAGGCATTAAATCTCGGCATCCCGTGACCTGATAAAGTCCCCACAGTGCTGGAGAAAGCTGTCAGGTAGAGGAGAGGGGAGATGCAGCGGCTCGGGGTGCACGGGAACCGGCCAGCACAGCTGGAGGTGGACGTCACGGTGAGCTGCGAACGGTGCCTCAGCAACACCTGCCGCCAGGTGATAATCCCCACCAGGTATGGACACCGCTGGAGACTGAGCCACCCTCTTTATGGGCATCATGTTACTGGCCTCCTCGCTAATTCTATACGACAGGTTTTACCATTGCTCCCATTTCACAGATGAAGAAAATAAGGCTTAGAGATGTCGTGTATCTTGCCCAGAGTCACCGAGCTCGTGACTGACACAGCCGGGATTTGGACCCCGACCTGGTGAGCACCGGGCTACTCCTCCTTCCATGTGGCCATGACTCCAGAGGCTCCGGGAGACCTCTGACCTCCTGCACACCTCAGTCCCACGGTCCACGCTCGGCCCTCTTGGCTCATGAAGGGATGGACGCCCACCACCCTCATCTCGGAGCCCTGGGGAATTCCACAAGGCTGCCCTCAGTGGGCCCTGCAGTGAAGGATGGACCCCGGACTGCCACTGCTCACCACGGCCTTGCAGATGCACGCGGTCAGAGGGCAGAGGAGGGCGGCATCGGAAAACACAGTTCTGCGAAGGATGCCACAAGGGCTGTGCTGAGAATACCAGCCTCATGTGACCAGCGCCTGGGGAGCGGGGAATCAACCACCACGCCTCCTGGGACAAGGCTAACTCTTCCTCTGACCGCATTTAAGAAGAGGCTTGCAGGAGGAACAAAGAGCTAGCGGGCCGGGCGACCAGCACGATGCTGGCCTGGCTGGTTAGGGTAATTCCAGGACAGACAGTGATTAAACTGCTTATGGTTTTGGCTCTGAACCCATAGAGCTCAAGGCAACAGAAGAATGATCTAAGAGCCAGGCCCATGCAGAACCTTCAGAAAGGGCTCCAGATGCTGTGGTGAGTCCTGCCTATCCCCCATGCCTTCTGTCCTCGCTGCCCCGGGAGCAGCAGCCTCGTGGCTGAGTGATGCCGTGGGCGACAGGAGGACGCAGGAGGCCGCAGGACCTGGTTCACAGCCCTGTCCTGTCATGAAGTAATTGATTTCCCGGGGCTTCCATGACAGAGTACCCCGAACTGCATGGCTTGAGAGCACAGAAAGCTATTCTGTCACAGTTCCGGAGTCCACAAGTCTAAAATCAAGGTGTGGGCAGAGCCAGGCTCCCCCTGAAGGCTCTCGGGGAGGATCCCTCCTGCCTCCTCGCAGCTTCCACCGTTGCCAGCCATCCTTGGTGTCCTTGGCCTGAGCTGCCTCACTCTACCCTCTGTCTCCGTCCTCACGGGCCATCTTGCCTCTGTGTCCAAATTTCCCTCCTCTTCTAAGGACACCGGTCATTGGCTTAGGGCCACCCTAGCCCAGTAGGGCCTCATCGTAACTGCATCTGCTAACACATGTTTCAAAGGTACCAGGGTTAGGACTCGAACATATCTTTTGGGGACATGGCTCAGCCCACAAGAGCCGCTTAGCGTAGGTCTCCTACCTTCCCTGGCAAAGGCTACTCAGAGTGCGTTCAGAGGACCATTGCTGGTCTGCTCAGAAACTTTCACAGCAATCTGACATGACTGTGACATCCAGTGTTCCCAGACTATCTTTGGTGAAGCACTAGATGTTTTTTATGTCCAGTTTTTCATGACTGGAACCATAGCCCTACTGGGCCGGCATTTGCCGTTCAAGGAGGTGTGTCCGCTGAATGGGTTGGCGTGGAACTCTGTGTGTCACACACACACACACACACACACACACACACACACACACACACACACACGCAGTGTCTCCCCCAAGAGACTGACCCTGGTGATCTTTACACCGAGTCCCCTCCCTTGGATAGGCGGGCCTTTGCCTCCTTAACTGGCAGTAACCCTTCAGAGCTCTGCGTCCTGGACACCGTCCATCCTGTGGGAAATAATTCAATCTCGTCAGGGATCTTCACAGTCAAGAAACTTCAGTTTCAGAAACAGCTTAGAAAAATCTACAAATAGGGCTGTGACTGGGTCTTACGATAGATTTGCTGGCCCAAATTTGACATCAAGAAGCACCTCACTGGTAAATAGAAATGAAACGGCTGTCCGAGGAGAATGAGGCTTCCCAAGACATCATGCCATTGCTAATTATGCAACAACTCAAGCCTGCAAAAAAAAGTGCAGATAATAATTTAACACATGTTCACGTGACGGTCGGGGAAGAACCCCAACCCCCTGGAAGGTGATGAGGGCAACAGGCCTCCAGTGAAGATGACCCAGCGGGCGGAAGGCCGGCTGGCCACCGCCGCAGGTGCGGAAATAGGTGAGATTCGATGGGCCAGCGCAAGACGGTGCGTCGCTCACAGCACGGCAAACAGGAATGTCAGCGTGGTCACGGGACTCCCCTGAGCCCAAGTCCCTCGGGTGATGTGAGAAGCCCAGATGGTGGCCACGCGTGCAGTGTGTTGTACCCCAGCTGAGGTTCCCAGAACCGCGGGCTCGGCACCCTTTACAACAAGCAGTAAACAGGTGCGGTCACCTTGACCTTCCTGACTGTCTACGTGACCAGCCGCAGAAACGGCTCGGCGTTGGAGGACGGCTGGGCCCAACACTCCACGGGGGCGTGCAGTGAGACTGGGGGCCCGTGGTGGACAGGTTCTGCCAACAGAGCCCACCCTCAGCTTAAGAAATAAAATTGACAGACACAACGGCAGCTCCCCGGGTGGGCTTCTCTCTTGAGTTGTCCTGACTAGGCTCACGCATGGCTTCCTACGTCTACTGCACAGACTTATTTCTAATAATAATGTATAGCTGAGTTTGACCTGTTTCTCAACTTCATAGAAATAGCATCGTCCCGGCGTCTCCTTGTCTTACTCTTTTCAACGTCACCTTAAGGAAATTCACCCACGTTGACGTGTGTAGCTAAAATTCATTCACGTTTCACTGCTGTGCAATATTCTGTGACGTGAGCAGATGACAGTTTATTTGTTTTTCTGTTGCGGGGCACTGAGGTTGTGACCGTTTCCTAGGACCAGTTGTCCAGCTATCACCGTCCTTGAAGACCAGCTTCCTTGCACACATTTAGGGAATGTTCACCAGCCAGTGGTCCTCAAAGTGAGGTCCTCAAACCAGCAGCACCACCACCTGGGAGCTTATCAGAAATGCAGATTCCTGGGTCCCGCCCCAGACCCGCCGAATCACGGCTGGTGTGGATGGCAGTGAGTGGCGGGTGAGTGAGTCGATGACCCACCAGAGATCCACCTCGGCCCCAAAGGATCTCCAGAGCTAACAGGGGGAAAAGACATCAACAGAAAGTCACAAAGACGAACAGCCCAATTAAGAATGGGCAAATGATCTGAATCGACGTTTCTCCAGAGAAGATATATGAATGCCAGAAAGCACGTGAAAAGATGCTCAACATCGTTAGTCGTTAGGGAAATGCAAATCAAAACCACGATGAAGTAACACTTGACACCCACTAGAATGGCTCGAATCAAAAAGGTAACGTGTTGGAGAAGAGGGGGGGATCTTGGACCCCTCATACACTTCTGGTGGGAATGCAAAATGGTGCATTTGGAAAACAGTCTGGCAGCTCCTCAAAACGTTAAACGTTGAGTGACCGTATGCCCTGGCAATTCCACTCTTACGTATGTATGCCCAAGAGAAAAAAACATACGTTCACAAAAAAAATTGTCGACAGATGTTCACGGCAGCATTATTTAGAACAGCCAAAAGTGGAAACAACCCACATGTCCACCGGCTGATGAAATGGATAAAACAAATGTGAGATATCCACACAATGGCGTATTACTCGGTCATAAAAAGGAGTGAAGTTCTGATTCGTGGTGCAATGTAGATGAACCTTGGAATCATTATGTTGACTGAAAGAATCCCAGCACAAAAGACCACGTATTGTATGATTCCATTTACATGGAATATCCAGACAGAATAGTAAACCCATGGAGACAGAAAGTAGATCAGTGCTTACCCAGGAGTGGGAGAACGGAGCAACGGGGCGTGACTGCTAATGAGTATGGAGTTTCTTTTTGAGGTGATGAAAATATCCTAAAACTAATAGGAGTGATGGTTGCAGAACTCTGTGAATACACTTTAAATAAATGAATTAGATGGTATGTGAATTATACCTTAATAAAGATGTCCACACACAGCAGTCACATCAGAAACGTTTGTGAACCGCTCTCTATTTTGGGGGCAGACCAGGGAACAGGAGAATTTTGAGACAAGTACAGGACACAGTCCCTGAGTTGGACACACTTGGATCCTAATACTCTCCACCACGTATGAGTCACATCAACCCAGATGGGTGCCTTTGCTCCTCTACTCTTCACTTCGCCTCCTTTGCAAAACGGCTGCTGACAGGACCTAGCTCCAATGGCCGCTGGGAGAGTTAAATGTGATCACGAGTACGCACTGACCACAGGGCCTTGGCACGTGCTGGGGCTGCCTCAGTGTCACCGTGTAACTTCTGCCGTTGCCAGCCACAGGCCGAGGACCGCTCAAGACCCAGAGAGAGCCGTACCCCAGGGGTTATAGCCTGGAAAATCCCAAGTTGGAACGGAGTGGGTGGCAAACCCTGGCCATAAGGCACTTGGGATCAGTTGAAAGAAGGCCCGGACCCTATTAACATGTTTGTTCCTGACACAGAGATTGACCTCACACCCCAAATCAGAGAGGGTGAGAGAGATCCTTCTAAGCCTAGGGACAGCCATGGAGAAAAATGACAAAAGACGGGCCATTTCCCTCCAACTTCAGAAAGCCACATCTGAGTGGGGCCGGGTGCTACCAGGGTCTCCTATTCAACCCCTACCTCTGCTCGGAGAAAAAAAATCCCTGGACGGGATCCATCTTTAACTCACTTGCTGTGTCTGAGGTCCAGACGCGCACTGTTTAGACAGCCTGTTTCGGTGGGTGGCCAGGCCGGGAGACCCGCATGCAGAGTTTACAGAAGGTCCTGGCACAAATGAACTGTTGACGACCAATTGGAAGGGCTCAGTGAAATCACAACATGTAAAATATGAAAAGGGGGGTGGGGGGCAGGGAGAAAAAAGGAAAGAAAGGCCCATTTGGAAGGGATTCAAACAACCCGAATAAGGCAAAGCCATCAGACACATGTGCCCTCGGCGAGAACCGGCCCCCCTTCCCTCCCCACCAGCACACACCACCTTTTAAAAAAAAATTCATAGATTTAAATAGTTTTTCTGCATCAGATACAAGAAACAGACCGACATTTTCTCATCCCCTGTTATGTGGCAGGCTAATATTTGGCCATTTACGCTCCATTGGAGACCATTTCTGGGAGAACGCAGCCCTCTCCAGGTTGGTGGCCGGCCACCCATACCCACCTTGACTGCAGGCGCTGGGCCGAGGTCTGAGCAGCGGGGCCGCCCCTCCGGCTGCTTTGGGGCACCGAGAGCTGGAGGGGGGCTCGGCTTCCGGCCCGTCCAATGGGTCCACACCCAGCAGCCCTGACATTGGCGGAAGATGTGGGAAGGTCCTCTTTGTGGACGTGAGCGCCCAGCAGCCGTCAGGACGGAGGGTCCGTCCGGGTGTCAATTCTAGAACTTTCCCACAGTAGCTTCAGGCCCCTCTTGGCTTAAGAGCTAGAGCGTTGCAGGGGACCTGGAGACCTCCGTGCACCCTCCCCTGTGCCCTTCCGTCCCCGAAGTCCCGCGAATGCCATCCCCTGGAGTTCTGTGCGTTTGCTCTTTACCCTTAGTTGCACACGGGTCCCAAAACGACCTATAGCTTTGTTTTGCACTTTTTAAAAGGTTTTAGAAGCATCATTATTGACATTTCCTTCTGAAACCTTTCAGTGTTGCTCTACCTCCGTTTTCAAAGTCTGTGGATACAAAGTATCCCTCGGATGAACTGTTCTGTCTTCGCTGCCGGGAACAGGGCACAAGCAGCTGGCTCTGCTGTTACAAAGGCGGTGGCAGCCTTGACCGTCAGTGCAGCTGGGACTGTTCTCCCGCCCACACCCCTGCATACAGATGGGCGTCTGCAAGAATTTCCCCAGAAAATGGGATCCGTGCATCGGGGGCTACCTATCTTCAATTTTACCGCTGATTTTGCCAAACGCCGTCCAATGCGTGTGCTCTGAGCTGCGTTCTGACCACAACAGACGCTCTCCCCTGCTCTGCTCTGTGCTCTGATGACGTCTGGGGTTGACACACCTCTGAGTTTGTCAACACAACCAGACTGAAAAGTTATCTCGCTGTTTACGTTATCATGTTCCCAGCTGCTGGTGAGAATACGCACCTTTACGGTGATACACGAATGTTTTGTTTCATCTTCTGTGAATCACCTGTTCACATCCTTACGTACTTTTCTCTTAGGTTGTCTGTTACTATTTATAGATTTGTTTTAAAATAGTTTACAAATTGGATAATTACAATACTGACAAACCCTGGTGCCTACCATGCATGAAGTGCTGTTCTAAGCAGACTAGAGATGTCATCTTTTATAACCCGTAACAATTGATAGATGAGGAAGCGGGGCGTGGTGGGGGGAAGACTGGTGACAGGGAGACTTACATGCAATCGCTGGAGGGAACGAGGCCGGAGCGGCCCTTGCACTGGGAAATATCTGCTTCCAGGCTGTGGCTTTCCCCCTATTTCATTCGTGGTGTATTTGTCGAGGACGAGAGAATCCGTGTTTTCATTTTAATATGAGCAGATTTACCAAACTCCTTTAAGGTCTGTGATATTTGTGTGTTGTTTATGAAAGGTGTCCTGTCTCCAAGGCCACAGAGATATTCTCCAATAGTTTCTGCTTAGCGTTTGAACACTCACCTTCCACGCTTAGTTGTCTTCTTACTTATTTTCTATTTATTTATTTATATTTAATTTAAAATTTCTATTTATTTTATTCTATATTTATTACTATTCTACTTTTAATTTTATTTATTTATTTCATATTTTCTTGTTTTCTTTATTTGATATTGTTTTATTTATTTTATATTTTATTTTATTTAGTTTTTTGTTTTTTTTGTGTGTGTGTGGTACGCGGGCCTCTCCCTGCTGTGGCCTCTCCCGTTGCGGAGCACAGGCTCCGGACGCGCAGGCTCAGCGGCCATGGCTCACGGGCCCAGCCGCTCCGCGGCACGTGGAATCTTCCCGGACCAGGGCATGAACCCGTGTCCCCTGCATCGGCAGGCAGACTCTCAACAACTGCGCCACCAGGGAAGCACTATTTTATTTAGTTTTATTTAATTTTTAAATTTTATTTTATTTCATTTCATTTTCTTATTTCTTAAACACCTACCCTGACTTTGCGGACCCATTGATCAACTATGGCTTGATAAGCCAGCTGCCTGATAGACTAAGGTTCCACCTAAGGGCTCTGAGGTGGTGTGGGAACCGCCATACAGTCGTTAGAGGGTGTTCTGGTCATAAAAACATTGAGAACCCTTGATCTGCAGCCAAAGTTTATTGCCTTTGGGACTATCTGGAGGAGAGAAGGTTACAGTCGCGCAAAATTCTTTTAGGCGTCTTTTGGCCCTATTTACAGGCGAATCCTGCACCCACTTGGTGACTGCCGGGCTCTGCAGGACCCCCAGGCTGCAGGCCCACGAGGTCTCCAGCTTAGGACTCGGGCTCTGCAGGCAGGCAGCCCGTGTCGAGAGCTGCTGCGTTACTCCCACTTACCCCCATCCCCACCTCTGCCGACACCCCGGGGCTCGGGGCGTGACAAGGCTCTGCCCAGGTCCCCGAGCTGGAATTCAGAGGTAAAGTGGATTCCAAAACAAGTGCTCCCTCCCTGCCCCCGAACTTCTCAGAGTGACATGCCCGCTCCCGGCGACGTGCCAGATGATTCAAGTGGCACAGACAGAGCGCCTGATCGTTTCCATAGTTCTTTGTTTATCTTAGCGTGAATTGGGGAAAGTATAACCTGCACATTAGCTCCTCAGCTCGCGGGCCGGATGTGGTCGGTTCCATGCGCGTGCCTGGAGCCGCCCTCCTGGGTCAAAGCCCAGCGCTGTCCCGGCGGCTGTGTGGCCTCGGGCTATGTGCCCTCTCCTTGCCTCCGGGTCCCTGTGTAAAACGGGACCAGTCCTGGCTCTATCTCAGCTGGTTGCTGCAAAGTTTAAATGCCAATATATAAAGAATGTCGGGAACAGCGCCTGGTACCAAGGGGGCATGCAGCGAGTGTGAAGTATCGGTTAAGATGTTTATAAAGTGGCTCTACTTAAAGGAAGAGATTACTGTTTAAAACACTTTAAAGATGACTATTTTAAATATTTTCTATTTAAAGAAAAATGGTACCGACATTTTGTGGATGCAGAAACGACATCCCCTACATCCTCCATCACACTCAGTGTTTTCAGAGCGGGATTCTCTGCCTGGCTGTGTTTGAATCGCGGGGGGAGCTTGCAAGATGCCCAGCGCCTGGGCCCCTCCTCAGACCACTTGAAGCAGCATCCCCGGGGTGCAGCCTGGGTTCCAGGAAGCTGCAGATGCCCCCTCGACTGCAACACACAGCACGTTCGAGAACCGCTCTTTCTGAACATCTGCTCTCCCCCGGGTCAGGAGGACCTGGGGACCCAGGTAGTCAGGCACAGTGGGTCTCCTAGTGCAGGTGCGGAGGAAGGACTCTGGATGTGGCGGGAAGAGTGCGGACATCTCGTCGGGAGGTGAACATCACTGCAGCATAAGACAGCGGGCTGTCCAGAGCAGCGGGGGCAGAGGGCTGGCACCTCGGGCAGCGGTGGGGGGCTCTGGGAGCCCAGAGGCCATGGGGGGCACAGCGCCCGCCTGAGGAATGACCATGAGCCATATTTTTAAATTAAGGTAAAGTTCATATAACCTAAAATTAACCATTTTAAAGTGAAAGAGTCTGTGGCCTTTAGTGCGTTCGTAATGCTGTGTGACCATCCCCTCTATCTCGTTCCAGAGCCTTTTCATCACCCCAAAAGGACACCTGTACCCATTAGCAACCCGTCCCCTTTCCTGCCTCCCCCCCAGCCCCGGTCAACCATGAATCTAGTCTCCATGGGTTTATCTACTCTGGATATTCCATATAAGTGAAATCATGTGATACCTAGCCTTCCGCATCCGGCTTCGTTCACTCGGCATAACGTTTTCAAGGTTCCCACGTCGCAGCGTGTGTCACTGCTTCATTCCTTTTCATAGCTGAGTCATATTCCGCTATGTGGATGGACCACATTTTATTTAGCCATTCATCAGCTGATAGACATTTTAGTGGATTCCACCTTCCAGCTGTTGTGAACGGTGCTTCTGTGAACATTTGTGTACAGGCTTTGTGTGGACCTGTGTTTGCATTTCTCTTGGGCAGATACTAGGAGTGGAATTGTCAGGTCATGTGGTCACTGTACATTTAATTTTTGAGCCCTGCACACCTCTCCCCAGCTGTCTGGAAGAACAGTGGGTGGACAGTCATGTCCTTGCTTCCTTCTGGTGGGGGTTTCTGGACAGGAAAATGGGACCTGGAGGGGGCAGCATCAGAAACTTTTCTCCCAGGAGCGTCTTTGGGGAGGAGGGCTGAGCCTCGAGCCTCCAACCTGCTGTGACTAAGAGAACTGGGGAAGCTTCCCATCCCGCTAGCCGTGCCCCGCCCCCACGGGTTCATTCAGTGGACCTTGGTGAGGCTGCTCCTTTGTACAGATGCAGCACCAGGTACAGTATGGGACACACACCCTGAGAAGCAGATCCTACCAGTATATGCAGGGTGTGCGGAACATGAGGGAGTGGGCAGGCACAGCTAGGGTGGCCCCAGGAAGGCTGGAGTACTGGTGGTTGGAGGAGCATCCAGGAAGACTTCCTGGAGGAAGGGGCTTTCCTCTGCCCTCTCCCCTCCCCACCCCCAGCACTAGCCTGGCATCATGTCTTCCAAACCCCCCTCCCACTCATTTAGTTACACACACACGCCAAGGCCTTCCTGTCTGTTTTGCACGGAGGGGGTTGGATCACGTACGAGTCTCAGCATCTTGCCTCTCTCACCCAAGAGTGCGTGGAAACCCCTCCAGCCAGATACACACCTCACTCGCTCTTTTACAGCAATAATCACAGCTAATGTTTATTTCTGAGAATATACGACATACCAGGCACTTTTCTCGACGTTTCCTCGCACCATCTCATTTAACCCGCAAGCCGCCCTATGAGGCGGAGAGTGTTAGTATTCCCACTTAAGGCCAGAGAGCTTGTGACCTGCCTACAGTCACAGGGCCTGCGAGGGGCGGGGCAGGGAGGGACGCAGCCAGCCTGGGGAGCCCCTCACCTCACCCTTGGCCCTCACTCTGACTTCCTGCTGAGCCCCCATCCACGGAACGAGGGGAGCCGTTGACGCGCTGGGAAGAGGTGAGCTCCCGGGGGCCCAGAGCAGACAGGAGAGGGTGGTGAGCAGAGCTGGAGGGAGACAGGAGATGCGGCGCTGGGGATGGAGTTGGAGAGACATGGGGCTGGAAGACCACCTGGAAACCTGGCATCGGTTATGCTCAGGGCCTGCAACGTGGGGTGGTCGCGAGGATGGAGAAGAGGGGAAGGGGATGGGCAGCACGCAGACATCCGAGGCGCAGACGACCGAGGACCAACAGGATGAAGTACCCAGATGGCTCCCAGCGCTTCCTCACTCCTCCCATCCAAACACTCCGCAGGGTGGTGGCTCTGGGCTCCCGGGAGAATCCACCGCCATCGCCGGGAAGCTCCTCCTCTCAGGCCCTGCGGCCGACCCTGGGGATGGTCACCAGCCATCCTGTCTAGCCTGACCTTGTGAATGAGGAATCAGAGACCAGGAATCCACGGCAGGCACAGGCCTGGGGGCCGGCGATGGTGAGAGGCCCGGTAGGGGTGCTGGAGGGGCCTGCCCTCTGCAGCGGCCCTCACTGTCACCCTGGGAGACCTGGAGAGACAAGAGGAGAGAATGCATGAGAGAAGGCACAGCCAGAGCCTGGGAGGGTGGCCACGGAGCACGGCCCACGAGCAAGGATGCGGACGGGGTCAAGGTGCCCGGCGTGGGCACCCTCGGCTGCCTGCCGGGCCCAGGCAAGCCCTCTCAGACCCCAATCTCATCACCTGTCGTGAGGAGGCCCTCTCAGGACACTGCCAGCTCAGAAGGACGCTGCGTGGGACAGTGCTCACGTCACCTCCCACTTGGGCCGCACGGGTGCTGGCTCCAGGGTCCAAGGTCACATCCCGGCTGCACAACTTCCCCCGTGAGTCTCATTTGCAAAACGAGGATAATAAGGCAACCAGCTCCTTCGGTCGGGGTGAGGCTTATGTGGGTGAGGCACGCACGTGTTCAACCCCTGCTGGCTTTTCCCATCGCCATTTGGTCACCAAAAGGGACTCTTCGCATCAGCCTGGCCAGCCGTAACCAAATCAAAGTGGAGGAGATGGAGAGGAAGAGGGAGGAAGGGGGTGGGGGGAGAAGGCCGAGGGGGAGGAAGAAGCTGGTTGGAGCGCAGAGAAGGCCGCCCTAGAACCTCCAGGCTTCATCTCAAATACCGGCTTTAATTACACATAGGGGCCGGCAAAGAAAAGTACGAACTGCAAGGGGGTCATGACCTCAGAATATGTCTTTAAATATACAGAGGAAATTCCCCATTTGATTGTGCTGGATGGGCGATGTTTTTATGCTCTCCCCTCACTGAAATCTGCTGCGGGACCTTCAGCCGAAAATCAGTGCTACCTTGACACTCAGCTTTGAACGTTGAAACAGGTTCCTAGCTGATGTCTGTGGTTGTGGGTGAGATGCTCGCCCCTATGAGTGGTCCTGCGGCCCGAAACCCAGGCCCCCGCCTACCCCTGTCACACCGGATACACCTTCCGTTCAGGAGAAGAACTGAAGAGGTGCCTTAGGAAGGAGAGAGGTGGAGCCAAGCATACCGGCATCTCCAACTTTAAAATGAGGTTACGGGTCTCACTCCTTACTCAGTGGAACCTGGGCCGCTAGGCCTGGTGGTTGGTTTCCTTGGCAACAGACCTGTCCGTGACCGCACTGCAGACAAGTGACTCAATCAGGTCCCCACATTGTTTGCGCCGCTTTAATCAACCAAACTTTTTTTTTTAATTTCAACCGTTTTCATGGAATTTTGTTTTCCAAAACGACTTGCACATTTCTCAGACGGTTTAGTCATAGTTTGAATTTCTTCAGATGCCGCAGGGCTGCCGCTGTGAGTCTGGACCACTGGGCTGGCCTTCATTCATTTCACCCGTTATGCTCCAGAGCTGCTGCGGGCGCTGGGGATTCACGGGGAGACAGAACAGACGAGCTCCCTGCCCACCGGGAAGGCCAGCACGAATCCCAAGTGACGTGGTGCTGGTCTTAGGAGGTGCTGAGTGCTGTGGAGACCAGACAGGAGGCGCAGGTGCTGAAAGATGGGCCACATTCCTCCGAGATGCAGGGTATTTGCCTCGGTGCTAAATTGTCCCCGCCCGCTACTCCTTGCATGATCATGTTGATTCTTTTCTATAATATTTTTCTTTCTCCTACTGTGGTCATCCTTGAATGGGAATTTCTGAGCAACCAGAAGAAATGGCAGGAAGTCCAGTCCATTGAAAGCCCTTACGCTCCCCCCAGGCCCTCAGCGGTTACAGGCTGTGGACCTACTTTGCTTATCTGGTTGTCACGTCAGTGCCCATTAGAGCTGAAAGGTAAAAGGACTGCCCGAGGTGGGAAAGCCGCCGGCGATAAAAAGCAGCAGCTGGGCTCTTAACCCCTCGTGATGGCTCAGAAACTTAAATTTACTTTCAGATACGTGCCTAAATTCTGAAGAAAACTTCCTGGCTATGAAGGCTGTTTCTGCTGTATTCTGACTTAGATGGGTTTTCCTGGATTAACCGGGAAACTTAAAAACTAAATGAACGGTCGTGAGAGAGGAATGCTTTCATGGCAAAAACAACATGGTCTCTGGGAATGTGTTCTGCCCCCAATGAACCGCTGGCTGTCCAGGCCTCGGTCCCACGGGGACAGGGCAGCACTGTGACAACGGGTCCTGAGGCCACACTGTGTGCTGGGCACTGGAGCTGGCCATCCTGCTACAACAAGGGGGACCCTCAGCCGTGCCTGGAGCAGGGTAGCCTGGGTGGGGAGGCCGACGGGGCTGCAGATCTCAGTGTGGACGAGCTACTTAACCTGGCTTTCAACCTCAGTGTTTCCGTCTCTAAAGTGGGGATAAAAGTGCTTCGTCAGAACGCTGAGAGAAGCAAATGGGTTAACCCATGCGAAATACTTAAAACAGTGCCGGAGGGCTTCCCTGGTGGCGCAGTGGGTAAGAATCCGCCTGCCAGTGCAGGGGACACGGGTTCGAGCCCTGGTCCGGGAAGATCCCACATGCCGCAGAGCAACTAAGCCTGTGCGCCACAACTACTGAGCCCACGTGCTGCAACTACTGAATCCCACGCGCCTAGAGCCCGTGCTCCGCAACAAGAGAAGCCACTGCAGTGAGAAGCCCGCGCACCGCAACGAAGAGTAGCCCCGCTCACCGCAACTAGAGAAAGCCCGCACGCAGCAACGAAGACCCAACGCAGCCAAAAATAAATAAATAAAATTTTTTTAATTGTAAAAAAAAACCCAAAACAGTTCCGTGATGTAGTAAGTGTCCGATAATTGTTACTTTCATTGCTACTGTTAATACTTAGCTTGGGAGATTTGTGAATTAGGCATTGATGTCAGTTTTGGGGACCTACAGCTGACGACCCCGCACAGCGCCGGGCATATCAAGAAATATCCACAATGAATGAATCTCCAACGGGTGTCACTCTGCCACCCCTCAGAATCAGCTGGTGACCTTGAAAACTCCCGCTGCCCCAGACAAATAGATACCAGTTCACCCGAATCTCAGGGGTGGGACCCAGGCAGCAGGAGATAGCACAGCTCCCAGATTATCTCGACGTGCGGCCCAGCCGGGACCCATGTTGATCTAAAGCACACGTTCTCGGAGCGGGTCCTCAGACCAGCTGGGAGCTTGGGAGCTTGCTAGAAATGCAGGTGCTCGGGCCCCACCCAGACCTCCTGAATCAGAAGTGCTGGGGAGTCTTTCACAAGATGGGTTACTGATGAGAACCTTCCTTACACCTGGAAGCACCTGGGTCACGGCAGTGGCAGAGGGCGCTTCCCGCAGGGCTGTGGGCCTTGCTGGGCCCCGCGGCGGGCAGATCACCGAGGGTCCCTCCCACGCCCAGCTATCTCTTTCCTTAGCCCCCAGCTCCCACACACCCTCCCCGCCGACACAGCCGCCACTCCCGACCCTGCCGCCTCCTTCACGGCTCACCAGGAAGCAGCCTATCACAGCCATTTTTCTCCTGTCTCGGCTCTGCTGTGTGGGTGATAAAGGCGGCCCTTCCTTGTGGAGGCTCCGCGGCTAATTAGATCCAGATGCGGCCTCATTAGGCCGTCGGCAGCAGGGCCTGGGCTGGCGTTGAGGGCGCTTAAGCCCCCGACTGACCGGGGGCAGGTCTGCACGGGGACAGCGGCCCGGGCATGGGTGTGCCCCAAGGCCTCTCGGTCCCCAACGCTGGATCATGGCTGTCGTGCGCGCGCGTGTGTGTGCACGTGTGTGTGCGTGTGAGTGTGCGTGTGCGTGCGTGTGTGTGCCTGTGCGTGCGTGCGTGCGTGTGTGTGTGGAGCCCCAAGCCGGGGAGACAGGAGCACCTGCTGAGGAGGGCGCAGGTGTGCTAGGGCTGTCTCAGGGCCGCTGGGACACCTCCACGGGGAGCGCCCTTCCTCCAAGCCCATCAACCCAGCTGTCCCTGCAGCCTCCTCAGGGGGACTGTCCCCTAGTTCTCCCAGCCCAGCGGGGTCCCCTGGAAGCCACTGGACTTTATGGCCAGGCTCAGACCTGCGGGGCGTGCTCCCTCTCACAGGGCTTGCCCAGGAACGAAAGGGTGTGTGTTTTCCTCCGCACCTTAGAAGCTTCTAGATCGGTAGTTCTCCAACCGCAGTGCTGTCAAGATCACCTGGAGGGAGGGCGTGTTCATGGACACACTGCCGGACCGCACGCCAGCATTTCTGGTTCAGGCGGTCTGGGCTGGAACCCAAGAGTCTACATTTCTAGCAAGTTCCCTGGTGACCCTGATGCCTGCTTGTGCAAGCACCTCACTGAGACTCTCTGATCTGCACTGACACAGGGTCTCCAACTTGGCTGCACGCAGACATCACCTGGGAAGGCCCCGGTGTTTCGTGACCTTCCGCTCTCTATCCTGGAAAGTAAGACAGGGTGGCCTTTCTTACTTTGGGGTGGCCTCGCCAGTCATTTCTTCCGCTAAGAGGGGAGACAGACAGGCAACACTGAGGACAGAGGGAACCAGTCAGGAGGCTCCGGAGCTGCCCCCGGGACTTGCTGGGTGGCCCTTATCAGTCCCAGTTTGCAGATGTGGACACTGAGGCTCAGGAAGCGCTGGGACTCACTTGGGGTCGCTCCTAGTCAGGCCCCGCCTGATACCAAGTTGATGCTGTTTCCATGAAGTCCTGCGGCCTCTCTAGGGGCTCTGTGGCCTCGGCTCTGTCCCCACCTTGGTCTTGGGAGAGTGCCTTCCAAGGGAGAGTGCCTGGAGAAGCAAAGCAGCGCTGAGGCTGTAACTGGAAAGCCCACATGTGGGCAGGGTCGCTTCCTGTTCTCAGAGTCCAGGGTGAGTGATCCCACCTGGCCCAGTGGCCGCCGTCCTAACTGCGATCAGAGACCCACGTTCCTTCTGGCTCCTGGCTCTTCGACCACTGGTTTCCGAGGCGGACACGTGCGTCTGAGCCAGGCTGGCAGGAGGGCAAAGAGAGCGGAGGATGCAGGGAGGTTTGGGACCAGGCCGGGGAGTGGTGCCCGTCACTTCTGCTCAGTCCCATCGATACAGCCTGGCCCATGCAAGGGCCGCTGGGAACGTGGTCCAGCTGGGAGCCCAAGAAGAATAGGAAACCAGGTGTGAACTGCAAGCTGGTCTCCACCACATCTGAAGACTGAACTTAAAATAACACCAGGCGGATTCCACTCCTAGATATGTTTACCCCTAAGAAATGAAAATCTTTCCACAAAAGACTTGGTCGCAAAATGTTCGTAACAGCCTTAATCGTAAGAGCCCCGAACTGGAGATGGCCCAGTGTCCATCTGCAGGTGGGAGGGTGACCGCGTGATGGTTCTCCATGGCGTGGGGCCCCACTCAGCAGGCACAGTGGACCAAGTGCCAACCCACGCACACGTGGGCAAATCCCCGAAACACCACCAGGCACAAGAAACCAGAAAGGAAGGGGTACGTGCATGACCCCACGTGTGAAACTCCACAGCAGGCAAAGCCACTTTCGAGTGACAGAAAGCAGATCATGGGTGCCTGAGGCCGGGGTGGGGAGACGGGTGGGTGGCAGAGGGCTGGGGGCCTTTTCTAGGAGGGCAACGCTCTATGTCTTCACAGGGGTGGTTACAGGGGCATGCGCCCGTGTCAAAGTTCATCAGACGGCATGCTTGTTCGGGTTGACCCTCGGACAGCACAGGGTTTGGGGCGGTGGCCCTACACACAGTTGAAAATGCAAGTATAACTTACCGTTATCCCTCCCTATCCATGGTCCCTCTGTATCCAAGGCACCGCGTCTGCAGATTCAACCCGCCCGGATGGTACAGGACTGTAGTGTTCACTATGGAAACAATCCCCGTACAGTGGACCCGTGCAGTTTAACATATGCGTGTGCAGGCAGCTACCCGGCTTCACGGATGCCATGTCCGTGTTTTCTGCCCCGCACCCTGGGAAGCTCCCTGGGAAGCATCTCATCCCTCGTGGCCAGTGCCGCACCTCACGTATTGCAGCCTTTGAGTAAGTACCAGCAGTACCCAGATTTTACTGTTCAGAAAATAGGGTCCCAAAGAGGCTAAAATTTCCTGGAGGTCAGCAAATGGCAGGGATGGGATTTGAATCCAGGCAGTCTGGCATCAATGACCCTGATCTTCACAGTCACATGATTCTGTGTCCAGTTAGCCTTCCATCCAGCCATCTGTCCATCAAGAGTCCCCCCAGCCATCCTGCCAGCCCCCCATCCATCCACACACCCAACCATCCAGCCATCTGTCTGCTCAGCCGTCCTTCCATCCAAACATCCTTCCACCCAGCTGTCCACCCACTGAGCCATTCAACCAACTCAACCAACCAGCCATCATTCATCAAAACAAACCACACTTATTGGCCGCCAGCTGTGTGCAAGGCCCTGGAGACGTGACAGTGAACACACACTCCTCACACTCCAGGAAGCTGTAGTCCACAAGAGGAGACTGACGTGACAGTGGACCTTGGCGGGTGAGCGGGCGTGAGCCAGAGTGTACACAGGGACACAGCTGTTGGCCAGCGGAACTGGCTCCACCTGGAGTGAACTGTCCTTGCACATGGAAGCCAGAGCTTGGCCTGGAGGGCCTGAGAATTTGCTGAAAGTCCTGCCCTGCTGGGGCTGACCCAGGAGCGAAATTGTGAAATCATGCAGCTTGCCCGCAAACCTCTCCCTCTGTTTGGAAAGTTCCAGCACCCACACCAGGGGCTGTCACGCCATCCTCTGAACGTCAGAGCCTCCCACAGAGACTTCCTGACCTCCAGAAGGCTCTCCCTGTCATAGCTTACTTGTCCCCTGCTCCAGACCTCAAGTCCCTGCCTGTGCTGATGACAGTGGGTGTTGGCAACTTATTCAGCTAACCCCCGTCCCTGTTAATATACTAATGGCGGTCACCCCGTTAGAGTAGCAGAAGGTTACCACCCAGGAAAAAGGCCCTGTTCCTCAGAAGGTCTTGAAGGGGACGTGTCACGTGGTGGTGTTTCGGGCACCAGACTGGACAGTCCGCTTCAGGGATGAGCCTCTCAATTTCCTTCCGGGAACTATTCCTTCCCCACTCTCACTCCACGAGACTCAGGTGGTGGATGGCACCACTCGACTCCCATTTCAGGGGTGAACACAGGACCCAGACAACCCAAGTCACAGTGATCGGTTGGGAGATGTCACATGATGAGCCAGTAAGCATCAACCCCAGGATGTCGCGGGGACAACAGAATAGAGCACACTCTTCACGTTTGCATCACGAGACTGGTGGAGTATAGTCGGAGCTTCCAGAGGCCAGGACATGGGGGAAAACTCTGTAAATGAAGACAACCTAGAGCAAAGTAGAACCCCGGGAAGGGAGAGAGGCAGACTGCCACATTATTCAAGCACCTGGATCGAGCTGTACCTGAACTCCTAGGACTGAGTCCTCGTATTATTTGAGTCATAAAGACTGTTCTCTTTAATTTAAATGCAAAGTGAGTCTCTGTCACTTAAAACGGAGAGAACCTTGAGCGGGGGGATCACATAGAAACACAACACGCAGACTGAAGCCCTGACGTCACTCCCTCTGAGAACGTTCCCCAACGCCATCCTCTTCTCTTCCACGTAGATACAACACCCCTCCAGGAGGGTCTGGAGATGCTGCTTCTGGTAGTCGTGTGACCCAGAGCAAGGCACTTCCCCTCTCCCAAGCTTCCTATCCTCATCTATAAAGGGTGGGTAAAGCTAGCAGCCACGGCGCACCGCAGTGTCGCTGGAGAATAGGTGGGCTGCTGCAGGGAGGCTGTGCAGAGCTCACCTGCAACCTGGACACGCGAATGCGGGGGAGGGGGCTGACGCGGGCGGCGACCTCGTCCCTGGGCCCTGACCCACTCTGGTCACCGCAGTGACTGTGCTGTTCTCTGTTTAGACTTTGCAACCCCAGGGCATCTCATTTCCTCAGTGAAGCCATGCGCTTGTCAGCTTGTCATAATTTCAAATGAGTGAAATTAGGCAACGTGTACACATAGGTCAGCTTCCTCTCCCGAGGTCAAGGAGAGAAGTGGAGCAGGGGCTGGGAGAGTGAGAGAGAGTCTGGAAGGACATAACCAGAGAGCTAAAGGTGAATTATTTCTGGGTGATGGGATTTCGGACGATTTTAATTTAATTCCTTCTGCCTTTTTGCTTAGCATTTTCCCAGTTTTCTGTCAGGAAGGTGTATCCCTTTTCTAATCAGACCAAAACTGAATTTTATTCTAAAGGAAAAAAGGAATTTAAAACAGAAATAGCCTGGACTTCAAAGTTGGCGGGAAGGAAGAAGTCGGCCACCGACATAATAGAACCAAGGAGGCGGGGATTTTCCTCCTGAGGAACACTAAGTGGTTGGCGTTCTCCTTGTCCTCTGGAATTTCGTTCTGCTGTACTTTATCTAACATGGCAGAGAACATGAGGTCTTCTTGCTAAGCCTGTAAAGAAAGTGGGCTGCTAAACCCCAGTACGGCCCGGGCGAAAGAAATGGGCAAGCCGCCTCTACCCCGCCTCACTCCCCAACACAGATGATCAGTTTTCCGATGATAAACGCTTCTGGTACGGAAGGAAGAGTTTTACCTAAATCTAGGCTGCAGACGCTGAGCCAGGAGCTCCAAAGCTCTCCACACCCGCTTCCATGCAGACGTGACTAATGGACCACCACACTCCTCCCGCTGAGTCTGGGCAGGGCTTTGTGGTGCTTCTCAGGAAGCCACCCCGGTGGATCGAGTTGGCATAGGGTGTGAGACGTGTGTACCCTCCCCAGGCCTCAGGGAGAGGGTCAGACTTGGGGAGTAAGTGCTCAGCCGGGGCGAGGCTGGGAGCCCCAGAGCCGAGAGCAAGCGGACCTGTTTTGTGGCTCAGGGCGGAGCCCGCCGCAGGATCACCTGGAGAGCTTGTGCGCAGATGCGTACAGTTACTGACTCAACAGGTCTGGGGTGGGGCCTGAGAACATGCATTTCCTGCAGGTTCCCAGGGGATGTGGATGCTGTTGGTCCAGGACCCCACTTTAAGAATCACTGGATTAGAGCAAGAAGAACTGAGAATTAGTTACTTAGTGAAGGAGATTGACTAGGGGCTGGTGGTTCTCAACATTAACTGCGTTCAGATAAGCTGGGAAGCAACAAAGCCATCCGACCTGATTCCCCACCCCACCCTCGAGGCTTCGACTTGGTTGGTTTTAGCTGGGACCAATGGGGATCTCTTTTTCAAACCTCCTCAAGTGATTCAAAAATGCAGCTAGATTTTGAAACCACCACTCTAGACCTTTCTAAAGTATTAGGTTTCTATTTCCTTTACCTCTTGCTCCTTACGATGTCTTTTCCTTTTTACTTGTTTCTTTTTTTGGGCGGGGGAGGGTACACATTAGTTATAAGTGATCATGGCTATAACACATCAGCTCCTAAGATGGAGTTTGGTGGTGGACACTTAACAATTACTTGTTGAATGACTCATTCTCTGATGAGTGACACAGAGGTCCTAATATGGATCTAATAGGAACTACTGCATCTAGTGGGGACTACTGAGATGACAGCCCTATAAAGTCTGAAGAAGGGATACACAGTCTTGTAAATCCAGAACATGCTGTCTGGTCCACGAACAAGGTGGTTAAATTGGCCATATTGAAAAGCTTGTTATAATGAGTGTAACGGAAGGAAGGAAGGAAGGAAAGGGTGAAGAGAAGAAGGAAGGAAAGGGAAAAACATGGCAGGGAGGAAGGGAGAGGGCAGGAAGGAGGGAGGCGTTGTTCCGGAGCTCCCTAGCTGTGTTCTAAAGTTGCTGTCCCTCAGCTACCAGCTGACCCCTCAGCTGAAGTGCGCTCCCCCCGCCCCACCCCAGTCACTCCAAATCCCATGGCTCGGACCCCAGTCCCATGACAACCACACTGCATGTCCGCTGTGTGACCCTCCCCGCTCCCTCAGTCTCAGCTTTGAACCGCGCAGATGAGGAAAACGAAGCTCCCGCAGGCGACACTGGACAAAGCTAGGGTTGGAACCTGTGATGGTTTGATTCCAAAGCCCAGTTCTTTCCAGGAAACCGAGCCCAAGGGAGCCCAGCTTCCACATGGAGCCGGAGTCCAGACTCCAGAGCCCAGGTCTGAGGGTGGAGCCTGCCAGAAGGGCCCCGGTCTGGAAGTGTCCACGAGGGAGAGGCAGACTGCACAGGGGCCTGGGCAGCACAGGTGGGGACCTGCCGCAGGTGCGGGCACAGGCAGGCCAGAGGGCATGGGCTCCACGACCACCGGGCTTCTCTGTGGGTTTGAGGGGGCTGCATGCGGGACCCTGGGCCGGGAGAGATGTCGCCTGTGTCACTCCCCCGTTATCCTCGCCCTGCAGGCTACCTGCATTCCAGGATGGCTGGAACGCCATCCAAGGGGGCAGAGGACAGGCCGAGATCCTTCCGGTGGGAGTGTGCCCCGAGGAGGAAGCAGGAGGATGGGCTGGCAGGCCCCAGAGCCCAGCCCGAGGCCACACGCGATCGAGGGGCTATTTTTAAACCAATACCAATCTCTGCGCTAGGGCCAGGGCATGGCACGTCCCTCCTCCCAGGGGCACTGCTGCAGGCCGGGGAGAGGGAGACCGTTCCAGCCCAATCACAGTTTTGGGGATTGAGTCGTCTTTCTCTAAATAAGTAAATTAGCTCTAATACCCTTATTTGCTATCAACCTTATAAACCTAATGCAAACCAGATGGGCCTCACTTCCCGAGCCCCCCATGCCGTGTGGCCCAGCCTCCTCGGGTCTGCCCATGGCTAACTGGCTTCCTTGGCCCCCGTGCCCCTCCCTCCTCGTTCCCACATTAACAGCCCCTTGGAAAGGAAAAGGCTTTTGGGTTACTGCCCGCGCAAGAGGCTTCCTGGGGTCCTCCCAGGCCCTCCTGGGAAGCAGGCTCAGGAGCCAGAGATGACTCATTTTCAGGGTCAGCCCAGTGGTACCTTCCACTGCCCTGTCTCATACTTTATTATTTTGTAGTAAAAAAGCATTGAGGGTTTTTCTTCCTTATTGCCAAAGTAATGTTTTCATTTCCGACACTGAAGAAACATTTGAAAGAGACATAAAAAGAAGAAAAATGCAAAATCGCCTATGATCTCTCCGTAGAGATAGTTAACATTCTGGGAACCAGCCATCCAGACTTTCATCTCGAGCAGAGGTCGGCAAATTTTTTCTGTAAGAGGCCAGATAGTGAACATTCAGGCCTTCGTGGCTCATACCATCTCTGCTGCAACTGCTGAACTCTGCTTGTAGAGTGCGAGAACAGCCAAAGGAACTATGCCAAGGAATGGCTGGGCTGTGTACCAATAAAACTTTATTTACAAAAAAATCCCACAGACAAACAGGCTTCGGGCCACACTGAGCCCAGGAGCCGTAACTTACTGACCCCTGCTCTGGGTCAGTGCCGTACGACAGAAACAAAGTCTGAGCCACGCTGTAACTAATGTTTTCCAGGAGCCCGTTAGAAAAAGTAAAAAGCAGGTGAAATTAGTATTCATGATAGGTTTTACTTAACCCAGTATAGACAAAATACTATTTCAGCATGAAACACAATTTTAAAAACTTATCAATGAGATGTCTTACATTTTTCGGTACCAAGTCTTCAAAATCCAGACCTAATTTCACACTGCCAGCGCATTTCAATTCAGAATAGTCACATTTCAGAAGTTCAGTAGCCGCGTGTGGCCAGTGGCCACTGTGCTGGGTGGTGTGAGACGACACCCCGCTTCACCTCCCACTTGGTTTTACAAGGCGGCATCCTCCACTCGTTCCACACCTGGGCACAATCAGCTACGTAGCCTCTCTCGGTTCTAGTTCCCTCATCTGTCAAGTGAAGACTGTAAATGCACATCTCTTAAGGTTGGTGTAAGGACCGAAAGAGAAGATGCTTAGAAGGCCAGCCTCGGGTCTGAAGAACGACAGATATCCCATAAGTGTAAACTCTTCGGTTAGCTGTTGGCGTGAAGGCAAAGGCAGAGAAAAGCTGGTTCTTGTCGGCATTCTCAGCGTCCCCATCACCAGACCGCAAGGGCCTTCAGCAATCAGCCATCCAGCCCCCCTCGCCATGTAGGGAGGGGCCAGCCTGACGTTAAATGACTTATCCGAAGTCGCTCAGCCAGAAAAACCTAGAAGCCATTAGTAATACTGGGTACCTAAAGCACTTCAAAATGTAGTTTTTTTGTTCATCAAAAATTCAATGAACTTGAAAATCAATGAGTAGTATTTACTACATTAATAGATTAAACAAGAGAAGGCATAGGATAATTTTAGTAGATGCTGAAACTGCATTTGACAAAATTCAATATCCATTCATGACCAAAAAGAAAAGTAGGGGTACAAGGGTATTTTGGGACAGAAAACCCACAGTTCACATCGGACTTAACAGTGAGAGGCTAAGACCGGGGACAGGGCGAGGAGGACTTCTCCCACCAGTCCTGTCCCCATCTTACTGGAGTCCTGGCCAGTGCAGTAAGGTCAGAAAAAGCAATAAAGAGCATATGCAGACTGGAAAGGAAGAAATAAAACTGTCTTTGTTTGCGGTTGACGTGATTATCTATTCAGAAAATCCCCCAAAATCTTTAAATATATATATATATATTTTAGAATAAGTAAATGAGCTTTAGCGAGGTCACAGGACACAAGGTCAAGATATATAAAGAACTCTTAAAACTCAACAATTTGACACATACCTCACACTTGACCCAAAAAGTAGCTCAAAATGGATCACTCACCTAAATGTAAGATGTAAAGCCGTAAAGTTCCCGGGAAGGAAGCGCATAATGAAATCTACATCCCCTTGTGTTTGGCAATGAGTGTTTAGATATGGCACCAAAAGCACAATCTATAAACGAACAAAATGAACACATCGTCCCGTATCAAAGTTAAAAGCATTTACTTTATGAAAGACAATGTTAAGAGAACGAAAAGACAAGCAACAGACTTGGAGAAAATACTTGAAATCATATATCTGATAAAAAGGACTGGTATCAGAATATATAAAGAACTCTTAAAACTCAACAATAAGAAAACAAACAAACCAAATAAAAATGGGCAGAAGATCTAAACGGACACAGCTTCACCGAAGGAGATATACGGATGGCAAATAAACATGAAAAAGATGTTCAGCGTCGTGTGTCGTTAAGGAAATGCACATTAAAACTAAAGAGAGATCGTGACGTGCCTCTCAGAATGGCTAAAATCCAAAAACCTGACGAGAATTCCCATTCCCTGCTGGTGCCGCAAAATGACACCGTCACCTTTGAAGACCGCTTGGTGGTTTCTTGTACAGTTAAACATACGCTCATTATACAGCCTAGCAACTCTGCTCCTAGGATTCATGTCATTGCCATGAGGGTCTGTCAATTAAATGTCAGGGCCACGAGGTGGGAGTCCCACTGGCAGGTGGTTGGGCGCAGAGAGCCGGAGTTTGAGTTTCCTGAGCCCCCAGCCCACCCGCGTGGACTCTGCACACCTCACCCCTGCAGCGCAGTCCTGTTTCTCTTCGTAGAGTCCTGTTATCTGTACAGTTTTTCCCGAATTTATAACTTGTAATCAACTCAGCCTATTTCTCCTGACTCATCTTGTAACTTCCCACCCCAGACGCCCCTCGGACGACTGTTATCAGTGCCACACACGGGTTTCAAAGTTTTCTTGACGCTGGGCTTCTCAGAACCTTGCTGCTCTGGACAGCACGTGACCGGCCGGCAGGGAGACGAGGATAAAGCGTGCAATTTGTTCAGACTGATCTGACCACAAAGCGGTTTTTTCCCACCGAGCCTTTCATGGGATTTGAAGGTGGTAGTTGAGGGTGCGGGATCCTCACCGAGCCCCCCAGCGGTCCTCCAGATGGGACTTGTTATCAGTCCCATTTTGCAGATAAGAAAGTCGAGACCTGGAGAAGTTAAGAGACTTGGTTTGTTTGAGGCCACGAGTGCGTAAACGGACCGGATTCTGACCCACGTGTCCAGACTCCACAGCCCACCTGGGGCCTAGCCCACCTTCCCTTTGGGGTCCCGTCCCAGCCTGCAGGGAGCTTTCGGCCACCCAGGCCCTCTCCCACCTTCAGCTGCCCAGTCACCCCATCGCCGATGCTCTCAGACCCACCGCCGTACGAGGCTCATAGGTGCACCCTCCCGTCCAAGATGCCAGCACCCCGGAGCTTGACCTTCTGCCCGGCGGGAGCTGCAACCACCAAGACTTGTGTGGGAGTCCTGAGGGTCCAGATGCTCCAGGAAGCTGCCCTGTTGTCAAACTTGGTGGAGGCCTTTTTGGGAAAATGAGTCAGAGCCGTGTCCTCCCGAAGGGCCAGAGGTCCCAAGCCTGGCAGCATCGCTGGGGCTCCAGTCTCCCTGGGTCTGGAGAAGGCCAAGGGCCGTGGGCAGGCGCGGTGTGGGAGGCCGGCTTGCAGGCTGTAGCCGGGTTTGCGCTTATCACGTCTGTGGGCACCCTGGCCCTCTGTGTTTGCTCCGAGACCTCAGGAAAGTGTGAGATCTTTCCTATGCTCCTGGCAGCCTCTTGTGTCCTGGTAAGTTGGGCCACCCAAGGCCATGGCCTTGTCTGGGACCCGGCACTCTTCCTGGCCCTTGAGCTCCTGGGGAGCCCCTTCGCCCAAAACCCGCAAGAACCCTCAACAGCTCCCCTCTCAGAGGCCTCACTTCCGTCCGGGTAAAAAAAGACCCCCATCAAATTTCTTCTGGAAGCACACCATCCTGTAGGGGAGCCGAGAGAGGGAGTGGGAACTGAGTTCATGACGGAGATGGAATTCTCCAGACAGAAAAGGTGGAAGTGAGTAAGTAGTTATCAGTTTCCTTAACTGTAGAACGGGGCTAAGGTGGTTCTTATCTGGGAGGGTAAATCGTGAAGACAGACGAGGCCATAAACACACAGCTCTTAGAAGAAAACAGGGCGCAGGGTCACCCTACACCTGATCATCATGGTGACTTAACCGCTTTAATAATGACCATTGTAACGATAGCAACGTGATCATCACAACACGCCCACGTCACGCGTGTGCCACACACGGTGCTGGCTCCCCTCCCGCTTCGTCCCGCCCCTGCTCTGTGACGATGAACGTTGCTGGCCCAGCTCCCCCGCCCCGGCCTTCTGCCTCGCAGACTCTTGCACAATTTTGCCGTGTCCGGGGAGGAGGAGTTCAGGAGAAATCCAGACCTGCCCCCGCGGACGTCTGTCCACATCCCATGGGAGGCAAGGAGGACATCTGGTGAACTGAGTCAGCTTCCCCGGCCTCAGCTCCTGCCCGTGGTGCTGCCTGGCCTCGGGCAGGGGCTCAGATGGCCCCGGACTCAGTTGCCTCCATTGAGATGAGGGTTGTTTTAAGGATTAAGAGTTTGGATAAAGAGCACAGAGCCCATGAAGTGGGCTGATAACCTCTGAAAATCTATGTCCAAACCCCGGAATCTGTGGATGGGACCTTTTTTGGAAAAAGGTCTTTGAGGGGGCGATTAAGTGAAGGATCTCGAGGTGAGATCCTCCTGGAATATCTGCGTGGAGCCTATCGATCTAATGACAGGTGTCTTAATAAGAGAAGAGCAGGGAGAGTTTTGTGACAGGCACACAGGGGGAGGCCACGTGAGGATGGAGGCAGAGACTAGAGCCATGTGGCCACAAGCCAAGGGACACCCAGAGCCCCCAAGAGCTGGAAGCCACAGGAAGGACGCTTCCCTAGAGCCTCCGAGGGAGCCAACCCCTTGATGTCCCACCTCTTCCTTCCAGAACTGGGAGAGCACATTTGTGGTGTCATAAGCACCCCGGCCTGGGCCCCTCAGTTTTGTTACAGCAGCTCAGGCGGCTCCCGGCACGTGGCTCACACTCAGTAAGCGGCAGCTGTTCTTCCATCAGCGGGTGTGTCTCCGGTACCTGCGTGCCTCCACCCCCAGCCTGGCACCCGGGACGCAGCGGCGACCACTGTTGGCATCACCGTTAGTGACACCGCACCGTGGATTCTTCTTAGCCATCTTAGTGAACACCCTCACGGCCGAGTCCAAAACACAGCAGTCTTACCCGCACGCCAGCACAGTGGAACCCAAAGCCCAAACACCCCCGTTCCCTCCATCCAGTTGCCTCAATCCTCAAGGCTCCGCCCACTTTGCAGGCTCTTCCAGCCTGGAATTTGAGATGGGCCTTCAGCTCCTAACGCAAGGGCCCAGGAAGCACGAGACCCGGTTACACACGGCCGCGTAGTCAGAGGATGCGTCAGACCTTGGGTAAGCTGGGGTCCCCCAGGTCTACAGAGAATTCTGGAGTTTCCCACTTCCCAGTTAGGGTTCAAGCTGCCCCCTTGGACTGGAGAGCTCAGGAAACCAGAGACCTCCGAGATCACAGGACCTTGAGATCCTTGTCAGAAAGGAGGAAACCAGAGAGGTGCCTGGGCTCCCGTCACCCATCCCACTAAAGGCCTGCAGCGCTCACACCCCCAGAAGCCAACTAGAGCCAGGCTGCTGGGGCCAGTGACACTGCCTCCCGGGCCTCAGTTTCCTCACCTGTAAAATGGGCTTATTAGGAGCGCTTCACCTGCAAAGCACCTGCACGTTGGATAGTATTATATCATCTGCATTAAATTGTGGAGGTAGACACCAAAGTCTGTTCAGGTCAAGTACACCTGATTCTTTTTTTTTTTTTTTTTTTTGCGGTACGCGGGCCTCTCACCGCTGCGGCCTCTCCCGTCGCGGGGCACAGGCTCCGGACGCGCAGGCTCAGCGGCCATGGCTCACGGGCCCAGCCGCTCCGCGGCGTGTGGGATCCTCCCGGACCGGGGCACGAACCCGCGTCCCCCGCATCGGCAGGCGGACTCCCAACCACTGCGCCACCAGGGAGGCCCCGCCCTGATTCTAAGAGACGCATCCACTGGCTTTTTCCTCCCAGAGAGAAACCAAATCAGTCCTCCTGCATGTGAGTCCTGAGCTCCCGGGGAAGTGACTTGAGCGGGGGCTGGCCCAGGAGTGACTGAGTCCTCCCGCGGCTGCCCTCCACCAAGCCCGGCGGTGACTTAATCCGTCCCACATGGAGCCCTGGTAGGCGCTGACCTTTGCCCATTAACCCCGAGCCCCGGCTGCCCTGGCGGAGAACTACCGTCTGTCCCCGATAACCTCCCCAGCATAATTCAACCGGCCTCGCACAGGCTGCAGAGATGGGCCGATAACGCCGCCCCTTCTGGGGTCAAGGTAGCGGGGCACGGCTGCCAGCCCTCTCTGCCTGTAAAAAAAAAAAAAAAAAAAAAGCCCACGTCACGGGGCCCCTCGGAACAGATCCTGCCACACTTTCAAACGCCTTCTCTCTGGAAACCTGGAGGAAACAACAGAAGGCGTGCGGGACTGCAAGGAGACGCCATCCTTGCAGCCGCTGGCCAAGCCTGCCCCAGAGAAGTTTCTCGCACACTCCTGAGCCCTGGGATTTGGCCAGGGAGGCACACCATGGCGCTGGCCTTGCTTGTTTTTTTCAAATATAAGTTGTAAAGATGGACCCAGGGTAGTAAGGGAGAGGCCCAGGGACTGAGGCCACAGCCGTCTTCCCCAGGGAGCGGTGCAGGGCCCTGAAGCTCTCGGCATGAAGACGGGCGGTCGCCACATCGCAGGGGCTCCGGGAACTCAGCTGGGAGGTGGCCTTCTAGGTGGGGAGCAGATCCCCCCCTGGGGGCTCGGGAGCCACCAGGCCTGGGTCCAAGCCCAGCTCCCCACCCCCACCTGAGCAACCTTGGGGGAGTCCCATGGCCTCTCTTGGCCTCAGTTTTCTCATCTGTAAAATGGGGATAATGGGTGGGGGTTGGGGATTGGCACTCCTAGAAGCTCCCAGCGCAGAAGCTAATGGGGTAGTGGTTCAATCAGTAGCACCTCCCGCTCCTCCCAGCCTCACCTGAGTCACCCCGAAGGCAGGAGAGCCAGGACGTGACACCGCAAGTCCGGCCAACCCCCTCGGGCCTGGATCCCTGCAGGCGACACTGCAGGAACAAGGTCTCCCCCCAGCCCCGCCTGACTCCCCCATCTGGGCCCCGCTTCTCACCTGTGAATGCGGGGTCACGCCACATGTCCTCTGAGCCTCTCCACCGTGAGCCCCGACCCCATGTGTCCTTTCTGGGGAAACCCAGATCCAGGGAGAAAAGAGCACGTCCACCGGGCGTGATTCAAAGCCCCAAGGCGTCGGTGGATGTGGAGGAGGACGCCGTCGCTGGGCCCGTGAGCCATGGCCACTGGGCCTGCACGTCCGTAGCCTGTGCTCCGCAACGGGAGAGGCCACAACAGTGAGAGGCCCGCCTTACGCCAAAAAAAAAAAAAAAAAGCTGAGCAGTAATGTTATTGTTCAGCAGCTCCACGTTCATTTAGCTTTGATTTTTAGAATGCTTTTTTGAGGTATAAAGTACGTACAGAAAAGTGCGTTAACCACGAGTGCATGGATGGGTGAATCCTCGTGAAGTAGCCCATCGTGTACCCAGCCCGCAGACCAGGAGACAGAAGGTGACCCGTCGACCCCCAAACCCCCTTGCGGCCCCTGCCAGTCACTGCTGCCCGCTGGGACCCGTGACCCTGACTTTGACAGCCTCGTTTCGGCCTCCCACCGTTTCTCATTCAAACAAGAAAAGTGTGAGGAAGTACGTCAACGTTCTGATTTCTCCCATATAACTTTTTAGACACGGCTACAACATCTATTTAAATTTATTGCAAAAGACAATGTCAGCCCCCGCGTTGCTGGGCACCCCTTCTGTCACTGTAACCTGGGATCCCTGCTCTGGACAGCCCCTCCCTCCCTCTGGCCTGTGCTCTGTGTGCCCAGAGCCTCCTCTGTTTGTTCAGGGACCGACATCCTGTTGCAGGAGGACACGGGTCGGAGTTCCATTCCCATCTCCACCATTCGGCACGTCACAACTTCTCTGACCCTCAGTCTCCTCGCCTGCAAAACAGGCATCCTAGCAGGACCTCCCTCCCAGGGGGCTGTGAAGGTTCAGTACATGAGCTGGTGTGGAAGAGCGGGCAGCCCAGCCCCTGCGGAGGGGACGCCGGCGCCGGCGGCTGGCCCTGGGAGCAGGGGCATAGCTGCCTGCTCGAACCCCAGCTCCCTCACCTGCGCCATGGGCCTGATGACAACTCCCCGTACAGGGTTACCGGGAAGAGCGGGGTCTGTAAAGCGTCTGGCACGTAGGGAGTGAGTGTGGCTGCCACAATTCGTTATTTATTTATTTTATTATTGTTATCGACATCTACCTGGCTGAGGGCCGCCTCCTCGAGGCAGGTGGAGGTCACCCACAGGGCAGCTGGGGAGGTCTGGCCCCCGGCCACCTCCCCTCCTTCCGGGAGATAAAGTCCATCACGGACCATCTGGGCTGGGACGTGTCCGTCGTAACCTCTAGGAGAGCAGATGTGTCATCAGCCAGAGGCCAGCTCCCTGGGCGGCAGATAACCCAGAGACCCCTCGTGGACGGCTCTCACCCACGGAGGGGCCGGGAGGCACCCCCTGCCCCGCCTCACGTGTCCCCATGCAGATCCCGTCAGCCCCGGCCTCCCCCAGTCCCGCCTCCCCGCCTTCAGCTGGCCACCGCGCAGCAGCAGGAGATGCTCAAAGACACTTGTTTGATGAGTGAGCCAGAGGGACGCCGGGTCCCCTCGGCCACTTGGCCCATTATAAATCACCACCTTCCCAGTAACCCCATCTTCCCTCTGCCTAGGACGCCGGCCCCAGGAATTCCACCTGCCTTTTGAGACCAGCTGAGTGTGTGGTCCAGCTACCCAAAGTCTAGCTGTGTGTTCTCAGAAACTCTCCAACCAGGAAGCAAAGGTGTATCTGTTGTCCACCTCTAGTTATTTAAGAGGCAAAAAAAACTGTCTGGGACGACAGAAGCCTCACAGTAATGGCGATGGTGATGATTCTCACGTTGCCCACCGTCTCAAGGGGCCAGTCTGCCAACAGTGGGTTAAATGATATTGATTCGTTGTGTTTAATTCCGTCCACTGGAAGCCGTGCAGCAGGGACGTTTGTGTGGCCTGGCCTGCCACAGCGCAGACGAGCACCGTTGCCGTTTGGGATGACAAAACCTCTCCAAAAGCCAGAGGTGACGAGGCGGGTACAGGACGGAGGGCCTGAGAGAGGAGCGAGGGCATCTCAGGCCCAGGCTGAGGGCAGCCACCGCCGGTATGACTAATGGACCGGCTCGCAGGCTCCAGGCCAGATAAACGCATCCCCTGTCCAGGCCATTTTTCCTCCGCTATCTCTTGTTGAGGCCACACTAACAACCCCGTCAGCCCGCCGAGTGATGGATGGCCTCGGGAAGGCCCCGGCACACCCCTCATGCCGACCCTTGCAGGGGCTTTGCAGAGCCCGCCTGCGAACCTTCAAGACTGGTTCTCTTTGGCGTGAAGAGTGAGCACCCCAGACTGGAGCTTCTCACCCTCCACAGACACCTATGCACACACACATGTGTGCACGCACACACACGCACACACCACTGCGTCCGCTCAGCCAGGTTTTAAAGCTTGGAGCTCTGCAAGCTCAGCTCCCAGGAACCTGCCTGAGATCACAACACCAGACACTGAGCTTCTTACTGACCCTTCGTGGGTCTCTATAGGGGTCATGCTCAAGTTCCCAAGGGGTCAGGGTGTCCACAGAGCGATTTTGGACGAGGAGGCAAGCTGACCACCACCTCCCGGGAAAGGCCCACACCGGCCCACCTTGGTCTGTCCAAATGCCAGATGACTCAGACCCCACTATTTCCTGGGGAAAGTTGGCCAGCGGTCCGTGTGCCCCCAAATCCTCAAAGGCGGTCAGAAACGGGAGAGCAATTACAAAGCCTCACGCCAAACACTCCACCTTCAGGCCGTAAACTTCCTGTCGAGCAAAATAGAATGAGCTGCGCGGGCTCCAGTTACAAACTGAATGTGGGAGCGTCACGCGGCCACACTGGATAAACAGTGGGCTCCCCGTCTATCCTGGCCTCTCTGCGTCTCATCCGTGCCCGTCTCAAATCCCACCCCTCGCCCCGGCCGTCTCCGGGGAAATGACAAACACCGGATGGAACCGATGGGACCCCGGAGGCCGGATGCCCACCGTCCAGGACTGTTTATGCCTGAGGCCGTCCTGGAAGAAAAATGTGAGAACGCCTTTTCGGAACATGGTGGCCAAGCGAGGTCCGACCGGGTGCCAGGGAAGGCCATACAATAGGGGCAAGTGCGTAGCGGAAGGATAGGGCTGGGCACGGCCGCCACGGGGACGGAGTGGGGCCGACGGGGCCCTTCCCTCCTCTCTCTGTCCAGACGCTGCAAAAGCCTCCCAGGGTCTGTTCCCCTACCTGGTACCCAGGGTTTGACCTCCCTCGACCCAGCAAGTCATGGGAACCAAATCCAGCTTCCCGCTGACTGGCCGTAAAAACACCGAGGTTTGGGCAGCGGACGTTCAAGATGGACACACGGTTTCCTTGCGAGAGTTATTGGTACCAGTCCTTTCTAGAAGCAGGCTTTTTATTTTATTTCAGCTCAAATGCATTGTTCGTTCAGAGGTAGGCAAGTTTCTCCAACAAGAGAGGTATTGCTGAACTCTGCGGCCATGTCCACAGCTCAGACGATGCTCGTCACAGAAGCCTCAGCTTTTTAGCAAGGAGGAATCACGAGGCACGTGGCTTCCCAGGAATCTGCAGGAGAACCAGGCACCTTGGCAGCTGCCATTACGAGTCTCACATCTTAATAAGAACCAAATTTCTGGGGATATCAACCCAGAAAAAAAGCCAATCTATCAATGAAAGCCCCACCCTGTACAAAGTGCTGCACGTAAGACTCATCAATGCCCGAGGGAAAAGTTGGTTGCTTCTGTGAGCCAGGAAAACTCATATTGGATTTCCAGAAGACGAGCTCTGGGGGCGCTTCAGATATTGTGTTTCAAGTAAGGGCTCCGCCTTTTGAGTAGCTACGTGAGTGCGGCCACATGATTTCGCCCGTCTGCCTGGATCTTCTCGTCTGGGAAATGGAGAGAGTAATCGTGCCTTCCCCTCTTCAAGGGTCGGTTATGAAAACTGAATGACAAGATGCTCGTGAAACTCATAGCCTTGCTCTCGGCCTCATCAATCTGCACTGGGGAGTGGAGGTCTGGGGGCGAGCTGTGTCTAACAGACCCCAACCAACAAGTCCATATTCTCCTTCATAGAAGTCCAAGCTCTGTTCCACAAAGCCCACAGGGGGCAAGGGTCCCTCCATCCTGCTCTTCCCACACCTCGTGTGTCCTCACCCGCTGGGTCCACAGTGGCTCCTCCACAGTACGGCCCGAGGGGAGGGATACAGGGACCCCGGGCAGCTGCAGAATCACATCGTCACGACCCACTGGCCAGCGCCCATTCACACGACCACAGCCAGCTGCAGGGGAGGCTGGAAAGCGAAGTCTTTATTTGGGGCCATCATTTCCCTTGCTCAAAATCGGGGGGTGTTATTATACAGAGGAAGGGAAGATGGATATTGGGGGCCTACAGGCAGTCTAGTTACTCTATGAGATAAGTATTGTTAGCTCCGTTTTACAGATGAAGAGGCCAGAGAGGTGAAGTACATTTCTCCGAAGCACACAGCTTTGTCAAACGTCCAGCCTTACCCACTGGGCTACACCACCGCCTCAGCAATGGCCAGAAGGGGGTATGTTTTCTCCGTGCGAACTCATGGAATCTCATTGAACGAACAGTGTGGTCATCTGGGGGCAGAGTGGGCTGCAGGCCGACATCCGCACGTCATCCAGGCCTTCCAGGAAGAGACCACAACTCCCCAGGCCAGGCAGGGCGTCTTCGGGAATGCAGCTGCTCCAAGGTGGGAGCCGCCCAAGGAGGCCCTTTCCACACTGGCCATTTTTTTTCAGCGTCTCAAGGGATTAAGATAGCAGAGAGGGAGCCTCTCCCGGAGAGCTGAGGCTCCCTCGCCCCGCTCCAGCCCTCAAGCTCTCCTCCCCCGGCCTCGCTCAGCAGTGTCCAGTGGGGCGGCGAGGCCCGGCAGGGGCAGACCCTTGAGCCCTGCCCTCGTCTAACGCGCTGACGTGGGCCGGGGGCTGCTCACACACTGCGCCAGACACTCCACACGCATCGCTAGCCCACGAGGACTGGCAACAGCTCCACGAAGCAGGCACTGCCGCCACCCCATCCCCAGCAAGAAAACAAGGCCCGGGTGACGGAGGCGGCCTGGGAGGGGCTTGGAATCCGGGTCGCCGGGCACCTTTACACCAGCCTCGTCCCACTGTCTTCTTCCTCGAGGTAAAGTTCAGCGGACCTGCGGCTCAAGGCGACCTCCCGGTAAAGGCTTTGACACAGGAATTCCGGAGGCACCTCGCGGACAGGTCTCAGACTCCACGAGATTTAGGTTCACGCGAACACTGTTGCCACGCTGGGTGTTAGGCCTGGGCGGCCTGTGTGCAAACCTTGCCTCTGCCCTTCCTGGCCGTGCTTCGTCTGCTAAGACACGTCACCCTCTGGACCACAGTGTCCTCATCTGTGACATGGGCAGGAGAGCAACTGCTGGTTAGGGCTGCTGGGAGAAAGCTGTCTCTTCAGTAGTGGCAGCGGTGGGCATTGGTACCTTTGTGTTTTTCTTGACTTTTTTCTTTACATGCGAAATGAGATCAAAAGTTAAAATAATTAAATGCGTGAGAAAAGAGGTGGAGGTCAATCTACAGATTAAAGGCGACTTAGATGAGATCGTAGCCCATCAGAGCGGAAACCATGGCATCACCTTTCTGTCTACCTGGTGATCGCAGAACCCTACAAGTGCATGGCTGGCAGAAAAGAAATACAGCTAAAGTTTTAAAACTTCTTGAAATGTAAAGCACAGTTCTAGCCCTCAGAGAATCTGGTCTGGGACACAGATAACCCCAACCCAGCGAGAGGGGGCAGGAGGGCAATGCTGAGACCAGCCCTCGAGCCTGGATGGCCCTCCTGTGAGGTCATAGGGGAGGCCTGGTTCCCACACTGTTACCTCCTCAAAACAAAAAGTGCCTGTTGGGCTTCTCTGGTGGCGCAGTGGTTGAGAGTCTGCCTGCCGATGCAGGGGACACGGGTTCGTGCCCCGGTCTGGGAGGATCCCACATGCCGCGGAGCGGCTGAGCCCGTGAGCCATGGCCGCTGAGCCTGTGCGTCCGGAGCCTGTGCTCCGCAACGGGAGAGGCCACAACAGTGAGAGGCCCGCGTACCGCAAAAAAAAAAAAAAAAAAAAAAAGTGCCTGTTGCAGGGACCTCACTTCCCCCGTGAGGAGACTGAACCTCAGGGGTGCCAGGGTACGGGTCACCCCCTCGTCAGTGGCAGCTGGGATCACACCCCCAGTGTTGTCGGTCCAGGGCCCCCTGTTCCCAGGAGGACCAAGGTGCCAGACGGTGTGCCTGAGGTGTCCAACGACACGTACAGAGACACATGGGGGAAGGGGGACTTGCGTCCATCCCAGCGGCCAGGGAGCAGAAGTGTGCCTCCACCAGCTCCCACCTGTACTGGGCTCAGGGTAGGAAGCCAGCCGTCCAGCTTGAGGGCCGAGGGGATGTAGGCGGGGCTGCCACGCGTGAGCCCACACACCTACGCCTGCATCTGCACCTGCGCTCTCGCTCTTTCCGTCCCTCTCCCCAACTACAGTTTCCTAAGTCGTAATATCCTTGATAACAAGAGAAGAGCAACAAAAGTCACTGAATTTTTTAAAAAACACAAGGAATGTTTGCCCAGACCTTCTCCCCAGAAGAGCTGGCTCACAGTGGGGCGCCTGGACGCAGCCTCCTTCCAACCAGGTCCCGCCTCTGGCCACACTCCCCCACCCTGCTTCCGTGGCCCATCAGGTGACACGTCATTATATACTTGAACAACAGTGGTGTCCATCAGCAGCCTGAGGCCACCGCTGCCTGGCTGTGATGACGCGGTCCTGACAAGGCCCCTTTTAGACAGAAATTCCTCACTCTTGGTGATCAGGCTTGGACCGACCCTCATGTGGGAGTTTTTGCGTTTTTCGTTTTGGGTCATTGAAATTATTATTAAACATCGCCCGGGGCAGGGAGTGAGGGGAGCATTCACGATGCAGTGAGTGTCTGGGCTGTGGGGGGGGCTGCAGTCCCACGAGTTCCTTCTCTTCCTGGGCCCCGACTAACCTTGGGATGCCCCACAGCAGTGAGAATGAGGCGTCAGGCCAACCCAGAGAATTCCAAACCAGCTCCTGGCAGGTCTGGGGAACCATTTGTGCGTTTGCCCCCGACAGAGAACCGGAGTCATCCCCTGAGCAGAATAAATGGAGAGCCACTTCCTGGAACTCTGTGCCTCAGGGGACAGAGGCTGAACCTGAAACCTGGCAGGGACCAGCCATGCTGTGTGACCTTGGGCAAGTGACTTAAAGTCTCTGTGCCTTTGGTTCCTCCTCTGAAAAAAAAAATGGCTATAATGATACTTGCTACTAATATAGATAACACCTAATCTTGTAAATGTAATAAAATAATAGGGCAAGGGTAATAACTGGGAGCCGTGGTGGTTGTGGTGGGGATTGGATGAGTTTCTATATTTAGAGAACTCAGAACTTTGCTGGGCACAGAGCTAGGGTCTCAAGGTGATTATTATTATTAGCGACATTGTCATTACGAGGCAGGGTGTTGTGTAGGAGAAAGACTGTAGAGGCTTTGGAGACTGAGAAATCCGTGGGCTCAGCCACTTACTGTGTGTCTTTAGGAGAATCACCTAACCTCTCTGAGCTTAGTTCCCCATCCGTAAAATGGATTGTTGTTGGGGCAAATAAGATAATGCAGCACTTTCAGAAATGTACAGCATAGGTCCTTGGGTGGCAACAGGAGATGATTTTAGGTGATCAATGAGCAGATTTTTATTTTAATGGTAAATGTATTTCTTTTCATGTTTACCAAGGAAAAGAATGCAGAATTGTATCCAACCCGTCATTTTTCAGGAATTATTACTGGGACCGAGATTCCTTTTACGTATACTTGAATGTCCTCTGTAGTGAATCTATTTATAGAAAAATATTAGGAAAAAGTACAGGGGAAAGACTTCCCTCATGGTTCAGTGGTTAAGAATCCGCCTGCCAACGCAGGGTTCGCAGGCTCGAGCCCTGGTCCGGGAGGATCCCACATGCTGCAGAGCAGCTAAGCCCGTGCGCCACAACTACTGAAGCCTGCGTGCCACAACTACTGAAGCCCACGTGCCTAGAGCCCGTGCTCTGCAACAAGAGAAGCCACCGCAATGAGAAGCCCGCGCACCGCAACGAAGAGTAGCCCCCGCTCGCCGCAAGTAGAGAAAACCCAAGCACAGCAACAAAGACCCAACGCAGCCCAAAATAAATAAATAAATATGTACAGCTTTAAAAAAAAATAAACTCAATTTATTTTATTTATTTTTAAAATTTATTTATTTATTTTTAAAAGTTATTTATTTATTTTGGGCTGCATTGGGTCTTCGTTGCTGCACACTGGCTTTCTCTAGTTGTGGCGAGCAGGGGCTACTCTTCATCGTGGTGTGTGGGCTTCTCACTGCTGTGGCTTCTCATTGCAGAGCACGGGCTCTAGGCATGCGGGCTTCAGTAGTTGTGGCACACGGGCTCAGTAGTGTGGCACACGGGCTCAGTAGTTGTAGCACGTGGGCTTCAGTAGTTGTGGCTCCGGGCTCTACAGCACAGGCTCAGTAGTTGTGGCACACGGGATTAGTCGCTCTGCAGCATGTGGGATCTTCCCGGACCAGTGCTTGAACCCGTGTCCCCTGCATTGGCAGGCGGATTCTTAGCCACTGTGCCATCAGGGAAGCCCCTAAAAATAAACTCAATTTATTAAAAAAAAAAAAGTACAGGGGAACCGACACATGGCAGAAATGGGGGAGGCGGTACTTGGATGAAGTTAGGTTTGCGCCGTGCGTAGCCCTGGGGGCACTGGCATCCCCGCAGCTGTGTCCGCATCTCTCTGCTTCTCACCTGTGCCAGGGAATTGTGCCACACTGCAGAGGGAAGCCTGGGAGTGGCGGAAACCTTCCCACAGTGAGCGATGGGCTCTGGGGATGAATGCGTCGCTTCCCATCTAGCCCCTCGTGGCACAGCTCTGAGGCACCTGTATGGTCCCTCAGAGGGTCCCCGGTGGGGCTGAGCCCCAGTTGCCTGCGCACTTACTAATGAACTTCTCCAGCATTCCTGGGCTCATGGCCCCTTCTCTGTCTTCAGAGTCAGCAGGGTAACACCTTCAAGTTTCTCTTCCATCTTTCAAGGATCTTCATGATTACTCTGGGCCTACTCAGATAATCTAAGCCTCTCTATTCTCTTTTCATGTTTTTTTCCTTTTTTTTTTTAAATTTTTATCGAAGTATAGTTGATTTACAGTGTTGTGTTAATTTCTGCTGCACAGCAAAGTGACTCAGTTGTACATATATATTCTTTTTCATATTCTTTTCCATTCTGGTTTATCACAGGATATTGAATATAGTTGCCTGTGCTCTACAGTAGGACCTTGTTTTTTACCCATCCTCTGTGCAAAGACATAGCTGCTCACCCCAAGCTCCCACGGTCCCCTCCCCCTTGGCAACCACAAGTCTGTTCTCTATGTCTGAGAGTCTGTTTGTGCTTCAGAGATGTGTTCACTTGTGTCATATTTTAGATTCCGCATATAAGTGATATCACATGGTAGTTGTCTCTCTCTTTCTGACTGACTTTGCGTAGTATGGTAATCTCTAGGTCCATCCATGTTGCTGTGAATGGCATTATTTCATTCTTTTTTATGGCTGAGTAATATTCCACGCTATATTATGTATGTATGTATGTGTGTGTATATATATATATATATACACCACACCTTCTTTATCCATTTATCTGTCGATGGACATTTAGGTTGTTTCCATGCTTTGGCTATTGTAAATAGTGCTGCTCTGAACATAGGTGTACCTGTATATTTTCAAATTATAGTTTTGTCTGGGTATATTCCCAGGAGTGGGATTGCTGGATCATATGGTAGCTCTATTTTTAGTTTTCTGAGGAACCTCCGTACTGTTCTCCATAGTGGCTGCACCAATTTACGTTCCCACCGACAGTGCAGGAGGGTTCCCTTTTCTCCACACCCTCTCCAGCGTTTGTGGTTTGCAGACTTTTTAATGATGGCCATTCTGACTGGTGTGAGGTAGTACCTCATTGTAGTTTTGATTTCTCTAATAATTAGCAGTGATGAGCATCTTTTCATGCGCCTATTGGCCATCTGTATGTCTTCTTTGGAATCTCCCTATTTTAAAAAGTTTAACTCAATTATACCTGCGAAGTCCCTTTCGCTGTGTAATGTCACATATTCACAGGTTCCAGGGATTAGGGTGTGGACGTCTTTGGGGGCCATTATCCTATCGACCACAGGCTTCCTGGATCATACTCCCTGAAAAGCTACCCATACCCAAATCCTTATCTCAGGCTCTGTTTCTGGGGGACCCAACCCCCGCCCCAAGATACAGCACACCACCACTCGGCCTCAAGGGTCCCTTGTTCTGTGCTCTTGGGAGTCCGTATGAGGCTTCTGTGTATGGAATTGGACTTCACGCTGCTGTGACTCCGACTCAGGTGCAGACACACCCACCAGCAGCCATTGTTCCCGGCTGCTCTTGAGTTTCAGCTGCAGGAATATCAATTTTATCTCAAAGTTACCCTCACGGCCTGTTCACCTAAAAGAAAGACCCCGAATAAGACAATATTGGCTGCTTTTCCCAAGCTTCTCAGAGCCCCTCTGTCTCCAGTAGCTGGGATCCCCAAGCCACTGGCAGTCAGGCACATATCTGGGACAGAACAGACACCCTGCTTGGCGGAGGTGGGGAGGCGGCAGGAAATGGGGTCCTTGTTGTGAGAGGGGAAGATTTTTCCCCAAGCTCCTGGACTTGGGAGTGGAGTGTGGTTGCCCTGGCTTTGAACCCAGCTCTTCCGCTTCCTAGCTAAGTGAAACTTGATTCCCCCAAGACTCCACTTACCCATCTGTGAAATGGGATAACAATATTCACCCACCTCCAAGGGGTGATAGTCAAAATATCTAGCAGCTCACAGAGAACAGGCATCAAACGTTCTGAGCAGGGCCAGGCATAAACAACCAACACGACGGAGCCAGCACTGCGAGCTGAGCACCAGCCTTGCCCACCCCCAGGGCCGTCGTGAGGGTGTGATGAGAACGCAGGAGAAGCAGTGTGTCCTCCAGCAGCGGGGCCGCGATGAGCTGCCCTTATCCTACCAAGGCCATCAGGTCATATCACTGTGCTGAGGATGAGTCCCTCAGCTGGACGCAAACTGAGTCTTTCGAAAAGCAAGTCCAAAGAATTGCACGGAAGGCAGGCCTTGCTGATTCCATGCCTGGACGAGGCAGCAGAGGCCGCTACGCTCGAGGAAAAGGCAGGACCGGGACTGGTCCCAGCTCCACCACGTCTGGACTTTATCTTGAAAATCAGGACATGTCTCACTTGAGGCTTGCCCCAAATTGCTCAACGAGAGCATCAGATCTTGGCATCGACTGTCTGGACAGAGGGCCATGTGGAATTGAGTCTCTGAAGCCAGGGCCCTAGAGGGGGCAGGCGGGCACTGGTACAGGGCAGCTGCCCCCCTGCTCTGGGGAGGGAGGCAGAGGGCAGGAGAGGGTGGCTGGCCAGGTTCCGAAGCTCTGGAAGACTCAGGGACAGTGTGACCTGGAGCCCAGAGAGGCCGACATCTGCAGATTCCGTCTGAGCCGAAGCCAGAGCCCAGCCGTCCTGTTACCTATTAGGGGACACGAACCCTGCAGAGGCCCAGCCTGGCTTTGGAAACCAAATGTGGGTGATTCCTACGCCCTGAGTCACGCCTGGGAAAGAGCGTTGGTGGGCCACGTTGCACGGGGTGGATTCCTGTTTCCCATTTTGTTCCTCCACATTTGCATCCTGTCCTGGGCCTGCAGGAAGGTGGGGTGGGTTGTAGAAGGAGGGTAGGCCCTCACTTCGGGGGTCCTGGCGGAGAAACAGAACAGAGGAAAACGATGGATGGGACACAGCGCCACCCCTGCTGGCCTCACGGAAGCAGTCTACCAGAGAGGACCTTCCGTGTGGCTAGCCTGGGAGGAGGGGCGGGAGTTCAGAGCCAGCCCTGCAGCTCCGTCCCTAAGCAACTCAGAGAACTCAACCACCGGCTCACACACAGCCACCAAACAAAAGAGTGGCACCGTTTATGCACAGAACACTTTACATATGTTATCACATATATGATCTCATTCAATCTTCACAGTAACCCTGCAATAGAAACCGAGGCCCAGAGGGGTTAAGTAACTTGCCCAAGGACACACAGCCAGTGAGTAGTGGAGCCCAGACTCACCATCTGGTCCATGAGATGCTAAAACCCCTTCAACACGCAGAGGGGGTAGAGCTGTAGATGCAGTGTGTCTTCTAGACATGCCTCCAGTGAAGCCCCACTGATGGCATTAAGCAGAGGGAGCAAAGAATGTGGTCATTCAAAGGAGGAGTTGTTTGCTCAGAATCAAGGACCTTTTTGAGCAGATGAGATCCTGATACCAGGAGATCCTGACACCAGGGCCAAGCCCTCTGACCGCTGAGCCCCCAGCTGAAAGCCCGTGCTTTGGTTCCCGGTCTGAGTGAACGCCGGCCGGGACCCTCCCTTTCAGTGCTGGAAAATTCCAACTGCCAGGGCCAGCATCTCCACGCCCGGAAGCTGCGTGAAGCTTGCCCTCAAAACGCTTGTCCACCCAGAACCTGTGAAGGGGACCTTATTTGGAATTTGGATCTTTGCTGAGGTGATTAATTAAAATGAGGTTATAGCGGACTTGCGCGGGTGCTAAAAGCACCAACTGCTGTCCGAGAGGAAGGCCACGTGAGGACGGAGGCAGAGACTGGAGTGATGAGGCCAGAGCCAAGTATCACCAAGGGTGGCCGGAACCACCCAAAGCTAGTAGCAAGGCCAGGAAGGACTCTTCCCTAGAGCCATCCGAGCGTGGCCCTGCGACACACTGATTTCAGGCTTCTGGCCTCCAAAAGTATGAGAGGGTAGATTTCCGTTGTTTTAAGACACAATTTATGATGGTGGCCCTAGACATCTGGAAATAGCCATTATACCTGAGCACAGGTAAACTGGAGGTGCTGGGTATTAACACCCCTCAGAGCAGCCCTCAGCCAATGACAGACGAGAGCCGATGACGAGAGACTTGGCTCCTCACCCCTTGGGTGAGACGGTCCACTTCCTAAAGCCTTGGCGGGAAGCAGCGACCATCTTCACCACTCGCTCCTATTGATGAGAACCAGTCACGTGACCACCTGGACGCAAAGAAGTCTGGGAAATGTAGTCCCTGGCCAGGCAGCCACAACTAAAGAGAGTTCTATAGAAAGGGGAGCAGTTTTTGGAGGACAACTAGCCATGAATGCATAATAAATATTTGTTTGACTCATTAATGTATTAACTAATGAATGAGCAAACCAACCACTGGGAAAGGCTATTTCACAAATGGTGGCTGGTTGCTGAGCTCACTTAGGGACCCTCACATTGAATAGATCCGGATACGGATCTGGAAGAGAGTCTGCCATGGGCCCCCCTCAGCCCCCTGCCTACTTCCCTCCCTACACATCCACCAGGTACGTCACCCACCGAGGGGCCGTAGAGGGGTCTCAGAGGCCAGCTCGCCGGCCTCCGCCTTTCCCACGCAGAGAAACAGGCCCAGGGTGGCACGGGGACAGGCCAGGGTCACACGGCAAGTTTGTCAGTGAGGAGCCGGGCCCCTGGCCGCTTGACCCCACGCCAGGGCCTGAGCCACTCAGTAGCTGCTGGACCCTCATTGTTCAGCTAATTACTGCAAGTCCAGGCCTGTGCAGCATCTGCGTGGGGACGCTGTGTAAACATTTCCTCTTTGGCAGAGCAGGAAATGAAGGGATGATGAGGTCAAGTGACTTTGCTGGGCTCCTGCTGTCCTGCCTATCATCCAGGCCCCACCCGAGCTGCCCGCGGCCCTTCCCAAGGCTCCTGAGTCAGGTCAGAGGGACGGCCGCGAGGCCTGGGCCCTCCCTCGCCTTCTGCGCCCGGGCCAGGGAGGCCTGGGGTTGAACCCTGCTCTGCACTTCCTGGCTGGGTGCTCTTGAGCAGGTTGCTCAACCCCTCTGAGCTTCCATCTCCTCCCCTGCCAAGTCCCTTCATCCCTCGTGCAGTGGTGAGGATCAAAGGACGCCATGTGGGCAAAACATTTGGCACAGACCCTGACAGACAGTCCTCACCACTGTTTTCCTAATTTTTAAGCTCTTTTGAAAAGATTAGTCACTGAACTGTACACTTTAAAATAGATAATTGTGTTATGTGAATTCCACCGCAATTAAAAAAGGATTATATATTAGACGTTTTTCCCCACTGTCGCCCCGTCACATACACACTCATACACATATGCACACTCACGACTTCCACATCCACATACTCTCACACACTAATACAGTCTCACACACACACACATATATACTCTCATTTGTTATCACACTGAAAATTCACAACAGCCCTGCAAATGTACACCCTGATCCCAGCCTGCAGATGGGTAAACTGAGGCTCAGAGAAACAAGCCACTGGAGGTCACCCAGCCAGTTAGTGGCAGGGCCAAGAATCAGCCTCAGTTCCACTCCAAAGCTGGAGGTAAACACTGACTGCAGATCCATCCAGGTCCGCCCCTGAGTCCCACACAATCCGCCAGCATTTATGAAGTACCTCCAAGGCCTGCTCTATCCCAGGCACTGGGCTAGGAGCCCTCCCCTCCCCATGGACTTTCGTGCTCAAAGAAATTTCAAGATGAGTTGATCCAATCTGGCACCCCATTTAAAGAAAAGTAAACAGACCAGAGAGGTTAAGTGACTTGCCTAAGGTCACACAGCTAATTAGTACCAGACCAGACACACAGCCGAGGCTTCCTGTTCCCCCGCCCCCTCCCTGGCCAGGGCGGCCCCTGGACTTGCTGCAGACATCTCCTGGGGAATTCTGCTCCAAAGACAGAGCTGTGTGACTGTGACGCCAGCAGGCAGGCCGGCAGTGATGGGCTGTGGCAGATCCAATGGACTTTTAAAAGTCTTTAGATAACAAGCGCCATTCCCGAGCTAGTCAAAATCTAAGACCCGTGCCACAGGTCTCTCTGTGTCCTGAACAAAGAAAAGTCACTTTGAAACTTAGGAGGAAACAATTTCCCAAGTGCCTGTGTATTAGATCAAGTAATCTTCCCCCCTCGTGTGGACTGTGGGAGTTTTGAAAAAAATATTTCCCATTAAACTTCAAAAATAAGTTCAAAGAGGAAAAAAAGAAATGAGCCCTTCTGAGCATGGCAAGATTTCCAAGCTGTCAGGAACGGGTTGCCCTCTGCTGGACAAAAGGGGCACGGCCACTTTATAATCAGAACCCTCTCACTCCCCCAGGTATCCTGGATCCAACACGATAGTAGCTGTGCTTTGCACAAGTGGGTTTGCATTTTCTCCGTAACTAACGGCTACTCAGAAATCAGAAACGCGTTCAATGTGTCATCTGTGCTGTTCACTCACTCACTCATCTATGCATTCGCCCTGCCTCACATCTTTGTGGAGCGGCTCCTGTCTGTTGAGCAATGTCCCGGGATGTTCTACATAGCCAACACATTCCAGAGGAGACCACAGACAAGAAGCAACTTAGAAATTAACAGACAAAGCAAATTAACCAAAAAAAAATCCAGGTGGCTATAAATGCTGTGAGAATAAATCCCAGAGGCAGGGAAGGGGCCGTGGGGTGAGGTGGGCAGGGAGGCCACACGGAGCCCAGACGGAATGCAGGGAGGGATGGAGTCGCGTGGGCTTGGGGGGGGCAGTGCTCCTGGCAGAGGGAACAGCCAGGGCAAAGGCACGGCCGATGAGGTGCGTCTGCCCGGTCGGAGGAGAGAAAGGGGGCCAGTTGGCTGGGACTCAGGGATGAGGGAGAAGCAGGAGGACACGCCACGGATGGGGCCGTCCCCGCCGCCCTGCAAGGAATTGAAACTGTGTCCAGCAAACACGCGAGAGAACCGGACCATGGACAGAGGAAGCGGGGGCCTTTGCACTGAGGGACTGCCGAGGGCTGGACCTTAGAGGAGTGAGAGGTGAGCAGGAACTGCACACGCCACCTCCGGCGGGGAGTCCCAGAGCCTCCCAGGAAAGAGAAAACACACGGCCTGAGATGCAGCCTCTCCCTCTGTCAGAGGGAAGTCGTGGCCTTGCTCACGGTTCGGGAGAACTAACTAGATTCTAAACCTTAGTAAGGGATCGGGGGCCAGTTTTGCTGACTGCTTCCCACTGTTAACCCGCATGGAAGTGGTCCTCGTGGGAAGCTAGAGCATCCAGAGGCTGCCGAGCACTGGAGGGAGGGTGGGCTTCGCTGGAGGACACGGTGCAGCAGCCCCGCCCACCCCCCATTGACCCCACCGCCCCCAGGCTGCAGGCTGGGCCCGCCGTGCTGAGCACAGGCCTCCGTGTCCCACACCCGGTTTCCTCTCGGAAAGGGGCCTTGCCTCCCTCCAGCTCAGGCCATGATGACGAGTGGAGGACAGCTGACCCCTGGCCCCAGGGTCAGGCGCCCATGGGCACCCAAGGCCAGGCAGCACCCGAGGGGCTCAGGCTGGAGCCCCACAGGCAGGCACTTGGTCCCTGTGAGGCGTGAGGGTAGGGCAGGGTTCCTTCCTATTCCTGGGCCCCTCTGGAGATGGCTTCGCTTACCGCAAAGGAAAGAGTGGCCCCGGCTGGAGGCATCTGCATTGCCAGGGAGCTGAGAGAAATGCAGAGCCTCAGGCCCACCCACCCCCCGAATATGCCCACCTCACCGGGTCCTGTTGCACCGGGCAGGTGAGACCAGCCTGCGCCCAGCCAGCTGCTCCCGGCTTCTGGCATCATCCGAAGTGAGGGCTCACTTTCTCCACCAAGGCCAGTCCACGCAGAACACAAGAGCCAGCTCTAGTCTAGTGCCGGGTGCCCACCCCGGGACGGCTCCGGGCCAGCCCTGTGCCCACCGTGCCGAGGCCACAAAACTCAAGTGCCAGGGTTCTCCTCCTGCCCTCCCACCACCAAGCTGCACCCTGGCCTTCCGGGCAGCTCCCAAAATGCCCCCGACGTCCCCTCCCGCCAGGCGGCAGCGGAGCCACAGCTTAGCTCACACCCACCGGCACTTTCCAGCAGGCCCCGAGAGGAAAGCGCTCCTCAGACACTGACATCTGAGTGTCCGGAAGGGAGAGGTGTCTCCCCACTGCCCCGGGGTCCACGGCAGCTCCTGGGACAGCCGGGCACGAGGGGACCCTCCAGGCGGCAGCAGGGTTGTGGGAACGAGGCCGGAGCCCCCGAGGTGCAGCCCGGGACCCCAGGGCAGGAGGCGGGCAGCCCAGCCAGTGGCTCAGGTGGAGACGGCTCCCGCTGGCTGAGCCCTCAGCACGTGCAGACACTTGCCATGGGGGTTTTCTGCCCTCAAACGAGTATTTAAAAGTTCAATATGTGAGAAAATTAGTAATAAAAGCAAATGGTTCCCATATATCCACGACTTAGACTCAACAATTATGATCTTTTTGCCGAATTTTCTGCTCAGCAGAAAGGCGGACAGATGTGGTTGAACCGTCGGATAGATGTGGTTGAACCATTTTAAAGTATCTCACAGGCAGCAGGACACTTTCACCCTGAATACTGCGGCAGGCGTCTCCGAAACCAGAAGGGCATCCTTCTGTGTGCTCACAGTGCTATTAGCTCACCTAGCAAAATTAGCAAGACTTTCCTGATATCGTCTGATACCCGGTCCACATCCAGATTTCTCCCGGTTGTCCCCAACGTGTCCTTCATGGCTAGCCTTTTAACCAGGACGCAGGCAAGGGCTGCACGTGGCGCTTGGCAGTCACGACGTCTTGTCGCTCCGGAGCGGTGTCCCCGCCCCTCCCGGTCTCACCGCTGCCGCCCGCCCCGCTGCCGTGGGCTGTTGAGGAGGCCAGGCTGTGGCTGCAGAGCGGCCTGTCTTCATCTTCAGGATGGGCCCAGTGCTCGTCAGGAGGGCCTGTCCTTCCTGCCAAGAAGGGGCCCTGTGACGCCCTCAGGGCGGCATCCACGGCACAGGCCAGCCAACCAGCACCAGCCTGGACACAGCTGCAGCCATGCAGGGACAAAGGACCCCGAGGGATACTGGCCGGAGCTGCCCAGACCCCTGCAACCGCAGCTCCCGATTGTGGGGGGCCCAGGGGTGGGCTGCACAGGTGCCCCCCCGGGGGGTCTCGGCTGGGCAGAACTGGAGGGAGATAGAGGCCGGGAGGCCCGGGCGCCGACGGGGCCGGAGGAAGGTGGGCCAGCAACACGCTGGACCCGGGCCTGTCCATTCACTCGCTCCGCCTGGGCATTTGCGGGCTCCCCGAAGGGCACTCTCCACACCGTTCTCCATCAGCGCTGACTTCAGCTCGCCAGCATCGCCTCCTCCAGCCCCACCCTGTCCCCCACACCGTGAACTCCCCAGGGAGGGGCTTCTTGCCCCCTCCGCCCCACCCCCACGGCTTCTGCGGGGCCGAGCCCAACACCAGTACTTGGAAGGTGCTCAGAAATGTTGAGGCCGAGGGCGTGAGTGAACAAGAAACAGAACAGCAGCAGCGACAGCTCACCCGCTCACCAGGCTGAGCCGGCCTCTGATCTGAGCACGTCGCCATCCACGCTTCACAAGAGAGGAAACTGAGCCCTGAGAGGGGAGTGACTGCCCCAGGTCCCACAGCCGGTAGGCGGCGTAAGGTGGTTCACCTGCGCTCCGGGTGGCTCGCAGACCCAGACCGGGAGGAGGAAGGTGGGCACGATCCGTGCGGTGCTGGGGGCTGCGCGAGCACCGGGCCTGGGGCTGCAGAGACTCGCCCCCTCCCCCCCGACCCAGGAGAGCTGACACCTAAAGGGAACCGTGAAAGGGGGCAGGTGACAGCCCAGGGCAGACAGGTGAGCAGTCGGCTGGGGAGGGACTGGAACAGAAAACAGGGTGCAGGGGCCTAGGGGGAGAGTCTCAGCTCCGGGATGCCTTGTGCAGAGACACATTCAGTTTTGTTTGCTTGTTGTTGTTGTTTAAACTCTTGCAAGGTAAGGAATTCCTGGCTTTGGGGGTGGCAGAGATTGGGGTTCGATTCATATGCACTTAGAAGAGCCACAGCGAGCAAAGTGGAAACAGATGAGCCTGAGAGGCGGGCAGCAGCCAGATCCCACCCTCAGGAGCTCGGGAGAGAACTTGGGTGGGGTGGGCACACGAGGGTGCTGTGCCTGTAGGTCTCCCTGCGGGGTCAAGGCCCACTGTGAGGGCTGGAGGCCTCAGGGTCTCCAGCAACAGGGGCCCAACCCTTGTCTGCAAGCCTGCGGGAACCTGGGTGCCTACCTGGCGTCACCATGGCATGCACTTGAGTGGGGTCTAACCCCCTAGAACGTGAGCCCCATGAAAAAACAGGCTGCCCCAGGGGTCACTGCTGGACCCCCAGCAAGTGGCCCAGTGCCTGCCCACAGTAGGAGCTCAAAAATATGTGATGACTTGGCCAGAAGCTCGACAGGGGCAAAGGGAGCTTGGCAACCGCCCAGACGACAAAGAACCAGGCCCCGTGTGGGACTTTGCACTAGGAACGTGCAGGCCACCCTGCGTTGAGGGGCGCTGGCCCCTCCCCCTGCTGTGACTCCTAGCACCCACCTCTCTCCCCCTCCCCTCCGTCTTCCTCACCCCCTTCCCTCTCTCTGTCTTCACCTTCTCACCCTCCTGGACAGGCTGAGGCAACACGTGTCCGGGACACCTGTTCCGTGGCACATGGCCGAGGCCGGAGCCGTCTGCAAACGCACAAGGAGGGTCAGGCTGAGGGCAGCCGCATAGGCAATGTTACTGAGAGCGGGAAGGGAGTCACAGAGGTGCAGCAGGAAGAAACCAGGGAATCTCAGTGGATGGGGAACGGAGAGGCAAGGGAGAAAGTCGCCCAGATTCCCCAGCAAATTGGAGCAGAGTGCGCCCTGAATCCTGGCGGCTCCGTGTATGTCACACTAGTCCCAGCCCCGATATTCCAGCAGCAGCGGTCAACCTACAAACAGGCAGCAGATACCGCTGGTGCCCCAGCCGGTGATGCCCCACCACTTTTAAGGTTTTGGTGTGTTCTTCCGCCGGCTTCTCTGTGTTTCTGCTTCTCCAGGCTTTCACCTGGGACTCTCTTCCGAGAACTGGCCAAGGGCTTCTGGAACCGCCTGGCACAGTCCTCCGGGCAGCCCTTAGCCGCCGGCTTAGCGTACGGGACTAGGAAAGCAGCTCTGCGGTGTGGCTCACCCTCCAGAGCCACCCCCCCCACGGGATCAGGCTGAGGCTGCGTCTTTGCCTTGAAGTCGCTGGTGGCCTTTTTCTCCTGTTTGCTTCACCCCTTCCTGGTTTCTCCCGGAGTCTATCTCTAGGGAACCCAATATATGCCAGTCAGTTGATTACCTCCCCAATTAGCCTGTTTAGAAATCTTATAAATCAATGCAGCTGCTCGTCAGGGAGAAAGAATTCATATTTACATCAATTTGCATACAGTTCTGGATCCCCCAGAAGTCTGCCCGCACCTGCCTTCCGGACCCTGAGCCCCAGGTCATGATCTGCTGCCAGTGTGTGTGTCCAGTGGAGGGTGGGGGCAAGACAGGGGTCTGCATTTGGATACCAGCCACCCGCCGGCAGTGTGAGTGATCTGGGGCAATTCATCCCCCTCTCTCAGCTCAGTTTCCTTGCTGCAAAGTGGGTATAACAATACCACAATCGCAGGTTCTCATGGAGACTGGTTATACTAATCTATATAAAGCGCTGAGCACAGTGCCCGGCACCTGGTAAGCATAGTATAAGTGCTGACACTATTATCGTTGTTATTTTACTGTAAGCTTCTGCAAATCCTTACTGACTTGCTTGTTATTAGAATAATTAAATGTGCCAAACCACTCAGAGGCTATTGGGAAGGTCTGATTCACTTAAAGGATCCAGAAATTCAACATCATACGTAGTAGCTCCTTTCTACATACAGTCTCAATTAAATCTGTAGACAGGTCCCACGAGGGGTGATGTTACCAGCCAAGGACACCCAGGTGCAGAGCCGGGGCTGAGGTCACCTGCCCCAGGTCACACAGCTAGCAGGGGTGACGTGGGCTGCCTTGGGACCTGCCATGACATGGGAGACTCCCAGGTGCCACGTACAGTGTTTGCCGCTTTTCTGGAAAGACTTCTTGAGGACCGGAAATCTGGATCTGTTGTCTTAACTGCCACGTATTCTGCTGTTCATCAACCTTGGAAAGCAGATGCTAAAATATCGTTTCCGCCTCGTGGGTTCCCATGCAAATCACTCCCAGAGCTGGGGAAAGTGCAGCGCTGTCAATAGTTCACAGCCTTCGCTCTTTCCTCTCCTTTCCAATTCAGGAACTGAGTCTAGTTCCTTTCTCCACAATGCGGGCAAGAGAGGAAGCAGTTTCTGCCCACCGCAGCCTGTGCAGGCAGAGACTTGGGTGGGCTGCTGGCTTCCTGCCTGCCCTTTGCCCCCTGACACCTCCTGCCCATCCTCCACTAATGAATGGGCTGCCTCCAGACACAAGTTCCTGCTGCTTCTGCCAGGCAGCCCACCTGGATTTCTCCCACTCACCAGACAAGAACAGGCAAGGGTGGCCAGGGTTGGCAGAGGGATCTCCTTTGAAACAAAATGATGAGCTTCACTCGCCAGTGACACAACCATCTGTCCCTCTCCTCAAGGCAGCCACCAACCACACTGGGGTCCCCAGAGCTCACAGGTAGAACATTTTTACATGGCCTTTCTATTGCACCACTAATGTCTGCTCAATGGAGAAACACCTAGCAGCACAGAGGAAATAAATCACCCACAATGATCTCAATAAAATAAGAACAATAACCAGTAACTGTGAAGGACTTACTGGACCAGGCACTGTGTGATAGACTCTCTCTTTGTGTCCATCCACTGGCTAGATTCTAGTCTAACTCCTTGCCTGGTCCAAAGCTTGAGTCAAGAAGCTGTCATCCGGAACTTCCCTGGAGGTCCAGTGGTTAAGACTCCGCACTTCCAGTGCAGGGGCACGGGTTCGATCCCTGGTCGGGGAACTAAGATCCCACATGCCGGTGCAGCACGGCCAAAAAAAAAAAAAAAAGCTGTCATCCGGCTTGTATGCCTCCAGGAGTAGGGAGCTCATTCCCTCGGGAAAGTTCTTCCACGTGATGAGATGAAACTGGACTCCTGCCCCTTTCTCCATGGGACCTTTGGAGCCAACCCCACAAAGCAAGCCTGGTTACAGCCCGTGAGACACCTGAACATAGCTGGCCTTCCGCCTTCAGTTCCTTCGCCCTTTCTCTGGCTTCGTCCCCATCGCACCACCTCTCCCTGGACATTGAAGCCAACACTGACTGAAGGCGTCCTTTATGCCAGGAGCTGGGCCGTCCTCTGAGTCTTCACAACAGGATGGCCACGTGGGCACTGTTCTCATCCCTGTGTCACAGGTGAGGACACCTGAGTGTCACAGAAGTAACCCCCAAAGTGCACGGTCGGAGCCCAAAGACCCTCTCAACCCTTAGCCCTCAGGCCGGAAGTACTTTCCATAAACCCGGAAGTGTTTCCATGAACGCAGAAGTGCGTTTCTGCAAAGCTGAGGAGTGCGTCTGTGAACCCGGAAGTACTTTTCAAAGCCTGGGTGTTTCCATGAACTCTGAAGACTTGGGGATCTTCCAGAGCACCTATTAAAGGGCTGTGAGCCTGAAAAGACGGAGGGAGTGTCTTAGGAACTGATGCGGAATGTTCTCCATGACATCCGTGTGTGTGTGTGTGTGTGTCTGCACCTGTGCGTGTCTGCCTGGAGACTGTTACAACTCATCTCCTGGGAGGGCACGGGGACCAGGAGGCAAGAAGGGAGGGGAGAGCTCCTTTTCACCCTCTGTCCTTTTTCACTGTTTGAAATTAGTTTTACCCTATGTAATTATTGCCTCTTTGAAATGATTTTTTTTTTTTTTTTTTTTTTTTTTTGCGGTTCGCGGGCCTCTCACTGTTGTGGCCTCTCCCGTTGCGGAGCACAGGCTCCGGACGTGCAGGCTCAGCGGCCATGGCTCACGGGCCCAGCCGCTCCGTGGCATGTGGGATCTTCCCGGACCGGGGCACGAACCCGTGTCCCCTGCATCGGCAGGCGACTCTCAACCACTGCGCCACCAGGGAAGCCCTCTTTGAAATGTTTTTTAAAATGGAAAGATTCGAACTCCTGGCGGGGAGAGACCATGGAATAGTCCTCTGTCCCCCCACCGGAGAGGGAGGGGGGCCTAATATCTGTTTGAAAGGAGACGGGTGGAGGGGAAGAAGAATAGCCTTTTGGAAAATTTTAGCCAAATTTTATCACATAGCAGGCATCACGTGTTGTGTAGGGAGAGCCCTGGAATGAGCTAGAAAAGGGCCAGAGACCTGTTTTTGTAGCTTCTTTCCTGGTGTGGCCAGCCCTGTAGCGATACAGTGGACATATGACTTACCAAAATCATTACCTTTCTTGCTGACCGTGGCAACCATTTCTCAGACACCAGCAGGAAAAGATGAGGAAAGTTTCTAATTTGGGGTGTGCTCTGGCCCTTGGCCACCAGCTCCACCCCCAACCCCAGGCCAGGTCCCTGGGCAATGCCCCAGCTAACGCTGCTTCGGGAATGACCTGGATCAGAGGTGTTTGCTCGGAGTGTGGCTCCAGGCCTGGCCTGCCTCCCAGCCCTTCCAGGCAAAGGGCCTCCCACCAGCAGGCCTCCCTGAGCGCCAGACGGAGAAAAAAATGCTCCTGGCAGCTCAAACATTTCTCCCGGCAGGTGCCAGGTCCCTTCCCCGCACACCTCCACTCACACGCCCCCTAGAAGAGCAGATTCTGCAGGTTTTCCTCAGTTCTTGTCTCTGATAGAACTAAGGTGGGAAGCCAACAGGAAAGAGGCTGGCTAGCTCCTGGAATTCGTCCTCAAGGGCATCTCACACACTGATGAAGGAAATCCAGATCCCTACAATGATGGGGTCCTGGGAGGCAGGGGTAGTACTCATCAACAGCCTTAACAATGTCCCTGTCTTTAACCCAGCCGCCTCCACTGCTCGGAATTCAACCAGGGAAGCCATTTGACAAGCAAAGAGACATAACTCTGGGGATGTCTAGCCCAGCATGGTTTTGATAGCAAACACTGGGAAACAGCCTAAGTGTCCCACAGGCAGGGCCAGGTGATATAAGTGAGGATATAGTCATAGGAGGCAATTCTGCCACTCCCATTAAAAGTGCAGGTATAGGAATGCTTTTGTGGATGTGGAAATATGTTTTCAAGATGTTGTTAAACGGAAAAAGGAAGTTACAAAATAGCAAATGTAACATGACTCTGATTTTGTAAAACACTACATATATATGACCTATGTACAAAGAAAATGTCTGCAGTGTCATTGGGGCTATAGGCCAAAATACTTACACGATTATTTCCAAAGGGTAGGATTACAGGTGATGTGTTTTGTTTTTGTTTTTTAATTTCAGTTAATCTGTGCATTCTAATTGTTTGTGAAATGATAACTATTCTTGAACTTTTTAAAGGTAGAATTTGTGTACAATGAAAAGCACTCATTTTAAGTGTATGTTTCCACCAATTTCGAAAAATTCATGCCATCCATGTAAATACCACCACGAACAAGATATAGAACATCCCATCATCACCCAAAACAATTTCCCTTGAGCCCCTCTTCAGGCAATCCTTGCCCCCTCCCCCAATCCTGGCTCCAAACAACCATTGATCTGCTTTCGGTTGCTAAATTAGATTTGTCTTTTCTAGAGTTTCATATAAGGGGAATCATACTGTATGTTCTCTTCTGTGTACGCCCTCTTTCACTCAGCATAATGTTTTTGAGATTCACCCACATGTATCATTCGGGGTTTTTTCCCTTTTAAAGCTGAGTAGTATTCCACTGTATGGACTTGCCAAACTTTATTTATCCATTTACCTCTTCATGGGCATGTAGATTGTTTCCAGTTTGGGGTTACAATTACAAAGTGATGGTGAGCATTGTTGTTCAAGTATTTCTGTGGTCCTCTGTTTCCATTTCTCTTGGGGGAAAATGCATAGGAGTGGAATTATTGGGTCACATGGTAAATGTAAGCTTGGTTCTATAAGAAATTATGAAACTGTTTTCCACAGTTACTATATAATTGCACACGCCCATCAGCAACAGAAGTTCTAGTTGTTCCAATCTTTGCCAGTAGTTGGTATTATTAGCTATCTTAATGGGTGTGTATCTCATTGTGGTTTTAATTTACATTTCCCTGATAACTAGTGAGGTTGAACATCTTTATTGTGTTTATCGACCTTTCATATATCGTTTTGCGTGCCGATACCTTCACACACCTCTAATAATTCTTCCATTTTTTCATGGTGCTGTTGGCTTATTATTCAGTGTAACAGGTTTTTGGTTTGGGTTCTTTTTTTTTTTAATATTACTGGATACAAGTCCTTCATTAAATATAAACATTGTGAATATTTTCTCCCAGTCAGGGACTGACATAGGCTTTTTTATTTTCTGAAGAACATAAGTTTAAAATTTTGATTAAGTTCACTTATCAGTGTTTTTCTTTTATGGTTTATGCTTTTTGTGCCTTATCTAAGAAATCTTTGACTGTCCCAAGGTTATAAAGATATCCTCTTGTGTTTTCTTCTTGAAGTTTTATAGTTTTGGCTTTTATACGTAGGTCGATGATCCATTTCAACTTAATTTTATAAATGGTATGAGACAATGTTCAGGGTACTATTTTTGTCCATAGTGTGCATTGTACAGAATGGTAGCCACTGACCACAGGTAGCTCTTGTGCCCTGAAGATGTGGCTAATCTGGATTGAAATGTGTTGTAACCATAAAACATACACCAGATTTCGAAGACTTGGGACCAAAAAAAATGTAAAGTGTCAATGTTGAAATGACGCAGTTTTGGATATATTGGGTTAAGTTATATATATATATATATATATATATATACACACACACACACATATATATACATATATATGTGTATATATAGACGTATGTGTATATATATATATTTAGTAGATCTTAATTGGAGTATAATTGCTTCACAATACTGTGTTAGTTTCTGTTACACAACAAAGCAAATCAGCCATATGAATACACATGTCCCCATATCTCCTCCCTCTTGAGCCTCCCTCCCACCCTCCCTATCCCACCCCTCTAGGTCATCACAAAGCACCGAGCTGATCTCCCTGTGCTATGCTGCTGGTTCCCACCAGTCAACTATTTTACATGCGGTAGTGTATGTATGTTGATGCCACTGTCACTTCGCCCCTGCTTTGTCCTACCACACCATGTCCTCAAGTCCATTCTCTATGTCTACCTCTTTATTCCTGCCCTGCAACTAGGTTCATCAGTACCTTTTTTTTTTTTTTTTAGATTCCATATATATGCGTTAGCATACAGTATTTGTTTTTCTCTTTCTGACTTACTTCATTCTGTATGACAGACTCTAGGTCCATCCACTTCACTACAAATAACTCAATTTCATTTCTTTTTATGGCTGAGTAATATTCCATTGTATGTATGTGCCACATCTTCTTTATCCATTCATCTGTCAATGGACATTTAGGTTGGGTCCATGTCCTGGCTATTGTAAATAATGCTGCAATGAACATTGTGGTACATGTCTCTTTTTGAATTATGGTTTTCTCAGGGAATATGCCCAATAGTGGGATTGCTGGGTCATATGGTAGTTCTATTTTTAGTTTTTTAAGGAACCTCCATACTGTTTTCCATAGTGGTTGTATCAATTTATATTCCCACCAACAGTGCAGGAGGGTTCCCTTTCACCACACCCTATCCAGCATTTATTGTTTCTAGATTTTTTGATAATGTCCATTCTGACCAGCATGAGGTGATATCTCACTGTAGTTTTGATTTGCATTTCTCTAATAATTAGTGATGTTGAGCATCTTTTCATGTGCTTCTTGGCCATCTGTATGTCTTCCTTGGTGAAATGTCTATTTAGGTCTTCTGCCCATTTTTTAACAGGTCTGTTTGGTTTTTTTGATATTGAACTCCATGAGCTGTTTGTATATTTTGGAGATTAATCCTTTGTCTGTTGTTTCATTTGCAAATATTTTCTCCTGCTCTGAGGGTTGTCTTTTTGTCTTGTTTATGGTTTCCTTTGCTGTATAAAAGCTTTTAATTAAGTCCCATTTGTTTATTTTTGTTTTTATTTCCATTAAGCTAGGAGGTGGGTCAAAAAAAGATCTTGCTGTGGTTTATGTCAAAGAGTGTTTTTCCTATGTTTTCCTCTAAGAGTTTTATAGTGTCTGGTCTTATATTTAAGCCTTTAATCCATGTTTATTTTTGTATACGGTGTTAGGGAGTGTTCCAATTTCATTCTTTTACATGTAGCTGTCCAATTTTCCCAGCACCAATTATTGAACAGGCTGTCTTTTCTCCATTGTATGTTCTTGCCTCCTTTGTCATAAATTAGGTGCCCATATGTGTGTGGGTTTATCTCTGGGCATTCTATCCTGTACCATTGATCTATATTTCTGTTTTTGTGCCAGTACCATACTGTCTTGATTACTGTAGCTTTGTGGTATAGTTTGAAGTCAGGGAGCCTGATTCCTCCAACTCTGTTTTGCTTTCTCAAGATTGCTTTGGTTATTCGGGGTCTTTTGTGTTTCCATACGAATTGTTAAAACTTTTTGTTCTAATTCTATGAAGAATGCCATTGGTAGTTTGATAGAGACTGCACTGAATCTGTAGATTGCTTTGGGTAGTATAGTCATTTTCACAATATTGATTCTTCCAATCCAAGAAGATGGCATATTTCTCCATCTGTTTATGTCATCTTTGATTTCTTTCATCAGTGTTTTATAGTTTTCTGAGTACCAGTCTTTCACCTCCTTAGGCAGGTTTATTCCTAGGTATTTTATTCTTTTTGTTGCAGTGATAAATGGGAGTGTTTCCTTAATTTCTCTGATTTTTCATTGTTGGTGTATAGGAATGCCAGAGATTTCTGTGCATTAATTTTGTATCCTGCAACCTTACCAAATTCATTGATTAGTTGTAGTAGTTTTCTGTGGCATCTTTAGGATTTTCTATGTATAGTATCATGTCATCAGCAAACAGTGACAGTTTTACTTCTTCTTTTCCAATTTGTATTCCTTTTATTTCTTTTTTCTTCTATGATTGCCATGGTTAAGACGTGCAAAACTATGTTGAATAATAGTGGTGAGAGTAGACTTCCTTGTCTTGTTCCTGATCTTAGAGGAAACGCTTTCAGTTTTTCACCATTGAGAATGATGTTTGCTGAGGGTTTGTCATATATGGGCTTTATTGTGCTGAGGTAGGTTCCCTCTATGCCCACTTTCTGGAGATTTTTTATCATAAATTTGTGTTGAATTTTGTCAAAAGCTTTTTCTGCATCTATTGAGATAATCATATTATTTTTATTCTTCAGTTTGTTAATATGGTGTATCACATTGATTGATTTGCGTATATTGAAGAATCGTTGCATCCCTGGGATAAATCCCACTTGATCATGGTGTATGATCCTTTTAATGTGTTGTTGGATTCTGTTTGCTAGTATTTTGTTGAGGATTTTTGCATCTCAGTATTCATCAGTGATTTTGGTCGGTAGTTTTCTTTTTTTGTAGTATCTCTGTCTGGTTGTGGTATCAGGGTGTTGGTGGCCTCGTAGAATGAGTTTGGGAGTGTTCCTTCCTCTGCAATTTTTTGGAAGAGTTTGAGAAGGATGGGTGTTAGTTCTTCTCTAAATGTTTGATAGAATTCACCTGTGAAGCCATCTGGTCCTGGACTTTTGTTTGTTGGAAGATTTTTAATCACAGTTTCAATTTCATGACTTGTGATTGGTCTGTTCATATTTTCTATTTCTTCCTGGTTTAGTCTTGGAAAGTTTTACCTGAATTCCAAGAATTGTCCATTTCTTCCAGGTTGTCCATTTTATTTGCATAGAGTTGCTTGTAGTAGTCTCTTAGGATGCTTTGTATTTCTATGGTGTCCATTGTAACTTCTCCTTTTTCATTTCTAATTTTATGGATTTGAGTCCTCTCCCTCTTTTTCTTGATGCATCTGGCTAAAGGTTTATCAATTTTGTTTATCTTCTCAAAGAACCAGCTTTTAGTTTTATTGATCTTTGCTATTGTTTTCTTTGTTTCTATTTCATTTATTTCTGCTCTGATCTTTATGATTTCTTTCCTTCTACTAACTTTGAGTTTTGTTTGTTCTTCTTTCTCTAGTTCCTTTAGGTGTAAGATTAGATTGTTTATTTGAGATTTTTCTTGTTTCTTGAGGTAGGCTTGTATAGCTATAAAATTCCCTCTTAGAGCTGCTTTTGCTGCATCCCATAGGTTTTGGATCATCGTGTTTTCATTGTCATTTGTCTCTAGGTATTCTTTGATTTCTTCAGTGATCTCTTGGTTATTTAGTAACATATTGTGTAGCCTCCATGTGTTTGTGTTTTTTTATGTTATTTTCCCTGTAATTGATTTCTAATCTCATAGCATTGTGGTTGGAAAAGATGCTTGATATGATTTCAGTTTTCTTAAATTTACTGAGGCTTGATTTGATGTGATCTATCCTGGAGAATGTTCCATGAACACTTGAGAAGAAAGTGTAATCTGCTGTTTTCGGGTGGAATGTCCTATAAATATCAATTAAATCTATCTGGTCTATTGTGTCATTTAAAGCTTGTTTCCTTATTAATTTTCTGTCTGGATGATCTGTCCACTGGTGTAACTGAGGTGTTAAAGTCCCCTACTATTATTGTGTTACTGTTGATTTCCTCTTTTATAGCTATTAGCAGTTACCTTATGTCTTGAGGTGCTCCTATGTTGGGTGCATATATATTTATAATTGTTATATCTTCTTCTTTGATTTACCCCTTGATCATTATGTAGTGTCCTTCCTTGTCTCTTGTAACATTCTTTATTTTAAACTCTATTTTATCTGATATGAGTATTGCTACTCCAGCTTTCTTTTGATTTCCATTTGCATGGAAAATCTTTTTTCATCGCCTCACTTTCAGTCTGTGTTTATCCCTAGGTCTGAAATGGGTCTCTTGTAGACAGCATATATATGGGTCTTGTTTTTGTATCCATTCAGCCAGTCTGTGTCTTTTGGTTGGGGCATTTAATCCATTTACATTCAAGGTTATTATCGATATGTATGTTCCTATTACCATTTTCTTAATTGTTTTGTGTTTGTTTTTGTCTTTTTTTTCTCTTGTGTTTCCCGCTTAGAGAAGATTCTTTAGCATTTGTTGTAAAGCTGGTTTGGTGGTGCTGAATTCTGTTAGCTTTTGCTTGTCTGAAAAGCTTTTGACTTCTCCATCAAATCTGAATGAGATCCTTGCTGGGTAGAGTAATCTTGGTTGTAGGTTTTTCTCTTTCATCACATTAAGTATATCCTGCCACTCCCTTCTGGCCTGCAGAGTTTCCACTGAAAAATCAGCTAATAACATTATGGGGATTCCTTTTTACATTATTTGTTGTTTTCCCTTGCTGCTTTTAATATTTTTTCTGTGAATTTAATTTTTGTTAGTTTGATTAATATGTGTCTTGGTGTATTTTTCCTAGGGTTTATCCTGTATGGGACTCCCTGTGCTTCCTGGACTTGGGTGACTATTTCCTTTCCCATATTAAGGACGTTTTCAACTATAATCTCTTCAAATATTTTCTCAGACCCTTTCTTTTTCTCTTCTTCTTCTGGGACCCCTATAATTCGAATGTTGGTGTGTTTAATGTTGTCCCCGAGGTCTCTGAGACTGTCTTCAATTCTTTTCATTCTTTTTTCTTTATTCTGCACCTTGGCAGTTATTTCCACCATTCTGTCTTCCAGCTCACTTATTCGTTCTTCTGTCTCAGTTATTCTGTTATTGATTCCTTCGAGTGTATTTTTCATTTCAGTTATTGTGTTGTTCCTCTCTGTTTGTTTGTTCTTTAGTCCTTCTAGATCTTTGTTAAACATTTCTTGTATTTTCTCAATCCGTGCCTCCATTCTATTTCCGAGATTCTGGATCATCTTTACTATCATTACTCTGAATTCTTTTTCAGGTAGACTGCCTACTTCCTCTTCATTTATTTGGTCTCGTAGGTTTTTACCTTGTTCCTTCATCTGTGACGTATTTTTTTGCTGTCTCATTTTTTTTTTTTTTTTTTTTTTTTTAATGAGTGGGATTGTGTTCCCGTCTTACTGGTTGTTTGGCCTGAGGCTTCCAACACTGGAGTTTGTAGGCTATTGGGTAGGGATGGATCCTGGTGCCGAGATGAGGAACTCCGTGAGACCTCACTCCAATGAGTATTCCCTGGGGTCTGAGGTTCTCTGTTAGTCCAGTGGTTCCGACACAGAGCTCCCACTGCAGGAGCTCTGGCCCAACCCCGGGCTCATGAACCAGGATCCCGCAAGCCGCGTGGGGTGGCGAAAAAAAATAAAAGCACAATAACAAAGTAAAAAATAAAATTAGACTAGGAAACTAACAGATATGTTAGGAAGAATATAAAAATACAGATGAATCAACAACCAGAAGGCACATCGGTACCACAATAGTAAGAAAGAGTAAGAGGGAAAAGAAAAAAAAAAGGGGGGGGGGAAGGCCTTGGCTGTGGAGGATGGGGCCTAAGCACGGGTGAGGTTTGGGTGGTGAGCGGGGCCCATGCTCAGGACCCACAGGACCGGAAAAGGCCCTAGGGGCTGTGGGAGGTGGGGCTTAGGCTCAAGGAACAGACGGGGCCCAGGCGTGCCCCCCAGCCCTGGTCTCAGAGGGTGGGGACGTCATCTGGGAGCCCAGCAGGCTCACCGGGCCGAGTGGGCGGGGCAAACGCCCTCCTCTCCCTCCTGCTCCTCTGGTCTGGGAGGGCCCCTCCCGCTTGCCTCTCCTGGTCTCCCCCGCCTCAGGGGTGCTGATCCTGTCTGGCCTCCACTTCTCCTCCCCCCTCAGTTCCCCCACATCCTACTGGTTCACTTTGGGGTTCCTCCCATCTCCTTGGGCGTCAGAGTCCCCCCCAGCGGTGGCAGGAGCTCTATTTGTGGGGAGATGCTAACTCCAAGTCTTCCCACACCGCCATCTTGACTCCGCCTCTAAAATATATTATTAACATTAATTTCCCTTATTTCCTTTTACTTTTTTAACGTGACCACCAGGAACTTAAAATTACCTATTTAGCTTGCATTATATTTCTGATGGGCAGCAGTGGTCCATATGGATATCCATTCCAGCACAGGTTCTTGAAAACACTATCCTTTCCTTGATTTTCATTGGCACCGTTGTCGAGAATCAACTGACCACGTGGATGCAGATCAGTGAGTGGGCTCTCTTCTGTTCCATTGATCTATAAGTGTCCTTGTGCCAATCCCACACTGTCCCAAGTACTGTAGCTTTTTTTTTAATATATATAAATTTATTTATTTGTTTATTTTTGGCTGCATTGGGTCTTTGTTGCTGCACGTGGGCTTCCTCTAGTTGCGGCGAGCGGGGGCTAGTCTTCGTTGCGGTGCGCGGCTTCTCATTGCGGTGGCTTCTCTTGTTGCAGAGCACGGGCTCTAGGCGCTCAGGCTTCAGTAGTTGTGGCACACAGGCTCTAGGAGTGCAGGCTCAGTAGTTGTGGCACATGGGCTTAGTTGCTCCACGGCATGTGGGATCTTCCCGGACCAGGGCTCAAACGCGTGTCCCCTGCGTTGGCAGGTAGATTCTTAACCACTGCACCACCAGGGATGTCCCACTGTAGCTTTATAGTAAGGTTTGAAATCAGGTCATATACTCTCTCCGATTTTATCCTTGTTCTCCAAAATTGTTTTTCTTATCTTAAGCTCTTTCCATTTCTGTGTAAGTTTTAGAGTTGGCTTGTCAATTTCTTTCTTTATGTCTTTCTTTCTTTCTTTCTTTTTTTAGCCCGTTGGAATTTTATTAAGATTGCATTAAATCTATAGATCCATTTGGGGAAAATTGTCTTCTAAATACAGTGACTCTTTTGATCCACAAACATGGCATATCACTCTATGTAGGTCTTCCTTAATTTCTCTTAGCAATACTTTATGGTGTAATTTATTCTTAAATATGTTATGGGTTTGATATTATTTTAAATGGTACTTTAAAATTTTTATCTTCCAATTATCAATTGCTACTCTGTAGAAACACAACTAAATTTATTTTGGTAAATTGACCTAGTATATTGCTAGCTTACTGCGTTCACTTAATACTTCAAGTAGTTTTTTGTACACTCCTTAGGATTCTGTGTGTACACAGTGATGCCATCTATGAAGACAGTCATTTTCCTTCCTTGTTTCCAATCGACCTTTCTTCTGTTGCCTTCTCCTATTAGCCAGAACCCCCAGGGCAAAGTGCAATATACATGGTCACAGTGGGTATCTTTTCCTCACTCCTGACCTCAGGGGGAATGTGTTCAGTCTTTACTATTAAGTATGATGTCAACTGTAGGTTTTTCATGTAGTCATGACCCTTTATCAGGCTGAGGAAGATTTCCTCTATCCCTAGTTTGCTGAGAGCTTTTATTATGAATTGGTTCTGAATTTTTGAAGTGTTTTTTTCTGGATATATCAAATTAGCCATATGGTTTTTCTCCCTTATTCTGTTAATGTGGTTATTTTCATATGTTTAACCAACCTTGCATTCCTGGAATAAACTACTTGATCATAGTATCATAGATCAGAGATGTGCTAGGCCCATCGCAGACACTGGACACTCTTCTATGGGCTGGTTAACGCTGGATCCCGGCCCTGGTCCTTTCACCTTAGAGCCCAGGAGGTCAGGCGTCCGTGAAGGGCAGGAGTCCGTGAGCCAGGTCGGAGCTGGGGTTGCTCTCCGCGCATCTCGCCGCAGAGTCCTTCTGCACTCTAGGCTGGCCACACTCCCGGTGCTATCAGACCCATGTTGTGGGGAGAAAGACTGACATCTTTCTCTAAGATCCCAGACATCACTGGGATCAAAATGGTTCGGCTGTCCCCATGGATTTACCCTCAGTTTCTGCCGTTAGTTCAAAGGGGGCTTCATGGGACACTCACACCCTCTGTACAAGTGGGTGGTCCAGTGCCGATTTGCCAAAACCCTCAGACAGTAGGGTGTCTGGTCAATTGTGCTTCGAGGTAATTCAGAGGCAGAGAGGCACCTTGATGCTTCAAGCCACTTCCAAGGTCAACCTCCCGGCGTCCTACGCAGCCCTGCAGAGAAAGGCGCCTTTGTAGGGCCGAGACCGTGAGGTCGCACCAGTCCAGCCTGACCACAGGAGCTCCAGCCCTGTGCCTGTCATCAGGTTCACTTCATCCCCAGAAAACATCACAATCTGAAGCATCCTCGGCAGGACCGAGGACATAAAGCGTGATTTATTGCCGTGGAAGCACGTCCTTGTGTATTTCCAAACCGCCTTAGGGAGCAATTCCTCACCATGTCAGCAGCTGGCTCAGGAGAGGTGGGAAGGGGGGAGTGTGAGGAAGAGAGACGTGAGACAGCGCATGCGTGCCCGTGTCTGGGCGCCCTCCCCAGGACTGCTGCTGACCACCTCGGCTCAGGAAGACATCTGGCCTCAAAGTCCTTGGGAGGGGGCTCCAAGGTCCCTGGTGTGACCGGGCCCATGGGCTCAGGGGAGCAGCCCTGGCTCTTCTGCACTTCCTGCCCTCCTGGCCCAGCTGCCCCGGTTTTATTAGAACCAGTTGCAGATGAGTTTCCTAGAAACAGAGGGGCTGATCTCATTGGCCTCCCCCTGTGCAGAGGAAATGCGAGCGCAAGAGCCTTGTCCGTGGGCTCAGAGCCTTTCCAACACCGCGTCCTGGGTCCTCACAGACACCCAGGAAGTCACTGGGGGATCGCCTTTGTCCCTGTACAGGAGGGAACACCGAGGCACAGAGAGGCTGGGTGCCCGGCCCAAGGTCCCAGAGCTGGATCTGAACTGGTGCCCTTCAGGCCCTCCGTGGCATTGCCATTGGCATCAGCAAGCCCGGCCTGCCCCCGAGATCCGGAAGCTTGGCTTCCTGTCCCACGTCCTGCCCAAAGGGAATAAGAACCCCACAGATACTACAGACCCGTCCCCCATGCCCCTCTGGCCCTGGGATTCCTCTACGAGGGGACAGTGACAGGTAAGAGCCTTCACCTGACGCCGATTCCTCACCTTTGCAGGTGGGGCAGGTCCCCCTCGGGAACAGTCATTGAACATCAGCGTTTGCTCAGGACTCCCTCCCTGCCAGGCGCGGTGCTGCCAGCTTCCCGGGTTTTATCTCATGTGGTCCTAAGAGCTCTTATTATCAGACGGAGGACAGGGACCTCGAAGGTCGGGGGACCTGAGCTGCAGTAGGCACAGCCAGGACTGAGGCTGGTCGTCCTGGCTGGCATGGAGGCCCTGGCCTCCCACGAGGAGTGTGGACGCCTCCCCCAGAATGGCACGTGGTACCAAAAAATGGTCAGTGACGTCTTGGTAAGGCCTCAGCGTAGCCAGATTCTCCCATGGTGCTGAAGGCTCCAGGGCAAGGGTCCCAAGAAAAACTGGCAAGAGCCACACGGCCTTTTCCAGCCCAGACCCCAAGTCACCCAGCGTCACTTCCGCTGCGCTCTTTTCTCCGAGGCAGCCAGTAGCCAGCCCAGGTTCAAGGGAAGGAGACAGATTCACCTCCACATGGGAGGAGGGTCAGAGAATGTGTGGACATGTGTTAAATCCACTGCAGATGAACACTACTAACATCTCCATTCTACAGATGAGATAACTGAGGCACAGAGAGGTTAAGTGAGCAGCCCAGGGTCACACAGCTGGTCAGTGGAGAACTTAGGAGTTGAACCCAAGAGAGTCTGTGCTCTTGACCACCTCACTGTGCTACGGTGTTAGGGGTTCATGTTTTCCTGACATTCCTGCCTGGGTCCCAGGCCAAAATCCTAGGTCTAAGTAGTGCCATACATTGAATCCTCAGTTTCTGGTCCACCAATATTTTCCAAGATCCCCTGTGCCCCAGGCCCTGCGTTAACCTGTGGTGACACTAATGAGGACACAGTCCCTGCCGTCAGGGAGCTCCTGGCCAGGCAGGGAGACGGACTCATCCCCATCTAACTGCTGCCCACGCAGCTGGCTTCACAGGCCGGAGAGGGGTGGGACGCTGATGCCTGGGGATCTGATGGGGCTTCTCTGAGGACACGTGGCATTGATGGGCTTAGAGCAGGCTTCCTGAGCCTCAGCCTGGTTGACACATTTGGGACTGTCCTGTGCATTATAGGATGTTGAGTGGCATCCCTAGCTTTGACCAGTAACACACACTGTCAATTTATGACAACCAGAAATAGCTCCAGATACTGCCAGATGTCCCCTGGGAACAAAATTACTCCTAGTTGAGTACCACTGGCTGTGGAGAAGGAGCGGGACTTTTTCCAGGTGGAGAATAAAGGAAGAGCATTCTGGGACTTCCCTGGTGGCGCAGTGGTTAAGAATCCGCCTGCCAATGCAGGGGACACGGGTTCGATCCCAGGTCCGGGAAGATCCCACATGTCGCGGAGCAACTAAGCCTGTGCGCCACAACTACTGAGCCTGCGCTCTAGAGCCCGCACGCCACAACTACTGAGCCCACGTGCCACAACTACTGAGCCTGCGCTCTAGAGCCCGCACGCCACAACTACTGAGCCCACGTGCCACAACTACTGAGCCCACGTGCCACAACTACTGAGCCTGAGCTCTAGAACCGGCGAGCCACAACTACTGAAGCCCACGCGCCTAGAGCCTGTGCTCCGGAACGAGAGAAGCCACCGCAATGAGAAGCCCGCGCACCGCAACAAAGAGTAGCCCCTGCTCACCGCAACTAGAGAAAGCCCGTGTGCAGCAACGAAGACCCAACGCAGCCAAAAATAAATTAATTAAAATTAATTTTTTTTTAATTAGAAAAAAAAGGGCATTCCAGGTGGAAGAAACGAAATAAACTAAATACAGGCAGGTTCAAGGTGAGGCTGAAAGGTAGGGTGCATCACAAGATATGAAACCAGAAAGGTGAGATTAAGCTAGACTGGGAGAGCCTTGGATATCTTGTTAGGAAATTTGGACTCTATCTTGTAGGCAGTGGGGAGCCATGGAAGGTTATTAAGCAAAGGAGTGGCATGATAGACCTTGCTATTTAAAAAGATCACTCCGTTAGTGACGTGGAGGCTACTGTCATGGTCCCAGGCAGAGAAGACATGCACGTACACAAAGAGGAATGTCGCCATATAGCAATGTCACCAAATGGGAATGTCACCAGGCAAGACCTGTGAACTTGGAGGAGGAAGGTGTAGAAGGCAGAGATGGTTGAGGGAAGTTCCAGGCCATTGGATGCTTTGCCTTGAAGGGGCGGCCAGGAGGGAAGAGGTGCTCCTTGCTATTGAAGAGGCGCGTAGCCAGTGGGGCAGAGCTCCGGGTCAGCCTGGCTGCAGTGCAGGGCCTGTCCTCCCAGAAGCCAAGCTACAGGACCTGGGCTTGGTCTGGGGCCGCCTGCTGGGGAAGGACATTCTCACACAGGGGTTCGGAGGATGGTGTGTAAGACAGATCACGTAGGCGTGTGCACATCCACTGCCATGGTGTCACTGGGGGTAGAACCCCAGGATGAAGCCCCCCAGCCCCTATGTCCTTACAGCTGTCTAGCCCAAAGGACCTTGCAGTTGCCCAGAGAACAGGCCAAGGGCTGCCGTGCCCAAGTGTCACCCCATCAGCCAGAACAAAGGCAGCAATTTTCTCAGAGCAGGTGTAAATCCCAAAAGGAGACACCTCATTTAACGTGACCAAAAATGAGAATTTGGGTGAATTCTGGTATTGCAAAAGCAGGGTCTGGGGGTGTCTTTGTGCAGACCCCTCCACCGTCCCGTCGTGTGCGTCCTCGTGTCTCATCTCACCGGCCCCGCCAGGTCTGGGAGGTCCCGTGGCACACGCCAGAGAACGGGGCGGGGGCCGCTTCACTGCTGCCTGCTCTCCACACCTAGCTCTGCGCCTGGCACAGAATTGATGCTCAGAGAATATGCATGAGTGCCAGCGCTGCTCTGCCCATTAGACGAGCTCTGGAACCACCCCATAAAGACGCCTTAAAAAGACCAGCGTCTTATGCAAAGCTATGTGAGCAGTCAGCACGTTTTTATCCAAAGAGAGAAGCCTGGGCCTTTTTTAATCTGACCATCGGAGATCCAGCCAGGCCTGAGAGTTTGGAGAAACATGCCCCAACAGAAGGTAGATGTATGAAGGACATACAGATGAACTGGGCAGGGCGCTTCCAGCTGCGGACACCCCGGGTGCCGGCCCACGACTGACCGTCTCACGGACAAATACCCGCTGATCGCATTTTGCTGCCATTTTCCCCCCGAGCCTAACCGCTCCGATGGGTAATGTTTAACGACATCTAGGAGGCGGTGGGTGACACTTACAGAGCTGTCCCTGCAGCCAGCCTCTTGGCTAAGGCCACGGGTCTCATTCGAGCCCCGCTGCCATCCCCTGAGGTCATTGCCTCATTTCACAGACAGGCGATGGAGGGCGTGAGATTCAGGCGCCGGCAAGGACTGGAGCCCACGTCCCGAATGCTGTGTTCTGCTGTCTCGGGAGCTCATGGCGGTGGGTGGTGGGGTGCGGGGGCGGAGAGGGGAGCGTGCTCGCAGCACGGAGCCTGGCGCGTGAGGAGGGGGGTGGAGTTCACAGCATCACTCCCGCATGACTGGGCTCCAGCCCCCTCTGCCTGCGCACTCGGGTGTAGCGGAGCATTGGATGCCCTCATTATCCCCATTTTACAGATGGGGCACCAAGGCACAGAGAGGTTACACGTCGCCTCCAAGGTCACCCAGCTGATAAGAGGCAAAGCTGGGAACGGCTGCCCTGAACTAGGAAACCACACAGACTGTCACATCGTTTGTGTTCGGTAAACCTGTGCTGTGCGAACAGGAAGTACATGAACAGAGTGTAATGACCACACTCACTGCCCAGCTGTGATGACCACAGCCACCGTCATTATTCCCAGCACAGGCCATCGTGGGGCCTGCAGCTCAGTCGGCTGCGGGGATGGGGGACAACAGTGCTGCCTGCCTGGCCAGGGTGGGCTGGGGTCGTTGCTGTGGGCCCAGTGGTCATTGTGTGGGCCCGGTGGTCATTGCTGTGGGCCCAGTAGTCATTGTATTGGCCCAGTGGTCATTGCTATGAGCCCGATGGTCATTGCTGTGAGCCCGGTGGTCATTGTGTGGGCCCGGTGGTCATTGCTGTGGGCCCAGTAGTCATTGCCATGGGCACAGTGGTCATTGCTGTGAGCCCCGTGGTCATTGCGTGGGCCCGGTGGTCATTGCTATGAGCCCGGTGGTCATTGCTGTGAGCCCGGTGGTCATTGCGTGGGCCCGGTGGTCATTGCTATGAGCCCCGTGGTCATTGCTGTGAGCCCGGTGGTCATTGCATGGGCCCGGTGGTCATTGCTATGAGCCCGGTGGTCATTGCTGTGAGCCCGGTGGTCATTGCGTGGGCCCGGTGGTCATTGCTGTGAGCCCGGTGGTCATTGCGTGGGCCCGGTGGTCATTGTGTGGGCCCGGTGGTCATTGCTATGAGCCCGGTGGTCATTGCTGTGGGCCCAGTAGTCATTGTATTGGCCCAGTGGTCATTGCTATGAGCCCCGTGGTCATTGCTATGAGCCCGGTGGTCATTGCGTGGGCCCGGTGGTCATTGCTGTGGGCCCAGTAGTCATTGTATTGGCCCAGTGGTCATTGCTATGAGCCCCGTGGTCATTGCTGTGGGCCCAGTGGTCATTGCTGTGAGCCCGGTGGTCATTGCTATGAGCCCGGTGGTCATTGCTGTGAGCCCGCTGGTCATTGTATTGGCCCAGTGGTCATTGCCATGGGCACAGTGGTCAAGGTGTTGGAGGTTCATCTGCACCGTGGCCTACACTGATCCTGGAATCTTTCCTGCTGCCTAGTAGTATTCCATTGTCTGAACATCTCGCAGCTGACGTACCCATCTACTACCAGTGGACCCTGGGCTTATTCCCAGTGTAGGGCTGTGATCCATGAAGCCACCGTGGACACCTTTGTAGGAGTCTTTTGGTGACCAACGTCCTCATTCTCTTGGGACTGTGTCTAGGGGGGAACTAGTGAACCGTTTCCCTATGTCCCTATGTCACTTTGGGCCCCGTGGGCAGGGCGTGAGTCCCGGCTGCTCTGCCCCTTCTCTAGCCCTTGATATTCTGTGGGTGGGAGCTGTGCCTCCTTATGACTTTGTGACATTTCTCCGTGAGCAGTGATGCCCGGGGTGTCGCATTTGCTCCCTGGCCATTCCGTATCCTCCTCGTGGAGATGCCGGTTCTAGGCTTTCGCCTGGATTTCACCCAGCTCTTTGTCTTTTTCTTATTGATTTGTGGGATTGTGGGAGTTCTTTGTATATTCTGTGAGTCCTTTATGAGATACACGTATTTGGAATATTTTCTCCCAGTCTGTGGCTTGTCTTTTCGGGTTCTTAATGGTGTCTTTTGATGAACAGAAGTTTCTTATTTTGATGAGGTCCGTCGTACCAACTTTGTCTCTTAGGGTTGCATTGTCTGGCTCGTGTTTGAGACCTTTGCCTGTCCCAAGGTCATCAGCGCCCCACAAGTGTGCATATCCTTCAGTCTCAGCCCTGAGAACTTCACACGGCCAGGGAGGCCTCTCTTGTCACTGCACCCCATCCCCGGCACAGCACCTGGCACACCGTGGGGCTCCCCAGATATGTGGCTGAAGGAGGTATTAGGTTCCCCTGCAAAGCCAGAGCTGCCCCCCACTGGCTCCCTCACTGCCCCTCAGATAAGGGAAGACACGGCCGTTCGGAAGGCGAGATGGCAGAGGCGCCCCCAGCTCCCCATGATAACTGCCCCTACAGTGTCCCCAGGGAGCCCGCCTGGCCAAAGGCCAGGACTCAAGTCACCTCACAGCCTGGCCTGCACCCCAGGCCCTCCGCCGAGCTCAGATCTTCCCCGAAGGGAAGATCAAAGACCCAGCTCCACTTCAGAGGCAGGAATTTGGACTGCGGAGATAATTGGGTCCTGGGGTGAGCGAGCGCAGAGATAACTGTGTGTGGGCGGGGGGGGGGGGGGGGGGGGGGGGGGGAGATAGCTGGGTCACTTGAAACCCTGACTCCTCGCACTTGAGGCAGACTCGCCAGACCCTTGCATCCCGGGATCCTGGCTGGATTAGAAGCCCCGGTTTAGAGGACGCAGTGGGAAAAAACTCACCCAGGCGTCCAAGACCCTAAAAACCCATCGCGAGAGATCCAGAAAACTCCTGCGTTGCAGGTGGGAGCTCACGTTGGTCCCCTGACTTTGGAAAATCGTCTTATAGCATTTGCTGCAGTTGAGCCCGAGCGTGGTTGCCCGTGTCGTGTCGCGTGTGCCCCACAGCCCCAAACTGGGACCCACCCAAATGCCTATCTGCAGTGGGATCGGTAAACAAATTGCGTGGAGACCAACATGCTGTCGCTACACGCAACAACGTGTATGCGTCTCACACGGGGCGGAGAGAAAGAATCCGGGAAGAGCAGAGTGTTCCGTGAATCTGTTTGTATGATGAATTTCAAGAACAGATAAATTAATCTGCGCTGTTGGAAGTCGAGAGAGGCCAGGGCGTACACGGGGCGGGGGCTCCAGGGGGCTTCGGGGGCTGGTCTCGTTCTGAGTTTTGACCTGGGTGCTGGACTGGGTTCAGTTGGTGAAACTTCCCTGAGATGTCCCTTATCTCCTGTGCATTTTCCCACGTGTATGTTACACTGCAGTTGGCAGGGGGGTTGGGGGAGGCTCTTTTTTTTTTAAATGGAAGTATATTCGGTTTACAATGTTGTGTTAGTTTCAGGTACACAGCAAAGTGATTCCGATACACGTATATATATTCTTTTTCATATCCTTTTCCGTTGTTGTTTATTACAGGATACGGAATATAGTTCCCTGTGCTATACACATTACATCCTTGTTTTTATCTATTTTATATATAGTAGCGTGTGTATGTTAATCCCAAACTCCTAATTTATCCCTCCCTCCCCCCTTTCGCCTTTGGTAACCATACGTTTGTTTTCTACATCTGTGAGTCTATTTTTGTTTTGTAAATAAGTTCATTTGTATCATTTTAGATTCCACATATAAGTAACATCATATGGTATTTTCTTTCTCTTTCTGACTTACTTCACTTAGTATGATAATCTCTAGTTGCATCCATGTTGCTGCAAATGGCATTATTTCATTCTTGTTCATGGCTGAGTAGTATTCCATTTGTATATGTGTACCACATCTTCTTTATCCATTCATCTGTCGATGGACACCTAGGTTGCTTCCATGACTTGGCTATTGTAAATAGGGCTGCAATGAACATAGGGGTGCATGTATCTTTTTGAATTATAGTTTTGTCCAGATATACGCACAGGAGTGGGATTGCTGGATCATAGTTCTGTTTTTTTAAGGAACCTCCGTAACTGTTCTCCATAGTGGCTGTACCAATTTACATTCAGAAGGGGTGCTCTTTTTAAAAGGGGAGGGTCATCTTGGCATCAGAAAAACCTGGGCTCCCACCTGGAGTGCCCCCTTGGCAAGCAGCTTTGCCCCCTGCCCCTCGGTTCCTCCCCTGTGAAATGGCCAGGCAGCAGCCCTGCTCCTTGACTTGTGATCGAGATGCTGAGGAGTGAGACTGTCCCACGAACGTCAGGCTGACCCGTGGAAACTTCATCTGAACCGGAGGAAGCCAGTACCTGCCGAAAGGAATAAAAATGAAAGAAATGTTACATTGTTTGACAGGGTCCCCGAGTCTTACTCAAGGACTGAGAAATAAGGATTGAAACAAGGAGTAACAGAGCAAAGTCTTGCAGTGTGAGGAACAGATTTCCCTTTCAAACCGGAGACAGGCTATTTATTTGAACAAGAACTTGCACAGGTCTCTTTTTATCCCCTTTGGAGCATATTTCATGTCGCCAAGAATTTCACGGCTATTAAAAGCTGCAAAGAAAAAATCCTTTTAAAACTGCCTGTTTGTAGCACGGGGTGGTTTCCAAAGCCCTGAGGACGGGAGGCTTCAGAAGCGCTTTTAAAGTTGACGGTCCTTAGACTCCGCCAAGGCTGTGCGTGCTCCCCGACCCAGGACCCAGCAAGGCCATTTCTGGGTGTCCCCCGCACCAAAAGGGGACGTGTGCTCACCAAAAGACAGGTACTAGAATGTTTGCTGCTGCCCTACCCAAACATCCATCGGTGGTAAAGTGGAGAAGTGACTGAGGACATAGTCTCACCATGGAATAGTATACGGCAATGAACATTAAAAAATCAACAGCTACCGAAAAAAAAGATTCATTAGGGCTTCCCTGGTGGCGCAGAGGTTGAGAGTCCGCCTGCCGATGCAGGGGACGCGGGTTCATGCCCTGGTCTGGGAGGATCCCACATGCTGCGGAGCGGCTGGGCCCGTGAGCCAAGGCCACTGAGCCTGCGCGTCCGGAGCCTGTGCTCCGCAACGGGCGAGGCCGCAGCAGTGAGAGGCCCGCGTACCGCAAAAAAAACAAAAACAATCAACAGCCACATACCCACAAACAAAGCCAGACACAGATTTTGATTTGGTCACAAGCCCAAAAGCAAACAAAGTGCTCTGCGGTGATGGAGGTCAGCATCCTGGGACGGGGTGGCTGTGGGAATGGGGCAAAGAGGGGCTTTGGGGCGGGGTCATGTTCTGTGTCTTCACCTGGGAGCTAGTATCACACAGTGATCATCGCTCAGGGCTGTTCTTACAACACCGAGGCATGGGTGTTCCACGCCAATAAAACATTAGTACAAGTTTAAAACACGTTTTTAAAATATGGCCTAGCTAAACCTGGGATGCAGAGTTGGAAAATCACCCCGGGTATCTTCCCGAAGGACCTTCTGGGCGGGAGAGCAGGTGCCTCGAGGCTCACACCCAACGAACCGCACCCAGGGAAATGCGTGACCAGGACTTCTACTGCCCACCCGTCCCCAGCCTGGGCCCTCGGAACACCGGCTCAGAGAAGGTGTGCATCTGACAGACCTCTGTGTCCAGCCTGCCTCTGGCCTGAGGCAGGAGGCTGCGTCTAGAGCCAGAAGCAAGTGCCCCAGACGGTCTCCTGCAAGACTGGAGGACAGGAGGGAGGCAGTGGCTTTTTCGTAGTGCATGACCTCCTCCCGGTTGCTCGTCCAATGCTAGTCTAGTTGCTGCTGGGGAGAGATTTTGCAGATGGGATGTAAGTCCCTAGGAGTTGGTTTTAAATTCATCTAAACAGAGCTCATCTTGGATGGGCCTGGCTTAATCAGGAGAAAGGTCTTTATAAAGGGATGTCAGTTTTCCGTGAAGGAGAGACCCAACAGCCACAGGGTCTTCAATGCCCTCCCTTATCCCTGAATCCTCCCTCCTGCAAGTCTGCCTCCGGGACAGCTTCACCCGAGCCCACGGGTCCCAGCCTGCCCCTCACGTTCCCTTCCTAGGCCTCTGCCCTGCGGACACTGGACATGCTTAGCCCCCACTAGAGTGTAAGCCAGTGCCTTATGCTCTGTCTGTCCATCCATCCCTCTGTGCATCTGTACCTATCCATCTGTATCCCTATATCCATCCACCTAGATAACTAGATCTATCCATGTATCTGTATCCATCTGTATATCCGTGTCTATACCTATATCTACATCTTTATCTCTCCACCTGCTTCTGCTTTTCTGGTTGAGCCCTGCTGCAGATGCCTCTGTTCCCCTATCTGATGGATGCTTGCTAGACTATAGGGGTTAACTACACAGGGTTCCCCCCTACCACTTATTAGGTAATGGTTCTAGGCAGGTTACTTCACCTCTGTGTCTCAGTCTTCTCCTCTGTAAAATGGGGATAAGAAGAAAGTCTCCTCCTCCCAGAGTTCTTGTGAGAATTAAACAAGGTAGTATATTTAAAGTACATAGACAAATGGCAGCACACAATAAGTACTTGATAAGTATTAGCTATTATTTCCTGCAGAATGGAACTGGAAAGAATCCATTATGCCCTCCATGTCGCCGTGGGGCCCGGGTTAGATCTGTGTTCCCTAAATTTAGGTCATCGCTATTTTTATTGTATCTGCATGCCACTTGTATTTTTTGTTTACTTAATATATTTATGTTAATCAACTTTTTTGTAACTTACAACTTGTATTCAGAAGGGAAACTGTGTATCACCAAGATAAAAGGAAAATCAGTTTCACTTTCCATAAATGGAAGGTATGATTTCCCATAAAAATCAACACAGCCCCGCCACCCCTTTTCACAATCCCAAAACCCAAGACTCTGAAAAGCACACAATTGTTTGGGGGTTTTGTTTGCTTCTGGTTCGTTTTGAGAATTTGATGCCAAACCTGACCTGATCTGACTTGAGTCTGTTCAGTCTATTTCTTCCACTTAGCGTGAAAATCACGTTTCACCGGAGAAACAGAAATAGAAAAGAACTAGAATCCACTAAAGGTATTAAATGAATCCCCGTATAAGCACCATACTGTCTTTTTTTAAAATCCAAGAGAGGGCTTCCCTGGTGGCGCAGTGGTTGAGAGTCCGCCTGCCGATGCAGGGGACACGGGTCCGTGCCCCGGTCTGGGAGGATCCCACGTGCCGCGGAGCGGCTGGGCGCGTGAGCCATGGCCGCTGAGCCTGCGCGTCCGGAGCCTGTGCTCCGCAACGGGAGAGGCCACAACGGTGAGGGGCCCGCGTACCGCCAAAAAAAAAAAAAAAAAAAAAAAATCCAAGAGAAATACGGATTTCAAAGTACGTCTGGCTAAAAATTTTGACTAAGAGAAGACCCTGAAGAAACATTGGTTGTAGAAATGAAGTTATGCGTAAATAGATGATTCTGCGTATACTCCACACGCAAAGTGAATGGGGAAACGCCTCATGCTCTGCTCACGCTCCAGAGTCACATGTCAAGCGGCCGGGACACCCAGGCCGGCAGCTGTTGCTGACGGCCGTCTGGAGCTCGGCTGGGCCGCGGATGGGAGCCCCCAGTGTGGTCCCTCCAATATGGCGGCCTTGGGGAAGTTGGGCGGCTTACGTGGTGGCCGGCAAGCGCCCTGATGGCACTGGGAAGAAGCTGCCTGCTCTTCTGACCCGGCCTAGACAGCCTCATTCCTGCCAGCTCTCTTGGTCAAGTGGCCAGAGAGCCTGCCCATACTCCAGAGGGGGAGATAGAGCCCACCCGCCAGTAAGTGGAGGATCAAAGAAGGCGGGCCATATTTTACAGGCTTTAATGCTGTTTGAATTTGTACAAGCACGTACTTCTTTTCTGAGTAAGAAAGAAGACATCTGCGCATCTATTTTCTCTGCAGTATGGGCTGTAGAGTCCAAAGATCCCAGTTCTGTCATCTACTGAGGATGTGAGGCCGGTGAGTCACTGGGCCTCACAGGGTGACCTTCCCAACCTCAAGTGATGTGGCCCCTTTCCTGTAACTTCGACAGTTCTCTCGTGTCTCCCTCAGTGACAGTTGTGCCTCCATTGGAGGCTGGAATGCTGGCAGGAGGGAGAGACCCCCCTGGAGCCCCCTACCATGCTACGCTGGCGTGGTGCCCCTTCGGGGATCTCCCTCGGGCCCCACTCAGTCCTCTTCCTTCCCCACCCCGCCCCCAGTTCCCTCCAGGCCCCTGCACGCTGGGAAGTCCAGAAGCCTCCCCGTGCTCCATCCTTCCTTCTGGTGCCAAACAAGGGCCCAGAGGGAGAGAAGAGCCTCAAGCCCGAGGAAGGATGGCCATCCCGGCGTTCAGAGGCCAGCGGTCCCTCTGAGACTCCATGAGGACAGTACTCGGCAAAACAGCTTCGGAGTTCTAGGTGGTTTCCAGGGCTCGGAACTTATAACCTTACTTTCTGTTTTCCCATGTAGAGAAAATGCCTTGGCTACTGGCCAGCCTCTGACCAGCAGCTTCTAATTATGCATGTGTGGAGGAGAAGGGCAGGGTGGAGACCGAGAAGGGTGTGCTGGATGGTGGGGGAACAGGGGAAGGAAGCCCAGAAACTTCCCTCCTCCCCAGGCCACCAGGAAGCTCGGCAGGGGAGGTCGGGCCAGTATAGGGAGGCCTGCACATTTTCACTGAGGCCTCACCCACCGGTTCCTGTGACCCGGACATACAGCTCTTCAGGGCAAAGGACTGTAGTTAGTCAAGGCACCAGCTGCTGTAATAAATGGGTCCTGAAATTTCGGTGGCATCTCACAAGCAAAGTTCATTTTTCACTCTGGATGTAATCCAGGGGCAAGTTAGCGCAGAGCACGGCTCCACACGCTTATTAGGGACCCAGGCCTCTTCCGCCTGTGGTTATGGGTCCCGAGGTGTTTCCAGTTTCTTCTCTGGGATCCTCACCGTCCCGCCAGCAAACAGGGGAGGAGGAGAAGGTGGAGAAGGAACATTGCTCTCAACTCTCCCTCCTTACCTGTGAACTTATTCCTCATCCTGCAGACCTTCCTCCCAGATGCTTAGATGGCCTCAGGAAACAATGGGTTCTAAGTCTATTAATGTCTAGATTACAGGAAATTGCTCTTAAATTTAAAAGCGCTGCGTACATATCTAGTATTCATGTTGAGAGACCTTGACATTCAACTTCACGCAAATCAGTAAAGGCCCTCTTGTGCAGTCAGCAACCTGCACAACTGTGCCCAGCAACTCTGTTGTAAATTCCACCAGTTGCCCAGCTTCAAAGTGGGAATGGTGTGAGCTAGCCCTCAGCCCAACCATAGAATCACAGTGGGAAGGAATCGAGGTCACCGAATCTGGTGGTTTTGAAAGCCCCACCCCCTCGGTTTCCCTCCAATAACCCAAATCCACTGGTCCAGCCCAACCTCCTCAATGTGGCACTGGGAACTTGAGGTTCAGATAGAGTTGGGGCTTTCCCAAGGTCACAGAGCCCTGTTATTGGTCAACATTACAACGGCAGATAAGTTCAGACTTGCAGTTTAGCCATCTAGACCAGCACTGCCCCACTGCAAAATAGAACATAAACCACATGCGTAATTTTAAACCTTCTAGTTACCATATTTTAAAAAGTAAAAAAAAAAAGGGGTGGGGTGGGGGATGGAGATTAGTTTTAATAATATGTTTTCTTTAACCCAGTATACCCAAAACATCAACACGTAGTGAATATTAAAAATTGACATATTTTACATTCTTCATTTCACCCTAAGTCTTCAAAATCCTGTGTATTTACACTTACACTCGACGAAATCTGGTGCAATTTCACACTTCCACCTCTTAATTTGGGTGGTCAATTTTCACTGAAAATACTTGCTCCGTCTTTACAGTTCATAAAACTTACAGTTGTAGAGGTAAACTCACACGCCAAGTGGGTGCACACACACTTCAGAGTTTTCTTAATCGCTGGAGGATCTGTTTTCAAGTTAAAATTCATGGAAGTTAAATACAATTGAAAACGTAGCTCCTGGGCCGCAAGGGCAGCATCTGCGGCGCTGGGAGGCCACACCAGGCTCGTGGAGACCGTATCCAAAAGAGTAGCTCTGGAACTTGCCCCACATCCTCAGTGACCCTGGGACCCTTCATTACAGGGAAAATCTGTGAGGATTACTGCTTCCCCAAGCGTTGGAGAAAGAAACCATCGTACCGGGAAAATAACGGAGGCTCTGAGACGGCTCCTTAGTCTTAGTTTCCTGCGGTCACACCTCTGGTTTGCCAGGGCACTTGTCTGATAAATGGCAGCGTTGCACCCACCGCGGAGGGCGGCCTGAATCTCCGGCAGGAAAGGCCCACAGAGCCTGGGGACACGTGGACGAGCGCCGGACCTGGGTCCCTGTAGACGGGGAGGATTGTGGGTGAGGCACGTGGCTTTGGAGCAGAGCCGATGTCCTGAGACCTCCAACGCCCATGAGCCACGTGACCAGGGAGAGTCTGGGTGCAGTGATGGGCCTTCAAAGGTTGGGTTTTCTAGGGCTACCGAGTGAGTGTTCTAGGGCTGCTGCCCAAGTCCTGTAGCGTGGGGCAGAAGACGGAGATCAGGGTGTCTGCAGGGCTGGCTCCCTTCCAGCGGCTCTGCAGGAAGATCCTTCCTGTCTCTTCCAGCTTCTGGGGTCGCCGGGCATCCTTGGCTTGCGGACGCATCTCTCTGACCTCTCTGTCATCACATGGCCATCTTCCCTGTGTACGTGTGTCTGTATCCAAATGTCCCTCTTCTTATAAGGACAATGGTCAGCCTGCATTTAGGGCCACCCTAATCCTTCTGAGCTCATCTCTTTTTTTTTTTTTTTTCGGTACGCGGGCCTCTCACTGTTGTGGCCTCTCCCGTTGCGGAGCACAGGCTCCGGACGCGCAGGCCCAGCGGCCATGGCTCACGGGCCCAGCCGCTCCGTGGCATGTGGGATCTTCCCGAACTGGGACACGAACCCGCGTCCCCTGCATCAGCAGGCGGACTCTCAACCACTGCGCCACCAGGGAAGCCCCCTGAGCTCATCTCTTAATCGCATCTGCAAAGACCTCATTTCCCAAAAAGGTCACATTCACAAGCACTGGGGGTTAGGCCTTGAACGTATCTTCTGGGGGGACCCGAGCCATAACAGTGCTTCACAATCAACTATGCGTTGACCCTCAATCCACCCTAAGAGGTTGGTGTCCCCGGGATCCCCATTTCACAGGCGGGAAATGGAGCCCTGGGGCTGTGGGAACCTTGCCCTGCTTGTCGCTGGCATCCTAGGACTCGAAGATGGTCCTTCCCCAGAGCCATGCTCTCAGGCACTTCCTGGGCCTCGGGCCCTTCTGGCTCAGAAACCAGGATAGTTGTTTTGCAAAACAACTTGTAAAACCCAGGTCAGTCTGCTCAGGCTCCAGCCTCCCCCATCCAGTGACCCAGGAGGACAATTCTGATTGGTTTCAAATGCTTGCCTAGGGAATGATCCAAGATTCTGGAAGAGATTCTCCGCTCCTTCCAGCTCAGCAAACTGGACCACAATACGGGAAACTGCAGACTCCACACGTGAGCGTGAAGTTTTCCTCTAACGAGCTGGCGAGCATGGCCAGGGATGGCTTGGTTTACTCCTGCCGAGGGGACGCCCCCACCTCCCGGGACCCCTTCTCCAGTCTCAGCTCGTGGCCCCTTCCTGTCCCCCACACAGCTCAGCCCCCAGCCAAGTGGCACAGAGGACAAGGCAGGTGCTGAGATTACTCCAGGCAAGTCCTCCACACCAGGACGGGTGCACTGGAAACCACACGGGCACAGCACCCACGAGGGGAGACAGAGAAACAGGAGGCTTTGGAAACGTCCACAGGATCCCTCCTCAAACCTGGCCAGACGTGCTCAGGGGAGAGCGTCCGTGCCAACAGGGGCCATCGGGAGCGACCCTGCTGCCGGGTCCTGCCCTCCTGGCAGGGAGGCCGGGGCAGAGGGCAAGCTGCCCCAGAGAGGTTGGGGCCCCCTGCCCCGGACGATTCCCTGGGGAGCCGAAGCCTCTTGCCAGGTGGCAGTGGGAGGGAGGCTCTTCCAAACGCTCCCAGAGCCTGAGTTTGGGGAAGTTGAGGCTTTGATCCCAGGCCTGCGTCTGCCGGCTGGAGCCCGACCACTTTCCTGCCTCTCATTAGGGAGCCCTGTGCGGCCGGGGGATCAGACAAGCCTGGCATTCTCTGTGTGACCTAATAAAGCCTTGCTAAATTGCGCTGCTCTCATTCCTGGAGAAATGAGACCTGCTCCAATTACTCCCATAAGAAAAGGCCTCTTAGAAAACGCCGGAGCGCAGGCAAAGGAAGGCTCTTCCTGCCGGCCTGGGAGCAGGGCTCGGAAATCCCAGGCGCCTTCTCCAAACAGACCCAGAGAGGAGCCTGTGTGGAGCCGAGGGTGCTCTGAGGGAAGTGGGGACCTCGGGAGCCTCTCAAGGCGGTGCTTTCCTCCCACAGGATAGGGGGCCGTTGTCTCACAAGTTGGCAGGTGAAATTGAGCATTAAGAAAAAATTGGCCTGGCCAGGTCAGGGTGGAGACAGAAAGCGCTTGGCTTTGGTAGGAAATAGAGTGGAGAGAGGGAGAGAGCGAGAGCGAGAGAGAGTGAGAGAGAGAGAGAGAGAGCGAGAGAGAGAGAGAGAGAGAGAGAGAGAGAGAGCGCCTTTCACAAGGTGTGGGTTTCCGTGAATTAGCGATGGGCTGTAGCCCCTGCAGGACTTGGTCTGAGATTGTCCAGTCTGGGTTTGGAACACAGGGTGGGATTGATTTAGCTACTGCTCGAAACCTTCACTTCCCCCTCCCCTCCCCTGCACCTTCCAGCAAGGGGGCTTTAGAAAGTGCAGGGTTGGGCTCCCCAGGAGGCTGCCCCCTGGTTTTCAGGAGGCTTGGCGGGGGAGCCCTTCTGGGAAGGGAAAAGAAAGGAAGGACGCAGGCCTGGGCACCCGGAGAAGCTGGGCTGGGATGCCATTTCAGGACCGGCCTCCGCTGTCCCCACGGAGAGCACCACGGATCCAGTGACCCTTGGAGCTGTTCCCTGTTGGACGGGGGGGGTCTGGGCCTTTAACCCCCATGTCGATCGGCCATTGGATGTGAGCTGCCCCACGCTGTGCAGAATGTTATAAAATTATGCAAAGCAACTGTACACATCGGTCTAAGAATTAGCTTAGGTATGCAATTACGCATCAAATTTAATTAAATAGCATATTTTTTAAATGGGCTTATTTTCATAATTTGGGGGTTTGTGGTTTTAAGACAAAGGCTCATCTGACTCTGAACGTTCAGTTCATTTTAAGCAGATTCACTTTTTCAGTGCGTGGCTTACTTGCCACCGCTCCACACCCATGGCATGCGGCGCTAGTCATTCACAGAGCACGTCAGCCTCCCGCTAACTCACAAGCACCCGTCCTGAGCCTTCCCCGGCTACGTCTCCATTTAAATTCTCCAGAACTACTTTTCTGGCCGTGGCCACGCTGCGTCAGCTGTCCCTTCCCCATGCTTGCCCTGTCATGTGCATATCCCACTGCACTGCATATGTCTGCTTTCTTATCTGTCTCTCTAACAGCCTATTGAGCCCCCACCCCCCACCGCCAGGGCCTGGCACAAAGACTGGCACGTGATAGGGGCTCATGGTGACCATGGCCGAAGTGTCCCTGAGACCCCTTCCACCCTGCCTCTTTGTGAGTTAGACATAGGTGTTGAGGAGGGGCTGACTGTATGCCAAGGTTTAGGTGTGAATCCTGTCACAGAGATCAGCCCAGGTAAGTCAGACCTAAACCATCAGAGCACGTTATTCCTCTGGCCAAAGGCGTTGGTCCAGGAATGGGCACACCATCCAGCTGGGGCCAACGAGACGTGACAGGGAGCTTGCTAGAGGCTTCTGGGAAAGAAGAGGCCTCTCCTTAAAACAAGCTCTTTCTCCTTGTAAAGGGATGGTGTTTAGGTGTGATGCCTGGAACTCCTGCCGCCCTTTTGCAACCTAGAGGGCAGTCACCCTGAGAATGACCTGACAGTCACCCTGAGAATGACCTGACACTGCAGAAAGAAAGAAATAGGGTCCTTGGTGATACCATCCGGTACTAAACCAAATCAACACCAATGCCCTCCCCATCTCCAGAACATTCCTTACATGAACTGACAAGTAAAATCCTTTATTGCATCAGCCAATACAAGTGGGCTTAGCCCCCACTTCCCACCTCTCTGACTTGGCCACTTGTTGGAGTCACTTCGTCTCATGGTCTGGGGATCCACAGGTTCCACCGCCAGCTCCAGGGCTTCCTCACTGTGGACCTCACTGTGGCACGTCACATCGCCAAGTTGAGCCTCCATTTCTTCAGACCAAAAATGTGGTTTAATAGGAAAAATGACTCTGGATCGGGTGTCAAGCATCACTTCTCCTTTGACGCTGCCTCTCTGTGCCCTCACTCCACCTAGCCACAGCTGACAACCACGAAGAGCATGGACGTCCCTCCGGCATGCAAGCAAAGGGTTGCCCCAAGGCTCAGGGCCCCACGTTGCCGGCTCTTTCTGGAAGAGACGAGTATATTTTTTCAGCAAATACCAGTAGAGTACTTACTCTGTGCTGGGCCCTGTTCTGCATGCTTTCAAATGTTAACTTGTATATCATCAACAACTCCATGAAGTGAGTACTGCGGCTATACCCATTTACAGGTGAGAAAACCAAGGCCCAGAGAGGTTAAGTGACTTGCCTGAGGTCACAGAGCCAGTGGGCGGTGGAGCCTGGGTTTGAACCCCAGAGGCCTATGGCTGCAGAGGTGGAACATTTAGCCACCCTCTCGTGTCAGAATAATCATCATGTGTGTTTGCTGTGTCTAGGCACCAAACACGAAATATCTCATTTGATTTTCCCAGCAGCCCCCCCGGCGTATGTGTCATTACTACCCCATTTTACAGATGGCAAACATATCTCTGAGAAACAGAGAAAAGACTACATCCGTGGGTGAGTGAATGAATGAACGAATGAGTGAGTGAATGCTGGGGAGCCGGACCTGCTGAATGACCTTGGCTTGAGCCCCACGTTCCCGGCCAAGAGTGGACTCAGGAAGTCCCAGTTACCCCGGGGTGTGCTCTTGGGACCCAGAGCCTCATCCTGTCTGGGATCCCTGAGAGCGGCCCTGGGCACTGAGTTCCCAGTAGCTTCAAAGGGAGCCGGAGCCGGCCAGGCTCCCAGGGGGCGAGGACAGCAGGAAAGCTGGGCTAGCCCCACTGCCAGACGTCAGAAGCGTTAGGCGGCTTTGGTCTCGGGCCCTGGCTGATGGAACCAGGGCAGCGCAGAGCCAGGCGCTTCTGGGAACTGCATGCTGGCATTTCCTTGTTTTGTCAACTCCACCGAAGGGCCCCGGAAACCACACGCAGAACAAAGTCTCCGGGGCGCTGTCTGGAAGGCGAGAGGATTAGAGAGGGAGCGGGGAACGTGCCTCTGGGCCAGCCTCCCAGGGCCTGGGAACTTCTCCCGGCCTCCCCTGAGATGTCAGCTCCACCCACACGTCCCAGGGACCTCGCACTACACTCATCAGCGCCACCGGGCATCGGGAGCCACCCAGGTGCTGAGCGCGGGCTCGTCAGCCAGGTGTGCTGGCCAGGTGTATCTCAGCCATCCTCAGAGCCCCCAGGGTAAGGACCAGCAGTGTCCCCGTTTTACGAATGGGATAAACAAGGCTGGGAACAGTGAGTAGCTGGCAGGTGATGCGGCTGGGTTTGGGAAAGCCCATTTCAGCCCCAGGGCCAGGCCTGGGGTGTTTGTTTGCTCTTCTCTTTGCTCGTTTTCGTGGATGATGTGGTTCAAAAATGAGAACGTGGAAGAGGTACTCATGAAGAGTCCCCGCATCCCTTAGCGATGAGGAAACTGGGGCCGAGGGCCCCGCTTTCACCGCCGCTACCACACGCGCCACGAGGGTTGGAAGGAGGATGGACGCTCTGTGGCAGCAAAGCCCTCGGCAAAGCGGGTCCTGGAATCGCAGTGATTGTGAAGGGAGGCCTCACGCAGGACCGCCCGGGGTCGGCGTGCGTGCGGGCAGGGGTGACCAGAGTTGGGTGAGGGGACACCCAAGCCCCAGCAGCCCCACGTGGAGGCGGGGGTCCCCCAGGGCTAGCGGGGAGAGTCCTCCACTTCGGATGCGGCCTCAGGCCCTGGGTATCCTCCCCGTCCAGCAACCTGCTCGAGGGTCCTGGGAGTGGGGGCAGATCTCAGGATGAGAAGCGGGGCTCCTTCAGGGAAGGGAACCAGATACACACGCAGGTGTGCGCGGTCCCCAGACGGGCCCGCACACACGCTCACGTGCATGCTCTGCGTACCTGCAACCCAGGTTCCCACTGGCTGTTCCAGGCAGGGCCGGATGAGGGTCTTGGGAGGGTCGCGTCCCAGACAAGGCGCCCCTCCCCTGCCCCTCCCGGTGCAGCTGGAGGCTGGCGTCACTGTCTCTGTCCTCTGCCTCACTGGTTCCCTCCATCTCCAGTGTGTCTCTGACACTCTGCGTGTTGGTTTCTTTGCATCTCTGTGGGTGTAGCGCTCTCCTCTCCCCACCCCAGGGGTCTCCCCTGTGGGCGTTTCGGGGGCAATCCTCTAACGAGGCCCATGACTGATCCGCTGTTAGACCTGGACCCTCGTGGCCCTGGAGCCCTGCGCAGGCCACGTCCCTGGAACCGGGGGTGGCCAGGAGGAGTGGACCCCGGATGGGGGGCTTTTGGGGCTTTGCATGGGGGCAGAGCGCCTTTGCAGGACGCAGCTGGGCCGTCCTCCAGGCGTCCTCCACGTGGGGTGGGGCGGTGCTCCTGTCTGGAGGGATTTGCGTCTTATCACTGCCCCACCAGCCTCCCCCATGCTGGGGCTCCCGGGGAGGCATTCTTGCGCTCCCCTGGAACGTGCGGAGGGACCCGCTAGGCTCCCCTGGAGATCAACTACGCCTGCCCCAGAACCCACTCCTTTTCTCCGTGCGTGGCCCTGGTCCGCTTCCAAATCCTGAACCTCCTGCGGGGAAGGGCTGAGCGGCCAAAGAAATCCAGGTCTCTGCTGTGTGCTGGGTGGGACATCTGACCAGTCCTGTCTGTCCGGAGGCGGGGTCAGCAAAGACCCTGCCCGGCCTCGGGGACCACTGCAAGCGGTGCGAGAAGGACCAGGCCGGGGGCTGGGGGCCGAGGTGAGCAGACAGAGAGACAGTGAGAGATGGTCCGAGAAACCGACAGAGAGAGAGAACTCTGCAAGAGACCAGTGGAGAAACAGAAAAGACAGACATGGACGGAGGGAGCGGGGAGGTCCAGGGCAGCCCAGAAGAGCCTAGAAGAGGGAACGCAGCTGCACGGTGTTGTACAGTAACATAGTGGGGATGGAGGCCACTCCCACTGCGCTTGGCCGCCTTGGGAACACGCGGGCGCTACAAGCCAGTTGTGTGCCTGCAGCCTGGCTTCAAATCCCTAATCAGCCACTTACTGGCTGTGTGACCTGCAGAAGGTGACTCCACCTCTCTGAGCCTTTGTTTCCTTATCGAGAAAATAGGGATAAGTGTCTGCATCATGAGACTGTCACAAGAACTGTACGAGTTCATACACTCAAAGCAGTGAGGAGCCCGGCTGGAGTACCACCTGCCAGGCTGCCCTGAGGACTGAGGTGTTCCTGCCCGAGACCCACGGCCCAGGTCAGATCAAGGAGAAGCATCAGAAAAACCAAATTGAGGGACATTCTACACAATAAGTGGCCCGCTCTCTGCAAGCGTGTCAAGGGTCTGAGCGACACAGAAAGAAGGAGTGACAATCGCTCTGACCACATCCGCTCAATGCGCTGTGGCAGACCAGACGGGAGCCTTTGCTATAAAAACTTATTGCGACGATTGGTGAGACCTGAACGGGGCCTGAGGACCCGATGGCAGTGCTGGGTCAGTGTCAGCCTGTGAGTGCGGTTCTGCAGGGGATGTCCTGTGCGCAGGACACTCACGCTGACCTATACAGGGGGACTGCACGTCAGGTGGGAGACAACTTACAAAGCCCGGTTCTCCACACTGGCAGCTCTTCTGTAAGTTTAACATGACTTCTATTTTTTTTAATATATGAAAAAATTAAAAGTAATAAACTTGGATCTGAAGCAAGCAACGATAACAATAAAACCTCAAGACAGACTAGCAGATGTTACACAGCAGTCAGGACCTGTTGACACCACCCTTAGACTTTCCTCTTGACCATCAAAAGGCCTAGAAGCAGCCTTTCCCCCCAAGTTTGAGTCTGTATTTTAGGGCCCAGCCCCAGGACCCCCGCCCCTGCATTTGGGAAGCGTTGGCGTCCTAGGAAGACCCTGGGCTGTAGGTCAGATCTACGTGCCCCAGAACCCTCCTCTGCTTTATAGCTGGGCAGCCTTAGACAACTGGCTCACCTTCTCTGAGCCTCAGTTTTCTCATCTGAGGCGTGATGGCTGACACCTCCCCTCAAGTGACTGTAATGAAATGGGACAAGTGTTCAAAATGCAATGGAAAGGGGAGGATCTTTTCAAGGACTCCTTTCCCTTCAGTTCTCCAAGACCAGGGTCCCTGTCCCTCTTTTGCTTTGTCTCAGACATGAGCCTGCAGGCTAGCAGGCTCCCGGGCCAAATACAGGCCACCTCCTGGCTGGATAAGTTCCCTCTGGAGCCGCTGAGCTGATTCAAGTCCTGGGGGAAGTGGAGCCGTAAACCACCCAACCCGCTGCTCCTGTCACTGGAGATCAAACCATTATCGGAATCAAAGCCGCCCCACTGATGGATGAGCTCTCTGGATCCGGGGCCCAGGCCTCCAGCCCCCTCCTGTTCTTGGAGTTCAGAGCACTCCAGCCACCTTGCCAGGAGCCCCTGCACAGTTTAATTGGGGCCAGAACACCTTCTGCCCCTTGTTGCCTCCTCAGGAAAGATGCTTATCTCTCTCTGCAGGGAGGGAGGGTACAGAGGTGTCAGCAGACGGGGAAGGATGAAGAGGCCTGATAGGGAAGGCCTGGCTGGCGGCCGGGCCCCTCTCCTCCGACAGCGTCTCAGCTGTAGGACAGATGCCTGGAGCCCCAAATGGCTTTCCAAGCCCAGGGAGCCCTGAGGTTAAAATGTGGCAGCAGCCGACAGATCTAGCAACTGAGAACGTTTTATTTCAGGAGGCTCTGCAGGGGACAGACAAGGGGCGGTGTCACCCTGACACCCTCTGGACTCTTGGCCTCCCAGGAGAAAGGAAGACACAATACCCAGGGGTCGGAAGATTCCAGAAGGGCCTGGCCAGCCTGAGAGCTGGCTAAGGCCCCAGCCTTGGGAGATCCCTGAAGGGGTTCCCAGAGCTGAATAATTATTATTAAGTATTATTAGGAACTGGTTGTTCACAGAGCTGAATAATTATTATTAATTATTATTAGGAACTGCTTGTGATATAACATCAAATGAAAATTCAAATGACAGTACATGGGGTGGTGAGTGGCGTCTGAAAGGAAATACCCCAAAATGCCAGTAGTGAATTTGAATGTGCAACGGAAGATTTCTCACTTTATCCATGCAATTTCCAAAGCCTTCTTAATAAACCTGTGCTTCCTTTTAACTGAAGAAGCTAAACCCAATAAGTCGTGTAAGAGATGGCCACGCAGCCAGGCCTGGGGCAGGGTGGCAGGTCCTCTAATTCTGCTTCTTGGAGAAACCCCGAGTTGCACCGGGTCACGCTGCTGCCCTCACCGGGTCCTCTAGCTGTTGAGAGCTGGTATAATCGCCGGCCGCCGCGTGGAGGTACTTAGATGATTGTAACTTTCCTGCCTCTGTTTCTGCGCCACTTGCCTACACTGCCTGTCGTGTCTGGGCCACAAGACATGCTGTCCCTGTGCTCCAAGGCTGAGCTCCGCCTGGCAATGCCACCAGCCCAGCCACTCTGCACGGCTGCTGCCTGCTCCGGGTCCGCATGGCCCCACGTGCAAAATATGCTTTCAGCTTCGCTACCCTGCAGCTTAGCAATGAGTGAATGAAAGAATGGAGATTAAAACATCACACTCTCCGGAGGAACATCGTTGGTAGAATGGGAGGAGGGCAAGCTTGGGCACATAGGGAAGACTGATTTTCTTCTCTGCTAGGACTGGAAAGCCAGAAATTAGAGGCAGAACAGGGAAGTGGAGGGACTCTGGAGGCAGGGGGGACCTGGGTTCAGCTCTGACCTCTGTCCCCCATCAATTGTGTGGCTCCGCCCCCCGCAACCAGGTGCCTAGTTCAGGGGTCTTCGGTTTTTCCTGTGCAAAACTGGTTAACAATTTATCCCATATGGGTTGTTTGTAAGGGCCCAACAAGATGCTAAATGAACAGCGCCAGCACATAGTAAATGTTCACTAAACGTGGTTGTGGAGATAAGGGAAGGAACATCCTTGCTCCCCACGCCCCTGCCCCAGGCCAGTGGCTCTCAACACCGGTTCCCATTACAGTCACCTGGGGAGGCTTTAATATCATGGGTGCCAGGCCCCAAGCCCCTTGGAGAAACGTCTGATTCCAGGCTGGGCGGGGAAAGCCAGGATGAACCCAGAATCAGTCCTTAGGAGAGGGTGTTCGGGGCTGAGGGCCTGGAGCAGAAGTATTTATGGTCGCTTCCAGTATCCATCTTACGAGGTTCTGAGAGTGAAACAACGTACCCAGAGTCCGCACAAGAATTTTGCAGAACCAGGATTTGAATACAAAAATATCTAGCTCAGAAGCCCGGTTTTTTTCCTAACCCATGGAGATCCCGTCCTTGTTTCCACCAGGGGTTTTTGCAGGAATCTTTAGCTGGAGCAGCGCCATCCCTAAAATACCTTAGAATAAATCTGCCCCTCACACTTCCACATTACCCACAATGTGTGTGTATTGTGTGTGTGTGTGCGTGTGTGTTTTAGGAGTCTGGTCCTTCTGGCTGTGTGGCATCGCGGCGGCCGCGTCCCCTCTCTGGCCAGTCTAGAAGCACCTCTGGACCCAGTCACTCTGGCGCCCTGTGGCCCTTGGGAGAACAAAGGCTGAGCCGGGGAGTGTGGATTGCAAGAGCTCTGGCCCGGGGCCTCCGGTGGGGTGGGGGGCGGTTACCATTGCAGCAGAGGGCCAGGGTCCCTCAGGCTGTGCGAACCCGGTGTTCAGCAGTGACACCATGTGGCCACCCCTGGAGCAGCAGCTGCTCCCGGGCCGGGCGTCAAGCTTGTTCCCACCCTCTCTCCTGCCCGGTGCAGGCAGCCTGACCTCCGCCTGGCACCGAGAACGCGTTCCAAAGCTCTAGGACAACGGGGAAGTAGGGTCTTTAAGAGGTGATACCAGACTTGGAGCAAATAAGGACAAGTTGAGCGTAAGTGGTTACATTTTAAAAATGTAATGTGGTCATGTTTGACCTCCGCGCTGGGGATCTGGGCGGATGAGTTATATTTCATCATAGCCCCCACGACTGCTTTTTTGGGAAACACAGCTCTGAGATCATAGTAGCTCATATCTGTCAATGAGAAGAGGTTGGCATGGGATTTGCAAACACGTGATTAACGCGAAAATTCCAGGGGCCGACAGGGAGGTGGGCCGGCCTCTGGGGCGCTTGCCCAGCGTGGACTCTGACCGCTTCCTCTTGCTTTTCTGTGTGCGTGAGTCCCCCAGAGGGTCTTTCCTTGCCTGACCGTGTCGTGTTCTCACATTGTTCTGTTTCTCTGACAACAGCTGGTTGCCAAGGAAACCACTGTGGAGCCCCAAATCAGACCCGTGTCTTCCCTGCAGGGAAATTCAGCCCTTAATCATCTCTCCGTCCACAGAAAGCTGTGTCAAACCCCAAGCAAGGAGTCCCCTCCCTCCCGCTGGGACCTTTCCCTGGGGGCTGAGCCCTTCTGAGAGAAGGAAGCAGGGGGGTGGGATGAGAGCACCAGGGACAGCAGAGCCGGAATGGCCCTCAGACCATGTCGTCGACCCTTCCTTGTTTCAGTGTAAACGTTTTACCCAAGTGTAACGTACCGTATAAAAAGCAGGAGGAACACCCTTTGCATCCCCTGGTGGCCACGCCCCCCCCATGCCCAGGAAGGTAACCACTCTCCTGACTTCTGAGAGCAGATGCACTTGACATAATAGAATCACACGGTGTGCGCTCTCTGCGGCCTGGACCGTGTTTTGAACACTACGTTGGTGGAAGCCACAGGTGCCATAGCCTGTGGCAGGCTCGCTCACTCTCACTGCCGTGGCCTAGCCCACCGTATGCACAGCCTAGAGCTCACTCCTTCATGTCCCATCGATGGGCACTGGGGCGCTTCCCAGCTTTGTCTGAAATGAGCGGCGTTGCTGTGACCTTGCCTGTCTGTGTCTGCGGGGGAACCTGTTTACATATCTCTCGCGTGTGTATCCAGGATCGGAGATGCCGGGTCATAGGGGATGGATCTAGTAGCCATGGCTAAAAGTTTTCCAAAACACTTGTTGCAAATGTCACTCCCACCAAACGGTATGAGATTCGGCCCTTCCACCTCCTCGTCAGCACTTGGTATTGTCTGCCTTTTTCTCTTAGCCATTTTTCCCTCCCTCTCATGTTGTGGTTGGAGATACTGAGGCCAAAGAGATGGCCACTCCCAGGATCCCAGAAGCAGAGGCGTTGGCACCAGCCTGGAGCCAGCTCTGCTGTCATTTCATCCTCTCTACTGTGCAAAAGGCACCAATTCAGTTTCCATGTCAAGTCTCGTCCAATTAAACTGTACTTAGAAATCAAGGCAGGCATTCCGCCGAGCGGTAACAATAAATACACTCATAACTAGCGTTTGTCAGACACTGACTGAGAGCCAGGACCACGTGAGAGCTTTGCCTGCATCGCCTCACTCGGTCCTCTCGCGGCCTCGGGAGGGAGGCCCTTCTCTGTCCCCGTCCTAGAGGTGGGAAACCGGAGGCCCAGAGAGGCGGAGCAGCTCTCCCAGGATCACACAGCCACGTCCTCTGTCTCCAGAGCCCACGTTGTTGGCCCATCCAGTGGGAGCTGAGATGCTCTCCCCGGTCTCTCCCAGGTTTCTTTCTCTTTCTGGACTCAGTCTTAACAGGCAGTGTTTGTCTTTTCAGAATTTGCTAATCTGAAAATTATATTTTTCAAAGATTAGGTAGCTAAGTAAACCGTTCCAAAGACGCATGCTTTTCAGGTCTCTTGATTGACACTTGAAAGCATTCTACAGTGAATCTGCACGTGTTCACCACATGTGCATGCGTGTGCGTGTGTATGTACCCTAGTCTAGCTTCATCCCAGGTGTCTTTACACCACGTCAAAGCGTACAGGTCAGGAATCATCTCCCGCCTGAAAGGGTTTGAGGCCACAAGGCCTGTCTCGTTCCTTCATTGATCCCACATGTCGTGATTCAGCCCCATAAGCCTGGCCCGGGCACACGATGTGAACTTCTGACACGGCCAGTCCCTGTGCTTGCACAAGGCAAATCCAGTGCAGTGAGAAAAGTGCTATGAGGAGGACATTCGGGGCACTAAAGGGGTATGGCCCCCATCCAGTTTTGGGAAGACAGAAGGCTTAGAGGAGGAAGCTGAGACCTCCAGGGTGAGTAGGACGAGCCAGGCCAGCGGGGAAGTGGGCTCCCAGCAGAGGGAGGGCAGGTGCATCAAGGAGACTAATCAGGCAGCAGTCTCCAGGAGCGTCCAGGGGGCGTTGTTCTTAACATGCTAATTTGATATGCTAATCCAACATGCTGATCTAATATGCTAATTTGGTGTGCTGAATTAATATGCTAATTTAGCATGCTAGTTCAACGTGCTGGTTTAATATGCTAATTCGGTGTGCTGAATTAATATGCTAATTTAGCATGCGGATTTAATATGCTAATTCAGCATGCTAACTTAACACACCAGTCTACACTATGAGCCTCCAAGAGCACTTCCCAAGCTCTTCAACCAAAGAATACAGTCACCCAATGATAAACCCTTATGATGTATGAGACACCTTTTCCCCGTGCTGTCTCCTTTGATCTCTTAAACCCTTGTGGCCTGTGCACCAGCAGCGCTGGCCTTCCCTGGGGGCTGGTTAGAAATGCAGAGTCTCAGGCCCCGGGACCGACCTACTCCATCAGAACCTGCATTTTATCAAGATCCTGCGTACCTCATATGCCTGTGAGAGTCCAGAAGCACTGCTGCCCTAAGAGTCCAGGAAGAGCTTTTGTCGTACCCATTTTACAGTGAGGAGACGTAGGCCCAGAAGGGCAGAGTCCGCAGCTAGGAAGTAACTGGCCGCTCTTGCGCCTCCGTCTCCAGTCCAAACTGCTGCTCTGTGGATGGGGACACAGAGGCCCAGAGAGGGAACATGCCTCGCCCAAAGCCACACAGCAAGACTATCATCCTGGTCTTCAGACACCACAGGCACGCAGGTGCTTTCCCTCCCCCTAAAATGCTGGGGAGCCGTGGTCACCCCGGATGCTAGTTAGAATGCACATTTCCAGGCCCTTCCCAGAGCTGCTGAATCCAAATCCCTGAGGACGAGGCCTTGAAATCTGCATTTTAGCAAGCTCTTCAGCTGTTTCTTAAGTCTCGCTTGGGAAATTGCTGAGGACCCCGAGGGAACATTGTGCAATTCTCAGGCTATCCACCAGAGGGAGCCCGCACCCCAGAGACGCAGCCTCGTGGTGCCCTGAGGCCCCAGATAGCAGGTTCCCGTGGCTTTCTCCCAGTGGGTCCAGCGTGGTTGCTGTTTAGGAAAGATCCTCAGGTCACACCAGTCAGAGGTGGTCGGGAAAGGGAGCACTTCTGTCAACATGGGAGACAGGAAGGCTGAGTTCTGATCTCATGCTGTCCACCTGGACCCTCACATCCAGGCCTCTTGCAGGCAGATTCACAGTGAGGCCTCAGCAGCGCCCTTCACCTCTGAGCATCGGCTTCCTCCTCTGCAGATCAGGCTGTCGTACCTAAACGTCCCGAGTCCCCCAGCCCAGCCTCAATATTTTACAAGGCGCACGTTAATGTCTGTAAAACGTTAGGAAACAGAAGGCATGTTGTCACAGAGATGTTCACAGGTTGTTTTTGGAAGGCTGTGCTGTGATGGCATGTGCTCTCCCGTGTATCTCCATGAATCAAATGCTCTCCAGCCAGGGTGAGCCAGGGAATGGCACAGGAGGTTGTTGTGCCGTGTGTGAGGGCTGGAACTGTGGCAGCCACCTTGGGCCCCTGAGGGGAGATGGATGGCTGCGCTTCTGAGACCATGGTTCATTGTGACCTGCAGCACAGATGCAGAACACTTTCATCATCACAGTGAGTTCTATTGGACAGCACTTTGAATAATACATATACATACTTTTAATGGGGATAATTAACACTGGGTCTTGAAGTTCAGAAGTTTTTCATCTCTGTCTGTTCTCACAAGAACCCTGTCAAATTTGGATCAATATATTACTATTCTCGTTTTTAATGAGGAAACTGGGGCTCAAAGAGAGACTTGCCCAAGGATGCATGGTCAGAGGCAGCAAAGCCAGGGCTCGAACCCTGATCTCCTGGCTTTTCATTTTATGCTCATTTGCTGCCTCTCCTCCAGGTTGAACCCATCACAGTGACAGTTTCCTCATCAGCCCGATGAGGCATGTTTTTAATTAAACCCATGCTCCTCAGAACGAGGCTCAGAGTTTTGCAATCATTGCCCTTCCCGTGGATGAAGTAGAAAGTGTTAGAATTCAGGAAATAGCTCTGCTTGGTTCTGAGAACAACACCCACTGAGTCCATGGCTCTGGAGCTATTTCTGAAGATGCCAGGACCAACGCTCCCTCAAAAGAGCAATTATCTTATTGCAAAACTATAATCAGCTTTCCCCTGGAATAACAGCTTTGCTCTCCCTGAGCAGAATGGAAGGGCAATCAGGACTACAGTCAGAGGCCCTGTGTTGCTACCTACTGATCTAATTCTAATCACGGCTAGGGATTGGAATCCAAAAGATTACCTCACCCCACCCTCTAAATATCGTAGCTCCTAAGAATTTGATTACTTTTCCCACTGCATCAACACTGCCCCCACTGTACACAGCTGATTTGGAAAGGCAGAAGGCAAGAAACACTGACCAGGGCTCTGTGATGGTGATGATGATAGTAATGGTGATAAAGATGGTGCTGATGGTGGTGACGGTGGTGGTGATGGTGGTGATGATGGTGGTTTAGGTTAATGATATAAATCACACCCTTGCTGGTACTTGCAACGTACCAGCCCCTGAGCCACGTGCTTTGGCCATCTCGTTACTTTTCTCACCCTCCCCTAGCCTCTGAGGAGCGTGAACTCCTAAACTCTGTTTGCTTCTGTGAGCTGGGACTCACAGCATTCCCCACGGCGGGGGGGGGGGTGTAGTGGAGAAAGCACAGGTTCAAATCCTAGTCTGCTGTTTCCTAGGCATGTGACTTTGGGAACTGACTTCCTGTCTCCGTTTCCTCATCAGTAAGATGGGGGTGACACAGTCCGTATCTTAGGGGGTAACTGTAACAATTACATGAGGTGATGGATGCAAACAGCTGAGACAGGTGCACCTGACAGGTACCCCCATAATCTCTGTTTCCCTGGCCGTGCCGCACACACAATCTTGGGCAATCATACTTGTCATTGGGGTTGTAAGGACACCTACTACAGAAACTGGAGCTCTACAGCAGTGGCTCCCATACTTCAATGACATAAGAATCACCCATGGAGCTTTGAAAGCGTCGAATGCCTGGCCCATGCCCCAGGAGAGTTAAATCAGATCCTCTAGGGATGGCTCAGTGGCTTATGGAGCTCCAGGTGGTTCCAACATGTAGCCCGTGTTCTGGACCAGGCTGCCCAATGGAAATGTAATGTAAGCCCATGTCATTTAAAAGTTTTCTTAGCCACATTGACAGGAGTAGAAAGAGACAAGAGAAGTTAATTTTAATAAAACATTTTATTTAGCCCAAATAAAACCAAAATGTTATCACTTTAACATGTAAACCCGGGACTTCCCTGGCAGTCCAGTGGTTAAGACTCCACACTTCCACTGCAGGGGGCATGGGTTCAATCCCCGGTTGGGGAACTCAGATCCTGCATATCGCATTGTGCGGCCACAAAATTTTAAAAAAAAGAAATTTAAATAGACATGTAAATCCAATACTGAAAAACTACCAGTGAGATATTTCCTGAATTCTAACACTTTCTACTTCATCCACGGGAAGGGCAGCAACTGCAAACATGTTTTCTGCCCCAAGTCTTTGAACTCTGCTGAGTATTTCACACTCAGGGTACGTCTCACTTCAGATTCACAAGTTTCAAGAGGCTTGTGGCTTCCATCTTGCACACCCACCTGGCGAGAAGAGCTCTCCCCACTTTACAGATGAGGAAACTGAGAGTCAGAGGGGTGAAGGGACCAGCCCAGGCCCCACAGCTGCTTCGTGACAAAGGTGACTCAAACCCAGGTGTTCTGGCCGCAGCCGGGTGCCCCCTCTCTGCCCACACCCTGGTCCACGTGGTTCCTGGCTGCCATGTGCTGCCCCAGACCATGGGAGGGGAGCAGCAGAGAGCAGGCCCTGGTGCCAACACCCCAGAAGCTGAGCCCCCAAGCTGGGCCTCCGGGATCCGTATACCTTGTTGGGTCTGATCCCTCTGGGGGAATGATTTCTCCATTGTCCACACTCGCCTCCCAGCTGCACTCCCAGGGCGGTGGCTGGGATTTGGGCCTCTTTGCAGTTTGCCCAGCACAGTGCCCAGGGCCCGCCAGGGGCACAGGTGAGACCCCAGAAACTAGGGCGTGTCTTCAGGAACCTCTGAAGGTAGCTGATCTGGAGGCAGACGTTTCCAGGGGTCCCAGCATCATAACCCCTGGGCAGCGGCCATCTGTTCCCACGGCTTGGGCAGCCCCTCCTAACGGCCGTCCTCCCCAGAACCCCTTTCTGGTCCTTGGAGACCCTAGAGGTGCACCCAGGCACCCTGCCTGCTTTGCTTTTGCTCCCGCTGGGGGTGCGGCTTGTGCGTTTGCCGGGGTCTGTCTTCCCCTCCTGAGTGGAGGTTCTGGAAGGGAGGCTCTGTGTCTGTTTCAGCTCCTACCGCGTCCCCGCCCTGAGGGCCTGGTGCACCCCGGCTCTGTAGACACTTGTTAAAGGAACCCATTCCTCAGCTCCCAGTCCCGAGGCACCTGAAAAGGTTCGTGCAGCTTCTAAGGACTCCACACTTAGAACAGGGAACGGCGGGGGCCTGGAAGAATCCAGTCCCACAGCTCCGAGGGGAGACGCCACCACGTCTCTTCTGCCACCAGATTAGCCGGTTTGTTTCCATTTTCTCAGTAGAGCTGCCGCCATGGGCCACCTGCGCCAGCCCAGAGCGCTGGGGGCACCTTTAGCGATGATGACGTTCGGTCAGGGACTTTGTACGGGAGCTAACATTCAGGAAAAGGGACCTAGCTTCCCACCAGGGCGGATCCGGCGTGGAGGGAAGCATGATGTAACAACTAGCATCTCAGCATGTGATAGACGCGTAGCCCGTGGGGAGGTGGGTTTCCCTTTCCGTCACCTCTGCAGCCCCCACATGTCGGCTGGGAGCCAGGGTGCCACAGGCACCTTCCCAAGGAAGCCCTCTGAAGTCCTGGCATCCCATTTAAAATCTCAGAAGGATGTTCAGAAAGAGATGCTGGGTAGACATAGAGAGCAGACTTGTGGTCGCCAAGGGGGGTGGTGGGGGGAGGGAGAGGGACGGACTGGGAGTTTGGGGTCGGTGGATGCGAACTATTACATAGAGGATGGATACACAACAAGGTCCTACTGTAGAGCACAGGGGACTATATTCAATTTCCCGTGATAAACCATAATGGAAAAGAATATGAAAAAAGAATGCATATGTGTGTATGGCTCAGTCACTTTGCTGCGCAGCAGAGACGGGCACACCATTGTAAATCAACTATACTTCCATTTAAAAAAACTAAAATTAAAAAGAAATAGATGCTGGAGGGTGTCTGTGTCAGGAGAGCGCTTGCCTCCCCCGCCCCGTGGCCCCGAGCACGAGGGGAGTGGCCCCAGGTGCTCTCCGGGAAAAGGACGTTTCACAACGGCTCACCCGATAGAGCCCACACCCCAAACCAGAGCACATTTAAACCAACTTCTTATATAACTCAGTTCATTCTTGTTCATCCTTGTGGTTGGAGTTTTCTAGAACCCACCAGCAACCTTCTGGTTCATCTTCTGGTTTTGATGTGCTGCTCTCCACCTTTGAAGGAGGAAATGGTCGGGAGACCTCAGGTTTCGTTCTGTTTTGTTGTTTTAATCTTTAGTAATGAGGGTGGTGGCCGCGCTCCATCAAAATGCTCCCTGCGGAGGGAGCTGGGCCCATCTGTTCCATGAAGGGAGCACAGACTCTGAGAAAGGGGAAGTAAGAACAGCAACTCGAGGATGCGAATCTAGACTTCCGTGGGGCGCAGGGAAGCCAGAAGAATTTCGCTGTATTTGTTGTGGTTACTTTTGTTGTTCATTGTGTTCAACGTGGTCCTTAACTCTGTGCTTCTGTGGATTCCTACAAACCGATTCTCAAAGCTGCCTACCGTATGAGGCCAACTGTTTGACATTCTAGAAAAGGCAAAACTATGAAGACAGGGCTTCCCTGGTGGCGCAGTGGTTGGGAGTCCGCCTGCCGATACAGGGGACGCGGGTTCGTGCCCCGGTCCGGGAGGATCCCACGTGCCGCGGAGCGGCTGGGCCTGTGAGCCATGGCCACTGAGCCTGCGCGTCTAGAGCCTGTGCTCCGCAGCGGGAGAGGCCACAACAGTGAGAGGCCCGCGTACCGCAAAAAAAACAAAAAAAAACTATGAAGACAGTAAAAAGATCAGTGGTTGCCAGGGGTCAGGCCCACCCGGATAACCCAGCATCATCTTGCTGACTTAAGGTCCATAACCCTAATCACATCTGCAAAAGTCCCTTTTGCTGCACGAGATAATACATTTACAGATTCTAGGGGAAACGGTATGAACGTTTTGGGCTAGGGGTTCATTCTGCCTACCACAGCATCTGTTCATGTAAATACTCGTACACAAATGTTCCCAGAAGCTCTGTCATCTCCAAAAGCTGGAACCAGCGCCCACATGGGAGTGGATAAAGAAATAGCGGTATATCTATACAATGTCACGCTGCTCCACAAGCAACAGAATGAATTCTTGATACCTGCCATGACGTAGACGAACCTTAAAATAATTATGCTGTAGGAGAGCAGCCAGCCTCCCCCTAAGAGCCACACAAACTATGTAGTTCCATTGGTATAAAATTCTAGAAAATGCAGGTTCATCTCTAGTGACAGGAAGTAGTTGCCACGGGCCAGGGGTGGGGTGCATTGGGAGGGACTGCAGAAGGGCCTGAGGAAACCTTGGGGTGATGGGTCTGTACGTTATCTTGGTTTTATGAGTGTAAACATAGGTCAACGCTTATCAAATTGTCCACTTTAAATATATATGACTCATTGTACATCAGGTATACCTCAGTACAGCTGGAATTAAAAGGCAATCCTCTGAGATGGTATACACATTCCATAGAGAGAGAGAAAACATAAATATGCCAAATGTGAAATTGCTGAAACCAGGTGGTGGCTATACAGGTGATCATCGCACTGCCCTTTCAACTTCTCCAAGTACTTGAAAGTTTTCATAATTAAAAAGTGGGGGTGGGGGGGAGGGGGGTACTTCCCTGGCGGCCCAGCGGTTAAGACTTTGCGCTTCCACTGCAGCGGGCGAGCGTTCGATCCCTGGTTGGGGAACTAAGATCCTTCATGCCGCACAGTGCAGCCACATAAATAAATAAGTAATGTGGAAGGGGGGCGGAAATCCAAGCTTTGGGATCACACCTCCAGGGGGTCAAGTCTGATTCAAGTCATATCCTAGCTGTGTGAGCTTGGGCAAGAGATGATTTCTCGAGCCTCGTTTTTTTCATCTGTGAAATGGGCCTAATCACCACGCTGAGCTCATTGGGCTGTGAGCATGAAATTACATTAACGCACAGAGCAGGCTTAGCAGGGGCCTGGGTTTGTCGTGAAGCCTCCGTGAAGGTAGTCGTCACTATTGAGTCTTAATCTGAGCTCCCTTATCTGAGAGACATGGAAACTGAATTAGAAAACTTGGCAGCCTTCTCTGAGATCACACAGTCACATGGTCCGAATCTGGCCATAGAGAACTACCCCTTTGGATGCCCACTGGCTACAACGCTTCTTAGAATTCTGATGTAAATAGTTTATGCAAATATGGCCAAGCCACCCCACCTGAGATGAGGCCCTCCCTCTGACCAAGAAAGGAAGCCAGGCCCAGCACCCAGATGTATTTTTAACGGAGTGGACATGTGCACTTTGCATATCTTGTCTGCTTGGCAGTTTGAGGTTCAAGGTCCCAAGCAAAAGTAGATGTTTTTATTTGTTTGTTTAGACAGGTAAGATCTCATAGTCTCAGACTCCACTATCAGAACACTGACTCTAAAATGGAGATAGATCCATTCCTAAAACCACTCAGTTGGTTATTCAGTGTGTGCTGAAGCCTTTATCCTCCAGGGGTCGCGTGAGGGTTGGCCAGGAGTGTACTGCATATCCTCCGTGTACAGGCGCTCGAGACACGTGCGCCAACAGAGGCCCAGTTGAGTCTATGAGTGAGAGGGTTTTCTAGAAGCAAGGAAATATCTTGGGCAGTCCTACCCCTCTCAGCTTTGGGGGATATTGCTACTTGATTTGCTCAGTGGTTTTTGTTAAAGGGAGCGGGGGTGGGGGGAGCTGTAAAGGAAGGCTGAATGTAATGGTAGAGAGGAAGTTGAAGGGTGGTCACTGTGAAGAGGAAAACGTACTCTGGGGAACCATGTTCCTCTTTTATTTGTCTCTTTACACACCAGCCTACCCACTTACCTAGAACACACACAGCAACTTTCAAGTATTTTGGTGACGGTTATATGAAAGGGACTTGTGTTCAACTATTTATTGCCAAGAACTCCTTTTGGTGAGGCAACCACAATAGCTTGTAGGCATATCCCTCCAACCAGTGCGAGTCCAAATGAGGTACAGGTGCCAATCCACAAACCGTGTCTGGTGCAAAAGGGGAAAAGAAATTGAGAGGAACAGTTTGGAAACTTTTATTCAATTTGACAGCGCACTTTTCAGTCTCTTACTAATAAAGCTGGGGCTTATATTTTGTATATTTTTACTTTATTTTCTAGTAATTCACTTTTATTAAAAAATCCACATGCAATGGATTAGATTTTTTTTCATTTCGAAGATAATTTGCCTAGCTTTTCTCAAGGATCAGCTCCAAATATATTCAGTAGAGGTCAACCATCATTTTTTAAGCTTTATAACCTGATGTCAAATATACAGGGTATTAGATATGAGCTCCTGAATACATTACACTCCATGCCCAAGTTAGCACACAGAAAGAGGACACAATTTGCCCAAAGACACAGTCCAAGTTTGTGGCAAAGAGAGTTGGTAAGGCCAGTTATTCAAGTTTTTCTCAGACCGAAAAGGATGTCTGCTTCACTTTGGTTTTCCTAATACAACATTTTAAACCACTTATTTACACACACAGAAACACAAACACAACTGTAAACTTAGAAATCCTTAGGAAATACACTACAAATAAGGGAATGAAAGGAGATTAGCCAACCTTAGAGAGCAAAAAGCAATTCTACCGCTTGGAATATCTTTCCTCAATAAGAAGTGACGCTGTACACAAGAAAGCAAGGCTCTGAAGATATCCAGGACCCTCTGTATGCTCAGGAAGTCCAGTGCTTTATAACCGAGCAAGTACACTACCCTCCCTTCACTGGGAGCATTGCTCAAGTCCATAAATAAAAAAGCAAACACACATTGGTGTGTGTATAAATCCTCGGTACTGAATCACACATTTCTTGGGGATTTGGAGAAAATAAATGTAATTTTTTTTCAGAAATTAAAAACCTCAACCCTTGGATTCAGTTACTTGATTGTCTTCCTTGGTCCAATGCACTTAGGTCTCAGGCAAATCTTGGTCTCATCTGGGAATAATTTACAATTAAGTGCTGGCTCAGAAAGACAAAAAAAGAATTTTTTGAATCCACCAGTAATGGTTGAAAAATGTATTCTCTGATGCTCTTCTCATCGAGAGCGGACTCCCACTGTACTTCCGTTGAATACGGCTCCCTTCTAAGGAAGAGAAGTTAGCGCATTTCGGCGTGGCTTCTGAGGCTACGTCCATAAAAGGTACCTTGTTCTCTCACTTCTTGGGACACAGACCTCTGGAGCCCTGAGCCACCGTGTAAGTCTGGCTATCTTATAACCACCGTGTCACTGCCACACGCTTCTACTCTTCTCTTGCCGATTAGATGCAGGGAGAGATGGGACATGCCAGGTGGATTTTATGATTTCCCTATTCCTCTACGGGTAAGATTCCGGGCGAGGAGAAACAGGCAACATGGATTGCATGAGATCATTTGGGGGTTACTTGCTATGGGAACAGGAAACAATGAAATACGAATTTTCTAACAACAGTGTGGTGCTCAGTCCAGACTCCCTGATAGTGTGTCTCCAGGGAGAGGTGGGGAGGTGGGGATAGTTCGGGGAACTCAACCAAAAAGGAGAACACACCAGTGAGTGAGCTCAGGCAGCATGTATTGGTGAATTGGGATGGTGGGAGTTGTGGAGTGTTTAGAGACCCCTCTGACCACCTTTGAACACAGTGACCTCTGCTGACTTCTAGTAAATAAACACTGCACTTTTCTTTAAAATATATATATATATATATATTATACACACACACACACACACACACACACACACACACACACAGACACACACACCGGTTATATACAGTACAAGTATTTCTCTATATCAGTCACCTTCATTTGGAAAGTGCCTCTTAAAAAAACAACAAAGACTCACCTTCCAGGTAAATGATTACCATACGTGTGTAGTGCAGAAAAAATATTTATAAATATGAATTTTCATCTGAACAAGGCAAGATACATTTTCGTCACTCATATAAAAACAATAGCATGGGGGCTTCCCTGGTGGCACAGTGGTTGAGAATCCACCTGCCAATGCAGGGGACGCGGGTTGGAGCCCCGGTCCGGGAAGAGCCCACGTGCCACGGAGCAGCTAAGCCCGTGCACCACAACTACTGAGCCTGCACTCTAGAGCCCGCGAGCCACACCTACTGAGCCTGCATGCTACAACTACTGAAGCCTGTGCACTCTAGAGCCCATGCTCTGCAACAAGAGAAGCCAGTGCAGTGAGAAGCGCGCGCACCGCAACGAAGAGAAGCCCCCGCTCGCCACAGCTAGAGAAAAGCCCGTGCGCAGCAACGAAGACCCAGTACAGCCAAAAATAAATTAATGAATTTTTTTAAAAAAGAAGAAGAAGCTCCCACCCCATGATGCAGACTCAGCCGGCCCACACCTGAGCTTGGGAACCTCTACTTTGCAATCACTGCCTCCCTCATTTTCTGGCTGAATTGTCCACACACATGTTCCTATCTTCAACGTCAGGTGCACAGTATTCAGGCTGGTCCTTAGGGACTTGGGGTGGAACATGCAGGGAGAGTGACAGGCCTGGAGGAAAAGCACAGATGCAGGAAAGTGTAAAGAAGGTTGGGGTGGGCTGGAGAGAGAAGCGCACTCTGGTGAAAAATAGGCTGGCAACTATACGGCACACTGCACCACCCCTCACCCACAGCAGACATTGCTAATCGATTGCAGCACTCCTGCAGCAAGCCCAGAGGCAGCCTTATAATCCCTGCAATCATCGCACAGCTCCACGGCAGAACGTTCCAGACCCACAACCACCAACTAAGCACAGTTGGCCCATGAAATACTATCTCAGGGCTGGAGAGTGGGGTAAGGGAGGAGGAGGAGAGGGGAAAGATCCTTTTAGGGCAAGATCGCGACAGACGCTGAATACGTTGCTAAGGAAGAGAACGTTATCCTGGTGGCTATGAGGGCTACGAGGGTTTTGAGCGGAGGACCCGATGTGTTCAAAGCTGTGCTTCTGAGGTCACAAGGAGCTATGCGAGCTGTTTTGGAGTTTGCAGAAGACAGAGCCAGGGAAGTGATAGGGTCCGGACACAGACTCTGGACGTGGAAGAAAGGGTGGAAAGCAAGAGAGAGCAAGCAGTGGGGAGCGAGGGAGAAGTTGGCAGTGACTCTGAGGTTTGGAGCCTCGGTAACTGGGGGATGAGTTGGTGTCATTAAGAATAGAGAAGGGCTTCCCTGGTGGTGCAGTGGTTGGCAGTCCGCCTGCCGATGCAGGGGACGTGGGTTCGTGCCCCGGTCCGGGAGGATCCCACGTGCCGCGCAGCGGCTGGGCCCGTGAGCCATGGCCGCTGAGCCTGCGCGTCCGGAGCCTGTGCTCCGCAACGGGAGAGGCCACAACAGTGAGAGCCCCGCGTAGCGCCAAACAAAAAAAAAAAAGAATAGAGAAAACCACAGGGCGGGCTGGGGGTGCTGACTTCACCCTGGGGATTTTTCATTCTTGCAACCAGAAGAACACGCAGGTGGAAATTTCCAGCAGGCAGCAGAAACTGTAAGCAGCGAAAGGAGAGGTCAAGCCAGGAGGGGCCAATGAGCCATAGAAGGAACGACTATAAATTTCAACGTTCCTGACACCCAGGGGTCAACCAGCAGCTCTGGGAAAGGGATCCCCGGCTTGTGGTGTCTTCCAGCCCCGGCGGGCAGCCCGCCCAGCGCAGCCGCTTCCATGCTGCTCCGTGACGTCACGAACAGGGGCTGGGAGGTGATGCTCCCAGCGGTTCTCTCCCACCCCGCTGGCTCCCTCACACCCCCTCCAGCTCCCGGAGGTGTAGCAAAGCCGGCCCCGCCCCCCGCGCCTCACAGCCCACCCCCAACTATGACTTTCTGGTTTTCTTCTGCCCAAAAGGGAGGCAGGCTTGGTTTCTTTGAAGTCGAGCCAAGTGGGTTTCACAGAAGAAGGTGTCCGCGTCCCGGTTTCTACCTGCTGGCCACAGTGGGGTGAGATCTGAGCGGTGGTGGCTCCGCGGCTGCTGTGGCTTCGTGGGCGCTGGGGGGGGCCTGCGGCGGCCTGTGACTTGAAATGAGATCAGTGGGGCTCAGCCAGTTCCCCCCGAGACGCATCTCCAAACCCAGACCTGCCCCGGGCCCAGCACCCCGGCTCTGAAAAGGTGGGCTGCAGGGGGCCGGAGGCTGCAGGGACCCCAGGGAGGCCAGCAGACACAGAGGAAGGCTCCCCCCCTGGCTGGCAGATCCAGGTGGGAGGAGGCCGGGGACCACATCCACTCCTGAAGGCCCCCCAGGCCCACCCTGGGTGCAGGGTGGGGGAGTCACGTGCCCACGTACGTTAGAGGCAGAGCTGAGATTCCATACAAGGGGTGTAAAGGACTTTGACATGAGGAAATGGAGGCCCAGAGAGAAGTGACGTGTTCTCGCAGGGACTGTGTGGCTGACCTGGGACCCGAGCTGATTCTCCCAAATTTCCTTCCTGCTTCCCTCTTCCATCTCTTTCTTTCCTCCCCTCCCTCCCTCCCTCCCTCCCGCTACCCATCCTTCCCTCCTTCCCTCTGATGTGTATTAAACACTTTCTGCTGACATTCGTGACCGTGGTAAAGAGACGGGCACCTCCATCCTCTTGGGCAGAAGGCCCACTGTGGGGGGCACGATGCTCTCTGTTTTACTGCATTTTAAAATAGAGACATAATTCACGTGCCGTAGGATTCGCCCTTTCAAGTGTGCCATTCCGTGGTTTTTAGCACATTTACCGTCTTGCTGTGTTTTAAGAGACAGCAGGTCTTTCGTTCCCAGGCCCAGCCACTCCTGCTGTCACAGCCGTGGCGAGTTACTCCAGGTGTCATATGGAGACGGTGACCGCCCCACCCCAGAGTGCAGACCCTGGCCTCAGTGGGAAGCACACAGTAGGTGATCTCATGTGACAGCTGTCATCATGACTCACTAAGTGGTGGGCCCTGGGCCCCGTGTGGACCGTGGAAAATGAACAGCCCAGAAACCGCCTTCCAGAGGCTCACAGCCTTGGAGAGGAACTTGTTATTAATTGCAAGAGAGAGAAAAAGCAGAGAACAGCTTCCTAGGGGGTCGTTCTTATAGGACGGAGGGCCTTCAGACATGACTGTCCCGACAGAGCAAATAATCTGTCTCCTGGCTCAAGCCACACGCTATGTTTATGGCCTTCACCCCACACTCTAGTTCTCCAATTTCTTTTCTTTTTTAAATTATTTATTTATTTGTTTTGGCTGTGCCGGGTCTTAGTTGCGGCACACGGGATCTTTGGTTGCGGCACGTGGGCTTCTTAGTTGTGGCACGTGGGATCTTTAGTTGCGGCATGCGGAATCTAGTTCCCCGACCAGGCATCGAACCCCGGCCCCCTGCATTGGGAGCGTGGAGTCTTACCCACTGGACCACCAGGGAAGTCCCCTATTTCTGCAACTTCTAAAGACAGGTGTTTACGTGACTGAATGGGGCAGGGGCAGGTATGCACCTCCTGCACGAGAAATTGAGAACAGGTGCTCGGTTTCCGTTTCCTGGGGAGATGGGATGATGTGGGGGCCACGGGGTCCGTTCTTCAGTCCAAACCCCAGCGCCTCCTCCTTTGGCCTCTGCAGAATGGACAGTGCTGGTGTCCGCGTTCCACCAGGACTCAGATATCATCTGCGGCAGCTGACCGCCCCCCCGGAGAAGCCCTCGGCATCTCCCGGGCTCAGTGCCTGCAGAACGAAGCTCAAACTCCCATCGCAGCTGGGTCCTGGGGGCGAGGACCAGCCTGGTTCCACCCGCCCGTCCCCAACTGCGGACGTTCCACTCCAGGCCCGCGGGCTGCCGAGCGTTCCCTGGGATGCGTGTGGCTGGGCTGCAGGCTTCAGTTCGTCTCTTTCTTCGTCTTCATACTCCAGATACTTATCTAGCACATAGTAGGTCCCCTTAAATGTTTGTTGAGTGAATAAGTAGACCAGAGGTCCACAGTTTCACTTGCCAAATCCCAGAGGAATAAAACCCAAACCCAAATGTGTGTGTGTGTGTGTGTGTGTGTGTGTGTTTTCAATGAGCCACAAGTAGAAACACAATGGTAAAAACAAGCCCCCATGGGAAACCGGAACGGAGCCTCCAGGCTTCTTGAACCAAAGAACCCAGAACAGAACTGGCCCATCAGACTGTCCTCCAGCCTGGATCGATATTTCAGTTTGACTCTCTGCTCGATGAGAGTCGCGGCTCCATTTCCATCCAAGATCAGAGGTACCTGATGCTCTGTCTAGTGCACCCTTCCGACCTGGTCCAAGAGAGGCCCGGAGGAGAGGGGCCCCCAGGCACGTCCAGCGGCAGCCCCCAGGGAGATGTGTGAGCGCAGGGGATGCCGGAGGCCGGAGGGCCGGTCCTGCCACACATGAGAAGCGAGAACCCTTTGTAGCTGGCCCTTGGTCCTGCTGTCCTCAAGCACACCTGGCCAGGTCTCCCATGCCTCGCCTGCCGGGGTCAACAGAGCATTACACTTCCCTGCTTGGGAGGGAGGTCCGTAAGCGTTCGGTGACTGTCGCGTGCAACCGAAGAGCCTCTGAGAGCACCTGCTAACTTAGACCTCTGGTATTTATGGCCTTTGACGGCAATGACGAGGGACATCTTGTGACTAGGGATGGTGTTTTCATTCCATGACATCCATTTCAAAAGGTTAGGAACGTGCCTGGAATGTGCCCCGGACAGTTCATTATGGGTCGGTGGTCACGGTGCTGGGTGCTCCAGCCCTGCCACCTGCATCCTGTGGCATCGTGGCCATGTGGCGTGGCCTCTCCAAGCCCAGTCCTAGGCTTGGCTTTGCCGTGTATAACCCACAGGACCTTGGACAAGTGTGTCTGTCCAAGTTCACTGTCTCCCCATGCGATATAGAGACAGCGGCTGCGGGGATCACACGGGTGGTTCACGGGGCCCCCGGCCAGCCGGGCCTGGCTCCCAGGGAGCCGTCCGGCGGCAGGAGCGTGACCGGCTGTTTCACTGGGAGGCGCCTTGAGGCTGTGCGGAGCGGTCCTCAGTGTCGTGTTTCTCACTGTAGGGGAAGCATACCTGGTGCTTCTCTCGAACCAAACCCCTATTTTCCTCCTCTGTAAAATGGGGACCCTAGGATTGGGGGAAACTGAAGGAGATAAGCAGGTAATGTTTTAGCATGATGCCTGGTGCGGGACCAAGTCTTCTACCTTTCTGTGCTACCCATCCTAGAACTCACTGCCAACAGCTGCTCCCATACGTGTGTGCTGAAGCCTTAAGGAGGGGCCCCCGTCCCTCCTTCCCCCCGCATCCTGAAATTACGTACATTGATCCACCACCTGCAGAAGGGCCTGGAAGCCAACATCTCATGAAAGAACAACTTACAAGATTAAATGGTTAAATCCCCGACCCCCCAAACAACCATCAAAGGCCAAGAGCCCTTCACAAAATGGTACATAACCCCGCCTTGAATGAAAAGGTGAAGGTCAGGGGACTCCCCTGGTGGTCCAGGGGTTAGGACTCCACACTTCCACTGCAAGGGGTGAGGGTTTGATCCCTGGTTGAGGAACTAGGATCCTACATGCCCTGTGGCGTGACTAGTAAAGGAAAGAAAAGAAAATAGGCAAAGGTCAAGAAAACTCGGGCTAATCGAAGTTGCTCTGCGGAGCACACTTCTGTGTGGCACTCCGTGCAGACCACCCATAAACACAGGGGGGCTCGCAGGTGTTCTTGAGCAGGGATGGCATCACGCCTGCCGTGATCTACAAGGGCTGCAGTGACAGCGACAAAGCTGCTTTTCTGGGAGGTTTCCCACACATAGGCCCCGGGGTTATGCAAGCCACAGACCTTTTGATACTTCCCTCGTTCAAGGAACATCTGGACACCCAGCTCACATGCTGTCTGCTCACTCACTCTCTCTCCTCCCAATTCCATCTGTCCTTCGAGGTGAATTCCAAACCTACAGGGAAGGCCGTCTGCTTTTCCTTAGGCGAGTTTGTCATGCTCCCATTTTTGCCGTGGCTGCCAGGAAGCTCCAAGCTGAGCTTTGTGTTCAGTGTCTTGCTTTCCTCCTCTCACTGACCTTCCTCTCCATGCTGCTTCCGGAACCCACGGGTCCCTTCTCTCTCTCCAGAATCCCTGACTCAGGCGTCCTCAGACCTCAGATCACAGTTTCTTCTCCTCATGTGCAGGCTCGAATCCTTGCGTCATACCTGCTCCTTGGCCTCCCTGGGGCCTCCAGTCCACTGGGCAGTTCATTCCTCTCCTGCCGCCCTTCCTGCTTTGCTCACTTCCATATCCAGCAGGGGTTCCATGATTTAGAACGACTATCACAGTGCTCTGAACTCCCAGCATCCCAAGGGCGCTGGAGAGGATTCTTGTCGTGCGGGGCCATCTGTGTGCTCTTGTTGATCCAGTAGTTCTTCCAGTTTAACCACTGTCTGTGGGCGGGGGGCGGGGGAAGCACATGAGCCACCCCCCTTCCTCTGGGAAAATAGGATCAAAAATAACACTTTCTCTTTTAAGAATGGTGGGCAGCTTCTGAGCAGTGCAGCGTGAGGCAGCAAGGACAAAGGCCACAGAGAAGAGTTCCAGGGCGGGTTTATTTATTCCCTTTCACGCTTACACTCGCGTATGCCACCCGGAGAACAAAGAATTCTGCTGGTGTGAATAAATGTGATTGGTTACTTTGCTTACAGAGGTTTTAAAAATCTTTTATGTCCTGTGGCTGTTCTGAGAGCTTTGGAAGCATGTTGGATGATTATACAAGTCATAAGTTAATTATGGTGAAATGAACTCTTTTTAATAATTTTTTATAAATTTATTTATTTATTTAATTTATTTTTGGCTGCATTGGGTGTTCGTTGCTGCGCGCGGGCTTTCTCTAGTTGTGACGAGCGGGGGCTACTCTTCGTTGCGGCGCGCGGGCTTCTCGTTGTGGCGGCTTCTCTTGTTGCGGAGCACGGACTCTAGGCACACGGGCTTCAGTAGTTGTGGCACTCGGGCTCAGTAGTTGTGGCGCGCAGGCTCAGTAGTTGTGGCTCACGGGCTTAGTTGCTCCAGGGCATGTGGGATCTTCCCGGACCAGGGCTCGAACCCGTGTCCCCTGCATCGGCAGGCAGACTCTCAACCACTGCGCCACCAGGGAAGCCCATGAACTCTTTTTAGATGTGGCGTCATTTGTTGTAAAGGACCCAGTTTTGAGCTCCAAGCCTTCCTTCAGTGTCGTCAGTGCTCAAAGCCTTGGCAGCCTCCACGTGAGCTCGCGGTGTGAGGGGAGGTAAATAGGAAGTAATTAGCATGCTTTTCCGTTTGTTTTACTTCTCCTAATAACCAAGCGCAGAATGACATTTTCTGCTCTTGGGATGTGATCGGTCCCCTGAAATAACAGGAAGGCAAAGTAAAGATGGGACACAGTGATGTACACTTTGGGTCCTTAGGCATCATTTGATGGACCCCCCCTCCCCCTAGAAATGCGGAAACCGAGGTCCAGAAGACCCAGTGAATGACAGAGCCCAGAACACACCCAGTAGCTCTTACTCCCAGTCTGAGGGTATAAACTGAGATCCAGGAGACTCTGAGCTACCGTTTTCGACAGACCCAGCTTCCCCCGCTTTGCAGGCGGACAGAGGACCCCTCTCTCCAGCCCCCAGCATCACTCCCAGCTGTCGGATCAGACCCCCGAGCCATCCGTGTCGTCTCTCCCTGCAGTATCTCGCTCACAGTGTAAAATTAGCTGTCATGAGTTTCAGGAACAAATACCTGCCGCTCCTTCGGTGGCAAGAAAAAGAAACCAGTGGGGACTTTCCTCCTTTCCTACTGCCAGGGCTGGGCCCCTGCAGTGCAGGGGTGCAGCGGGGAGCTTGGGGAGGGGCTGGGGGACTCTGCAGTCAGCGGGGGGCCTTGCTTTTCCCCTGGGATGCCCAGGTGGCAGAGGAGAGAGGTCTGGGCGTTTTCCCATCTCGTTCCCTCCCCATCCTGGGCAACTCCTCACCACGCTGAACGCAAAGACTGCTGTTCCTGGATTTTCTTGTAAACGCCCGTTCTCATTTAGAGGCGTACACTCCGGAGCTTTTATGGAAGGGGGACCCAGGTACAGAAAAGCACGCAAACCATGAGCTCCATGGATCTGCACACATCGGGCACCCGTGTAACAGCACCGCGTGAAGAACTGGTACGCTATTAACGCCGCCAGTGCCCCCCAAGGGGAACCCTACCGTAGCCTCCGATAACATAGACCCATTTTGCCTGGCTTTGAGCTCTGTAAAACGGAACCATAGTGTGGACTGCTTCGTTTCTGTCCTATTTTACTGCATATGCTGTCTGGGCCGTCACCCACGTTGTTATTCATGCATGTAGTATAGATCCTCCGTTCTCATCGCTCTGTTCTCTTTTCTGTAAATACACCTCAATTTTGTAAGGTCACACGACATGATATCCTCATTTTTGTAGGTTAAAAAAAAAAAAAGCAGTGAAACCATTCATGATTTCTGTTGATTTCCCCTTAGTATTTATCCGCACGTTTATTTCCGGTAAATGCATGGCTTTGTAACGTACTCTCATTCTGTTTGTTTGTTTGTTTGTTTGTTTTTTGTTGTAAATTCACCTGTGCTGCTGCCTCTCCACCCGGTCTGCCTGCACGCACGCCCTCACGTGGGCTGCCCCTCCCTGACGGCCACCAGGAGACCTCTGCGCGCCCTGCGCGTGCCTTAAACATCCTCACCCGTGTCACCTGACGGGCCCGGGTGGAAATTTCTTGGGAACCTGGGAGTGGAATTGTAGGGTCGTTTGTGTGTCCTTGAGGGGCCGCATCTGTAAAAATCATCCACCCCACGGACGCCCTGTGGCATGTCCTGCAGCCCCAAAGGCGCACAGTGTGTGGGCTGGAGATGAGAAGACGTCCTCTAGTTTCAGGGCCGGGGAATGGGAGGGAAAGGGGTGCACCAGCCAGCAGGGGGTGCTGCTTCCCTGGGGATCCTGGAGGCCCTGGGGTCCCAGGAATCTGGAGAGGCCATTGCACCGCTGCCGTTCCAGCGGCCCCTGTGCCTTCCCAGCGACCCCAGGCACCATCTGGAGTTGGCCGGAGCTCCCAGGTCGTCTGTTGGCAGGGTTGGGGGGCGGGGATTACGAGAGCGCGCTGGGCAAAAAGGGCTCCCCGCGTCTCACACACCAGGTGTCCTCTGCTGCCGTCACTTGGTTATCCGGAAAAGAAGACAGAGGGCAGTGAGAGACCCTCAGGACCCATCCCGGCGCCGCAGGGTCGGGACCCAAGCTCCCAGCCAGCAGCCTCCAGACATTTTGCCGAGGCCTGTCCCTCTCTGTGGCCCTGCCCTGTTTGTCATCTGGACTTTGCATTGCAAGGGAAGACCGAAAGTGAAAAGAAAAGAGAAAGTTGAGCAAATATTGCCAGCAGAGGCCGGTGGATAAGTGCCCGCAGGCCCGGGGGACAGCTGTCCCCTTATCCGACGTGATAAGCGTGGATAACGCTTCTTGTCTCTGCCCCTTCTCCCATGAAGGGATCCCGTTCACGCATCCATTTGTTCACGGTCTCGCTCGGCATCTTCCTGGCACCTACCGTGCGCCGGACAGGGTTCAGCTTCCGAGACGGAGCGGCCGCACTGCCAGAGCCTCACACAGCGGGGCGGCGGCCGGGGGCGCCGGGGGGAGGCAGCGGGCCAGCGCCCCACTCACCAGGTACGTCCATCTCAGACTCATCGAGGCCTCATACCCACTGCCACAGCTTTTCAAGAAGACTTCCACCCCAGGAGGTTAAACTTCTGTCTGGTTTTGCAACCCCGTTTCGGCATTTCTTCACTGGTAAAATATAAGCCAACAGCGTCCACCAAACCGGGAGTGGCCCTGCCTCTTCCCACTTGTTCCTGGACGAGACCAGACACAGGCCCTCGAGGGAAGGGCTGCTTGAGTTTCCACGGGCTGCTTTCATGAACCTTCCCACGCTGTGTTCCTAAGGCAACTGCTTTTTATTACGTGAATGATCGGGCTGGATCTAAAGTCACAGTAGCCACTGCCGTGTGCAAAGCCCTCTGTCCTGAGCACGACACATTTATCGACTTAGAAGGATCCCCATCCCACAGATGAGGGAGGCGAGTCACACAGAAGCCAGGAAACTCTTTCAAGGTCACCTTGAAAATCCACGCGGAAAGGGGGATAGCCCAGGCCGTCTGGGCCTAACGCGCCTTGAACCTCGTGCTCTGTCCTGCGGACATGCATGTCCCAGAGGCCAGGCCAGGGCTGCACCAATCCACTTCGTGGGTGACTGGGTGTCTGGTGTGCAGAAGAAGGTTCTAGAAAATGAGGATTTCCTTCAGCAGGCTCCAAGATGCTCTGGGGAGGGCAACACCCTGAGGTTTCATGGCTGTTCAACCTGGACCAGGACAGCATTCACCAGAGATGCGGAGGTTTTATGACAGGGCCCCCCATCTGGTAATAAACGTTTGCTTCACTTTCCTTTTCACTTTCTTTTTGTTTTGAGGGGTTTTTTTTAATTCTCCATCTTGCTGCTTTTTTTTTTTTCTTTTCCCTCTAACTTTCTGTTTTCCTTCCTTTCTAGGCTTCCTGCATTGAGCCCATATAACATTTGGAAATAAAAGAAAAGTTACTTTATGCCAGTCGAGAAATAAATGCTTACTGCCTCTAACCCACAGGTCAAGGGAAAAAGAAACTACGGGATTGATTCAAGCAAACAGTCGATATCATTTAGTTGTGTCATTTTCTCAGTGTATTTCCTAGGCAGACATGGCCCCAAAGAAACTTCTTTGAAAACTTTCCTCCATCTCAGTGTGAAAACGTGATCCGGGCTGGCAGTGCTAGGGGACGGTAGGGGTGGCGGTATTACATGCGAGGAAATGAGAACCAGAGTGGTTAAGTGCTGTTCCTGAGGCCACACAGCTGATTCCTAAGAAACAGACCCTAAAGCAAACCTCCCTTCATTCAGAGGGATGAGGTTCTGTCTCAGCTCCGTCAATCCCGCAGTTGCTAAGACCAGATGGCCTCATAAAGATCCCTTCCTCTGTCTAGGTCTCAGTTTCCCTGTCTGCACAATGAGAGGGTTGATCAAGAGAGTAACAGTCACTCACGTGTGTTAAAGGCTAGTTATCTGCCGTGTAGAAAATAGATAGTGATACCTGTACTATTCTCACGAGAGCCCCGTGCAGACAGGGAAACGGAAGCAGAAGGTGGTTGTCTACACCGGAGACGATGTCTCAGCTACAAGCAAGACCAGGGTTTGAACCCAGGGCCTCCAGCGCCAGAGCCAGGGACCCAGTCTCCACACTGTCTTCTTCTGGCAGGTTTTAGCAGCCCTGCTGGTTCCCTTTCCTGCTCCAGGCTTCCCCTCAACAGAAAAAGAAGCGGGTCCCAGGACGTGTCCAACGTGAGCGGACACTCACGCAGCAACGTCTGACGCTCACCAGGGCGGGGTGTCGTGGTGTTTGTGCCGAGACTCTGCGCTCAATTTTTCTGCAGGTGAGATATTCGGGGCAAACTGGCTCCCTTGACACTCAAAAGGGCAGGAAGAGGGGACAAAGTGGGCTCAGCACCTCGGCCAGGAGCCCGATCCTTCCTCAGATCTGAACACGTGAGCCTCGATTTCCCCCTCTGCAAAATGGGATGACGGGGCTGCTGAAAGCTATCGACTCCTGACTAAGGCACAGCTCCGAACACCTCCGCCCCTCCTTTGAGGTGCCAATCACAGCTACACACAGGGAGCGCTTAGGAGGTGCTGGCTCGGCACCAAATCTCATGAGGCAGAGGCTGTTACTTTGTCGCCACGTCCCTGACAAGGACACCGAGGCACTGAGAACACTGGTAGGTCCCGCGACTAGAGAGTCGGGGGACTGGCAGGTGAGCCCCACACTGCAGACCTCCCCAGGCCGGGCACCACTGTTCCCACCTGGCTCCCCAGGAGCTGGGGCCACTCGTGTCACTGTCCCCATCGTGCCAGACGCCACCAGATGGCCCAGAAGGGGAGGCCGCGAGGGCTCAGGGGAGCGAGGACTCCGTCCTTCTTCCCGGGCGCGGAGGGGCAGGGACCCTGCTGGTGGTAGGGCCAGGCTCCCACGTGGCCAGCGCGGGTGCAGCCCCCCTCCTCATGGGAGGAAGCGCAGCAGGGCCGGGGACCGCACCCGGGCAGCTGCACAGCCAGACCCCAGGCAGGAAAGCCGCTCGCCCTGCTGCCCTTCCGGCGCGGCAGGAGGCCCTGACCAGCAGGGAGCCGCGCTGCAAGGGCGGGCGTCCCCTGTATCCCAGAGCTGGGGGCCTCAGCGAGACGCCCTGGAGCGTAGCAGAAGGGACCAGACCCCGGAGACGGGCAGACGACTGCTTCAACCCCACTAGAGCGATTCCTAGCTGGGGGCCTCAGGGCCCAACCACTTCCCCACGTGGCTCCCATCCCTCAGGACCTTCAGCGCAGCCACAGCCCTCTCGGGCCTCCCTGCAAGGTCGTCAGATGGCTTAGAAGCCTCCAGAGGGCCAAGGGGCGAGAGGAAGGGCCCCCCTGCTGAGGCCACACCTGCCCAGGCGCCTCGGGCTGGTACTCTCGCACGAGGCCGTGGAATGGAGTATTCAGGCCTCGGTCCTGGATCCAGGCTTCCTCCCTCCTTGCCCCAATGCTGTGTGGCCTCAGGAAAATGACTTCACCTCTCTGGACTTCAGTTCTGCTCCATTCAGTGGGACTAAAAGTAGTTCTCATCTCACAGGCTCATGGGTTCCGTGGATTGGTGCGATGATATGCTTAAGACCAGGGCCCAGCACATAGTAAGAGCTCAATAAATTCCTTATTCCATCACTACCGTCTGTCCCCTCGCGACCTCAGCTGGGGCCCAGCCGAGGGCTCTTCTGACTGTCCTTCAGCCTGGTACCCCGGGCCTCGAGGAGTGCTGTGGAGCCGCTGGCTGGCCTGCACCCCGGCACGCGAGGGCACGCGAGGGCACACGGGCACGCCGGCAGCGGCCTTGCCTCGCCCCGCCTTTCGTGGGAGCGTGGCGGGGCAGCCGGTGGGTACGGGGCCAGGGCAGAGCCCTATTATTGCTCAATGCCAGGACCACGCTGGGTCTCAACCGTCAGGGACCTGGCTGTCGGGGCCCGAGGGGCCTCGCAATCAGACCTCTGTGGGCCACAGGCTTTTAATATTTTTAGAGAAGTTGGGTTTCTACCAAGTTCCTCTGCCTCAGATTCTTCCTAGAGCTGGCGTGTCCCCGGCCCACCACTGGCAGGAGCTCTGCAGAATCTCAGAGGCCACCGCGGCTGCCAGGTCACCCTGTGACCTCCACAAGGGGTCGTGCGGCCAGGCCACCCAGAGCCCCGTGTCCCTCAAGGTCAGGCCAGGGCCTCTGGAGGCACTGCATTTCCTCCCTGCCCTCCGGCTCCCCAGCTTCTGGTTTTCCTTTCTTTTCTTTTGTCCCCTCTGCATTTTTTTTTTTTTTTTTTTAATGTGAAAGATCCGGTCTGAGCAGCTGTGAACCAAGAGGGACATTCATTTCACCCTTTGTGAGGGAAGGTGCCTGCCTCTGGGCAGGAAGAGGCAGCGGGGCTTGGACCTCCCCTCCCCCCACACACACCCAGAGCCCTCGGGGGCCATTTTCCTCTGTTCTGTTCTGTTTGCTCAGACATGGGCAAAAGTCACTTTTCCCACATCCCACTAGGCCATAGTTCAAAAGTCAGCTCCCCACCTGGCTGAGCACAGGGCTGTCCTCAGTGCAGCATGTGGCTGGAACACGGTCTCACACAACCTTCTTGGGGGTCAGGGGGTACAGGGGACTGGGGGTCGGCCCCGTGGTGCAGACAGCAGGTGGCTGGCATCACGGGGAGTCTCTCTGCTCCAAGAGGGGCATCGGGTTACAAAGCAGGATATTCGGGTTGTAAAGTCATTCTTTTATCCATTCAACTTCTGTTGCTGCCATAACGTGTGACCACAACTTTAGCAGATGGAAACAGCACCGATGTATTATCTCAGAATTCTGGGAGTCAGAAGTCTGACACGGGTCTCGCCGGGTTAAAATCAAGGTGTGGGCAGGGCTGTGCTCCTTCCGGGGCCTCCAGGGCGGAGTTTGTTTCCTTGTCCTTTACGGTTTCTAGAGGCGCCTGCTATCGTTGGCTCGTGGCCTCGTGGCCAGCGGCTGCCAGTCTGTGACTCTGCTTCTGTCCTCACATCTTCCTGTGACTCTGACCCTCCTGCCTCCCTCTCCCTTGTATAAGACCTTCGTGGTTATCCTGAGCCACGTGGGCCATCCAGAATAATCTCCTCACCTCAAATCCTTAACCACATGTGCAAGGTCCCTTGTGCCGCGGCAGGGCACATGCTCTGGGGATCACAGTGCAGACATCTTTGGGGGGTGTTATTCTGCCAATCACACTAACTCCGGGCAACTTACTGGACGTGATTATGATGATGGGGGTGATGATGGTGGTGATGATGGTGATGATGGTGGTGATGATGGTGGTGATGGTGATGATGGTGATGGTGATGGTGATGGTGATGGTGATGGTGATGATGATGGTGGTGATGATGGTGATGGTGATGATGATGATGGGGGTGATGATGGTGATGATGATGATGGTGATGGTGGTGATGGTGATGATGACGGTGATGGTGGTGATGATGGTGATGATGGTGGTGGCGATGATGATGATGGGGGTGATGATGGTGGTGATGATGATGGTGGTGATGGTGGTGATGATGGTGGCGATGGTGGTGATGATGGGGGTGATGATGGTGATGATGATGATGGGGGTGATGATGGTGATGATGATGATGGTGATGGTGGTGATGATGGTGGTGATGGTGATGATGACGGTGATGGTGGTGATGATGGTGATGATGGTGGTGGCGATGATGGTGATGGGGGTGATGATGGTGATGATGATGATGGTGATGGTGATGATGGTGGTGATGGTGATGATGACGTGATGGTGGTAATGATGGTGATGATGGTGGTGGCGATGATGGTGATGATGGTGATGATGATGATGGTGGTGATGATGATGACGGTGATGGTGGTGATGATGGTGATGATGATGGTGGTGATGATTATGGTGATGGTGATGGTGGTGATGATGGTGATGATGACGGTGATGGTGGTGGTGATGATGACGGTGATGGTGGTGGTGATGATGCTGGTACCTACCCATATGGGGTTGTTGGGAAGATTAAATCAATTCATATTTACAGCTCATACAAAGATTAAGAATTTGCAGCTCAGTCTCCATCTTTCGAAGGGGGAGAGATCTGGGAGCAGAGCTGAGCAGGGTCTGGGCTGGGGAGGAGGGATTGAAGGTTGGCCCACACAGAAGAGGGCTGGGGGTTCAAATGTCTAGGACAAGCTTAAGACAGCTGAGAGATAAGCTCTAAATTCAGGGGAGTACACTCGAGCATGGCCCTTGGAGTGCTTGCTAAGTAACAAATCATGACTGTGTCTATTTATACCTCATCTTCAACATTCCCAGTGGTGAAAGAGCTGTGAAAATTGAGGAAGTGGTGGGTGGACCTTTTTTTTCTTCTTAATCAAAGTGCAAAGCTTTCCTTTAAGATTCCAGCTTCTCAGAGCATGCGCTGGGGCCACAGGCGCAAGCGGAGGTGGCAGCCGCTCCAAGAGCGAATCCTCTGTCGGTCCTCCTAACATGAGGCTGGAAGGCCACAGCCAGGTCCCCGCAGGTCCAGCATGGGGGCAGCCCTGGGAGCCGTGTGTTGTGACATCTCCAGGGTGGGTCGGGCATGCGCTTAGGCTCAGCGTTGGTTTGTAGATTGCCCTTGAAAACTCTCGCACAGGGTCCTTTCATAATGTGGCTCAGAACAGTCCCACAAACCGTTACAAAGTATTTTAGGCGACACATTTCTATAACTGTTAAGCTTTTTAAAACAATTTTTTTTCAGTTTTGCCCTTTTGCAAAATAACTGTTTTTATACTGATTCAGAAGCTCTTTTTTCTCAGCATTATTCTTGGCCAGAATTGCTCTAGCATATGACACTAAAGGGAAGCTGAGACCAAGGGCGCGATCCCTCCACGTCTAACCCAGGGTCCTGCCGTGGAGATTTAGCCTAAAGTAGCAAGAGCCACCTCCTCTGCCACAGAATCTTCATGCCAAGTATTCGATGGAGGGAAACTCATGCACGCTTTCCTCTGTAAGAGAAGAAGGCGTCCCCATGTGAAAGCGACCAAGAAAACAAGCCCTCATTCTGATGTCTCATCGGCACGAATCCCAGACACAGGGCTGGGCCAGCAGGTCACTTTTCAGGTACACATCGCTGTGAAGCAACATAAACATCGTCCACCCGCAGAATATGGACATCACGAGGTGCAGGCAGTGCATTCAGCGTAATCCTGTTATAAAAATCACACACGCGCGCGCGCCTGAGAAGGATGCCCAGCAAACACAAGCGTCACTTACCTCTTGTTGGAAGTTTGAGGAGGACGGCGTTTCCATTTTTTACTTTTCTACTTTTCTCTATTGTGTAAATTTTGGGGCAAGATGCATCTCTTCCTTGCATGGGCCTCTTACATTTGTATGTATTTTCCCTTAAAAAACAGTAATGGGAAGATACCATCGTTCACCGAGTACACTCAAGACGTTAAATTCGATGTTGAATGTCATACAAAAATGAGAAGTGGCAATAAAAGTAGTCATTACCGTTTTATTTAACTGAGCATTTACTATGCGCCCAGCACTTTGATAACCACTTTGCATACGGGATCTCCTTTGATCCTGAAGCAGCTCTTTGAAGTGGGGGCTAGTATTCTTCCCGCTTTGCAGGGAAGGAACAAGAATGTTGACTCAAAGTTAAGCCATTCGGCCAAAGTCACCAGTGTGGACCTCAGCCAGCAGGGCCGGGTTTGAACTCAGGAGCCTCTGGTCTGAACATGATGGCTCAGCACCGCGGAGCAGGGAAACAGGGCAGAGGGGCACGGATGGGGAGGGCGTGAGCTGAGATGCAGGAGAGGAAAGGCGTGAGGCAGGGGGGCCATGCTGACCCATGCCGAGGGGTCTTGCAGATGGACGGAGGGAAGGAAGGAAAACAAGAGGAGAAGGAGCTTTCAAGTCCTGGGAAACGTTTGGATGAAGGGGGGTGGTGGTGATTTGGAATGTTTATCCGGAGGCACCTTCTGCAGCTCTGGTTTTGAGATTCTCCATTTTTTTATGATACGCTCCAATTTTTCTTAAAACCACTGTTGTCGTTCATCTGTTTACACTTCACCGGTCAATACACGGATGTCAAACAGACGAGGCTCAAGAAAGAGTTCCTTTCAGCCTCCAGGACTTCGCGATAAGGCCACACAGGAAAGCCAGACCCGGGGAAATGCAACACTGGACACAGCATCACCCGGAAATTAAATCTCAAGCCACTGAGCGTTGAGAAGAGCTTTTTCAAGTACAGTTTGCATAACATGAAACTCATGGAGGCAACGTTCCCAGAGCCGTTTAGAGACAGTGAATCGGGAGGAGGTGTGCTTACAGGAGCAGGTTCTTAACACACGTTTGGTTTGAGGGGATTTCATTCCGTGCCGTTGGTTTTCTTTGTGATTTTTTTTTCTCTCCACCTGCAGTTTAGCAGCCTGGCTGTTTTTGAGGTGCATAACTGCATGGCCAGCAAGAGATTACACCACTGAGTTTTCAAGGCCGGTAGATTGGGTGTTCAAGGCAGGGCTGCCACAGACAGTGGTGCGGTTCGTGCACTGCCCAAAGCAGCTGGCTTTCAAGTGGAGCTAAAAATACAAGCTGTGCGCTGCCCCATCTGAAGCAAGGGGCTCCTTTTTCTTTGTACGAAAGGCACGGCAGTCAGCTTGCCAAGCCCTAGGCCTGCAGGTCTGCACTGGCCCAGAGGGGCGCCTTTCCCAGTCCATAGGACAGTACCATATAGGACGGCTAGCCTCGGCTCTGGACTGGGGAAGCTCCGGAAGGGAGGGGAGCCGGGAGCAAGGCTGGCCTGGAAGAGCCCCTCTCCATTGAGGTCAAAAGAATGAAGTGGAGCCCCAGGTGTGGGCTGATCGAGGAAAAGAAACAAGGCCCTTTTATGAGTTCAGTTCGCAGTGACTATAGACCTTTCAGGAACCCTTTGCCCTGAGGTTGGCCTTGGGCCCTTGGTTAAACATTGACCAACACACATGACAAAGGCAGTCCGACCTTCCCTTCAAGGCCACACCGCAGTCTTACTCTTGTCTAGGACGTTGGGGGTAGGGTAGGGACCATCCTGCACAGGCCAGGCTGGCGGTCTCCCCCTGGCAGCGTTTTAATTAAACAGCCCTCGCGCCTGCTTACCTGAAATCCTTTCATCAGGAACTTCTTAGTCCTGAAATATGGGAAAGGAGCCCCCTGTAGTTACTCTAAAAGTGATGCTTTGTTGATTGAAATCCCATGGAGGTGATACCAGACCCCTGAGGACAAGGTGTGACAACAAGGCAGTCCCAGCAGGAGACGTGGAAGGGAAGGGGGGCAGGGAGAGCAGAGAGAGAGAAAGAGAGGAAACCACATGGACCCGCCTCCCCGTGGGCGCCCCAGCCCTGGGATCTCAGCTCCGAACATCTCCTTGGTTTATTGCGTCCACGTGCACGGAGCCAGGGCTGGAACCAGGGAAACAAAGGCAGTCTCCCTGTTCTCACGGGCCTTCATCTCTGACATCGGGACGTTGTGTCAGGCGCTCCACCAAGCACTGTAGCTGCTTTATCTCATTAATCCTCACACTAATCCCCGGAGGCAGGTGCCGTGCTTACCCCCACTTCATGGAAGAAGAAACAGAAACTCAGAGTGGGGAAGCGACTTAGCTCACGCAGCCAGGACCGTCTGGCTCCAGTGCCGGTATTCTTCCTGACTCAGTTAGGGTGTGGGGAGTTTTACTGAAGCAGCCATAATGATGGTAACTATAGCAACTGTAGTAGCTGCAGTAGTCATGGTGATAGTGATAGCAGTTGTAGTAATCGTAGTATAATCCTCTGAGAACTAGTAATCATAGCAGGGAGGTAGGGGCTGTGCTAAGTGTTTTCACATATCAATTCATTTAATCCTCATGACACATGTGATAGGCACCAGCATTGTCCCCATCGTACAGATAGAGAAACTGAGGCACCCGCACACTAAGTATCCCACCCAAGGCCACCCAAGCGTCAGAAGTCGACTGTGAACGCAGGATGTAACGGGTCTTAACGGTGCCCACACCTATGGGGGGAACACAAGACCTGCTTTCTCTAGACCTGTGGGTGGCAGTGCTGGCAGCCATGAGGGGGATCATACCGTCCGTGTGGCCACCTGCCGCTGGCCAGGTGCCATCCAAGGGCCAGAGCGCCAGCCCTTGGAAGCCCATGTCTATTTAGCGGTGGGGAGGTCAGATGACAGAGAGGAACCCTGCAGAGAGGGCAAGGCGCAGGGAAGGAGACGCACAGTCTGAGGGGCGTGGAGGCAGCTGAGGGGCGGATGTCTCGGGTGGGCGAGGGTCAGGGCAGGTCTCTTCAGGAGGGGACACCCGGGCAGAGATCTGTAGCCACCTAGGGGTCCAGGGAAAGAACATTCCAGGCCTGCAGAAGCCCCTCCCTTGCCATAGCCCTGGAGAGGAAACTTTTTCCGTTAAAACTTTTTGAAAAATATTGCAAAAATACACCAAAGATAAAAACCTCGCTCATAATCTCACCACTTTTGCAAGTATCTAAAGCTGAGAAAATTCCCCCTTCTGTCCTGCGCCCCAGTCACGTCGGGGGGATTAATTGGCAGGGGAAGCACGTCGATCCAAGCGTACAGAACCATTTGTGTTGACATGAAAGGCCCCAGATTTCTCTGTTTTCATCACCCTCTTGAAGGCATGTGACTGTCCTTTCCTCGGCAGCTCCCAGCTGGCGCAGGTCTGGCAGCACAACAAACTGTTGTGGCCTGAGCACCCGTACAGCAAGAAAGTTAGAATTGTACGTAAACTAAGGTCCACAGGCTCTCAGCAAGCTTGGAGGTCTCTCACCTTGACCACAGGGCAAGGGCGGGAACACCCGCCTCTTTGGGTCACATATGTGGACCTGAGGCTTTTTGTCCTCGTTTTGGTTTTCCCAGCTGCTTTCCGGGGGGCTGGAATTTTTTGACAGTTGAGTTCCGGACTCACAGCGTTGGGATGGTGACCAGTGAGCCCAGTAAGAGACAAACACGCAGCTGCTTGAGCCAGAGAGAGCCGGAGCGCCTCAGCGCCAACCTGTCAACCACACGGCGCAAAAGAGCCCAAATGACACTCAGGAGGACTCAGGCTGCCAGGAGCCCCTCCAGCAAGGGTGCCACAGCCTAGATTCACAGCGAAGAGCCCTTGGCAACATCTTTCAGAACACGTGAAAATGGGGTGACACTACCGTGAAGAAAGGCAGTTCTGAGGGCTATTCTCAGCGTGCCACGGGGGACCAGATTCCAACCACAGAGGTAAATGAAAAACCAAAATTAATGAAATGATCTAACCAGAGAAAGCTGCCTTTGGGCAGCAGGGAGCTTCGTGTTTCAGGTAATCTCTTAAACGAGCAAAACTGCTTATGGGCCGTCGCCTCTCCCAGATGTGTGAGGTGTGAGCTCTTTTCTCCTATTGTCTGTTTAGTCTCCATCCTGCACCCGCGTTCCCCCCTCCCACTCCGTGTCTCTCTCTCTTCTCTCTCTGTCTCTCTCTGTCTCTCTCTGTCTCTGTCTCTCTCTCTCTCTCTCTTCTCTCTCTGTCTCTCTCTGTCTCTGTCTCTCTCTGTCTCTCTCTGTCTCTGTCTCTCTCTCTCTCTCTTCTCTCTCTGTCTCTCTCTGTCTCTGTCTCTCTCTCTCTCTCTCTCTCTCTCTCTCTCTCTCTCGTTATTTCTCTCTCCCCCTCTCCCTCTCCCTCTCTCTCTCTCTTCTCTCTCTGTCTCTCTCTGTCTCTGTCTCTCTCTCTCTCTCTCTTCTCTCTCTGTCTCTCTCTGTCTCTGTCTCTCTCTGTCTCTCTCTCTCTCTCTCTCTTCTCTCTCTGTCTCTCTCTGTCTCTCTCTGTCTCTCTCTCTCTCTCTCTCTCTCTCTCTCTCTCTCTCTCTCGTTATTTCTCTCTCCCCCTCTCCCTCTCCCTCTCTCTCTCTCTCCCTCTCTCTCCCCACCCCCCCAAAAAACCATTACAATACACTTTAAACCAACCGCCTTCTGGAATCTTTTCCCTTTTGTAAAACTCCATTAAACCTCACTCATTCATTCTGCAAACAATGTCTTGATACTTTATTCTGATTTGATTTACATCTTTTTAGAAACATCAACTCCCAATAGACTGCTGTTGAATATGTAATTGGAACTCAGACATAATTTTTATAGAACTGTGCTGTTCTGACTCTCCTCTCAGTTCTGAGAGCTGACGTCAGCCGTGGTAGTGCAGCAAATGCTGCTGTGGGGCAGAGTGAGTGAGGGGTGGGATTAGGGCTGTGGTGACTCTCATGTCCTCATCAGGACCCCGGAGCCGCCTGCCTGTCCCCGCAGTGTTTTCTTTCCCTACTGAAGTTTTTGCTTTCGATCTTTCATGCATCGTGGGACCAGTCAAGCTCAAGAATTGTCTTTTTTTTTTTTTAAGGCCCCCTCAAAACTTCCCACATAATTCCCCAGCAAGTGTTAATGAAACTCTTCTTCACCCTTGCTGTTCAAAGTGTGGTCTGCACCCCGCACCCTGGGCGCCCCCGGGGGCTGGGGAGAAACACACAGCCTCAGGCTTCACCTACCATCGTTTCGCGCCGCTGTTCACTCATCCGTTTCCACAACATGGTTTTTTTGAACCCTTGCAATTCTCAGAGCACCTGCCTGCTTCCTGGGGAGGACAGAAAGTGTAAGATCCGGTGCCCGCTCCAGGGGCCCACCGCCCAAGGTGGGCCGAGCACCCAGGCTTGGAGCCAGTACTGGCCACCCTGCCAGCCCGGCTGCACGCCCCACGTCGGAAGCAAAGGGACTGCATCCTCAGGTTTCTGGACCTCTGTGACCCAGAAGCACACCTATCTCTGGTTTTGGTACAAGAGAAAGCAGGCGCCCTGTGTGATGTGACATCACCTCTTCCAGGGAGCCTTTGTGTGTCCAGCCCCCCCACGCTGAGATCCGGCCCCGCAGTCCGAGATCCAGCCCCCCACTGCTGCACAGCGCTGTCATCTGAGTTGACTGTTTTAAATACGTAGGCCCAGGCCCCTCCCCTCATCAGTAGAATCAGGATTTCTGGGGTGGGGTCCCAGCAGCTCCCAGGGGGTCTGCTCTGCAGCCAGGGCCGAGGGCCCCCGCACACCCAGTACTCCCACTGTCCCCGGTTTGAACCTGCGCTGTCCCCTGCAGAGAAGCCTCATCCCACCCACCCCCGCCAGGTCGGATGCCCCACTGGTGTCCCGCCGCGCCCAGCTCTTGGTCCTGAGTGTGATATTCTATTTCTCGGCCTGCCCCACTAGACTGCAAGCGCCTGGAGGTCAGGAGCTGTGTCTTGTCTGCCGTATGTCCCAAGTGCCCAGCACACAATCAGGTCTCATTAAATGTGCGTGTCAATGAATAACCAGCCAGGTGGGATTGTGAACACCTGGCACCGACCCACGCTTCTTCACAGCCTCACGCAGGCCCGAGCACGCCCAGCCTGGGCCTCGACCTCTTTGCTCCCGTCTGCCCACAGCTGATGCCATTGGACCCCTTCACAGGGCCGGCTCTGCCGGCCACACCCAGCCCTCTGGGGTCCCCGCACTAGTGCCTGGGCTGCTCATCAGGTTGACCTTGGGCACCTGGGTTTCCTTCTTGCTTTTTTTACCTTTAATCCCCTTTGCCGGGGCCCCGATTCCTTCTTCTTCACTCTTCCAAACGTACAGCTGTTCTCTGATGTCTGAGAACCCTACCTAATACCCTAATATCCCATTCTTAAATATCCCATAGTTAAGCTCAGCAAATGTGTGTCGCTGGATGAGAAGACAGATGGTTTTGTTTGTGTGTTTGTTTAATAAGTTTTTTTTGGCCACACCACATGGCGTGCGGGGTCTTAGTTCCCGGACCAGGGATCGAACCCCTTCCCCCTGCAGTGGAAGCGTGGAGTCTTAACCACTGGACCGCCAGGGAAGCCCCTAGAAGACAGATGATTGAATGGGGGCTGGGTGGACGGATAGATGGATGGTTAAAAGAATGGAGGAGGATGGAGGATGGATAGACGAGTGAATGGACAGATGGATAGATGAATGGTTGGACAGACGGAGTGGTGGATGGATGGATAGAGAGGCAGAGAGACACAGTAAGTCAGCTGACCTACCTCAATCCTGAATGTCCAGCACCTGCAGCGGAGGTTACGGGATCAGCTCAGAGAGACATCTAGACAGTTTACCAACATGCCTAGACCAGAGTCTACAGAGAAGTAGTCGTAATCCTTGGCCCCTGCCCTCATGGCCCTCAAAGTCTGGAGTACTTGGGCCCCAATTTTCAGTGGGCGCTGGATGGACAGGCCACAGGCAAACTGACCAAATCCCTGGTCATATCCAGCGCTTCCCTTACGGGTCAGGATCACGGCTAGGATGGCCTCCTCACCTGTAAACTGAGGTGACGTTCACGGTACCTACCTGCGGCACTTTCCTGGGAGCGCTTCCCTTACGGGTCAGGATCACGGCTAGGCTGGCCTCCTCACCTGTAAACTGAGGTGACGGTCACGGTACCTACCTGCGGTACTTTCCTGGGGACGGCTACAGCAAATCGCCTCAAACTTCATGGCTTACACTAACAGAACTGTACTCTCTCATAGTTCTGGAAGCCTGAAGTCTGAAATCAGTTTCCAGGCCAAAGTTAAGGTGGCAGCAGGGCCGTGCTTCCTCTGGTGGCTCCAGGGCAAATCCATTTCCTCGACCCTGCCGGGGTCTAGTGGCTGCTGTCTGTTCCTGGCTCGTGGCCCCATCACTCAATCTTTGCCTCCATGACCACATGGCTTGCACGCCTCTCCCTCCCTCTTCGAAGGATACTTGTGATTGTATGTGGGCCCGCCCAGGTCATCCAGCATAATCTCCCATCTCAAGATGCTTAGCTTGACCACGTCTGCAAAGTCCTGTTTGGGCCACATAAGGGAACATTCCTAGGTTCCAAGCATTAGGCCACGGCTATCTCTGGAGGCCATCATTCAGTCTCCCACACGACCCCATAGGAGCGGATTAAGTTGCACCAGATACATAGCCACTACTCTCTAAATAGTAGCTGTGTCAATAATACCAATTATCCAGCACTGCCCTGGAGGCGCCTGGGAGCATCTGAGGAGAAAAGAGGAATTGTCCTTCTCTCTGAGTCCAGAAAACAGAATCATCACTGTCGCACACGTTTGTTTGGAAAACACAAACAGCTGCTGTTTGGCTGGGGCTCCCACCACCACTTTTTTGTGGCCACAGACCCTGTGGTCACTTCCCTGAAAGGCTCAGTCAACACAGTTTACTGAGAAACCTAATTTGGAGGAACTGTTGCTTCAGCGTTGGAGGACAGGCAAACCAGGAGCCTACCAGCCATTGTGGTATCATTTAAAGTCAAGAGAACTGACCCAGCAAACTCTCAGAAGGAGGAACGGAACCCACTTCCGAGCGAGCTGCTGGAAGCGGGAGAGACACCATCTCGTGCCGAGACCCGGGAGCCTTCCCAGGACGAGGCCCTTGAGTTGCAGATTAAAATGCCATCTGGTTTCTGCCCTAAGCCTGACCTGAAAAAAAAAAAAAAAAAAATCACTTTGAAAGATGGAAGTGGGGGTAGAGAAAAGGGTGAGGAAGACTTTTGGGAAAATGGCATGTGTTTTTCCAGGTATTTTTGGTCACTTTGGAACAACCTTATTAACCCCTCACAGGCTGGAAGAAATTCACTTCTTTTCAGATTCAAATGAATCCCAATGATGGATGCATCAGTGGGAAATTTTAACAGGGGCTAGATAGTAAAGATGATATTAAGTTTCTTTTTTTAAATTTTTATTGAAATGTAGTTGATTTACAAAGTTGTGTTAGTTTCAGGTATACAGCAAAGTGATTCAGTTATACATATATATATAAATATATATATATTCGTTTTAAGATTCTTTTCCATTATAGATGGTAAGAAGCTATTGAGTATAATTCCCTGTAATATACAGTAGGTCCTTGTTGATTATCTATTTTATATATAGTAGTGTGTATATTTTATTTTTATTTTTTTTGTGTGTGGTACGCGGGCCTCTCACTGTTGCGGAGCACAGGCTCCGGACGCGCAGGCTCAGCGGCCATGGCTCACGGGCCCAGCCGCTCCGCGGCATGTGGGATCTTCCCGGACCGGGGCACGAACCCGTGTCCCCTGCATCGGCAGGCGGACTCTCAACCACTGCGCCACCAGGGAAGCCCAGTAGTGTGTATATTTTAATCCCAAACTCCTAATTTATCCCTCCCCACCCTTTCTCCTTTGGTAACCATAAGTTTATTTTCTATGTCTGTGAGTCTTTTTCTATTTTGTAAATAAGTTGATTTGTATCATTTTTTAGACTCCACATATAAGTGATATCAGATGATATTTGTCTTTGTCTGCCTGACTTACTTCACTTAGTATGATGATCTCTAGATCCACCCATGTTGCCGCAAATGGCATTATTTCATTCTTGTTTATGGCTGAGTAATATTCCATTGTGTATAGGTACCACATCTTCTTTATCCACTCATCTGTCGCTGGACACTTAGGTTGCTTCCATGTCTTGCCTATTGTCAGTAGTGCTGCTGTGAACATTGGGGTGCATGTATCTTTTTGAATTAGAGTTTTCTCCACATCTATGCCCAGGAGTGGGATTGCTGGATCCTGCGGCAACTCTATTTTCAGTTTTTTGAGGAACCCCCATACTGTTCTCCCCAGCGGCTGCACCAGTTAACGTTTCCGCAAACAGACTGGTGGGGGTCCTCTTTCTCCACACCCTCTCTGGCTTTTATTATTTGTAGACTTTTGGGTGATGGCCATTCTGGCCAGTGTGAGGTGGTACCTCCTTGTAGTTTTGATTTGCGTAAAGATGATATTAAGTTTCTTTGGTGTGACAATAGCATTCGGATTCTGAAGGGGGAATCTAACGGATTTGTGTGTGGTCTGTGAACGCACCTTCAAATTTACTTTCAAATGGATCAACAAATACATAAACACAGATCTCTGAAGCGAGTATGCCACAGTGGTAACAGCTGTTGAACGTGGGGAGTGAGGAAATGCAGGTGTCCATAACTCTCAGCTTCTCTGTATGTTTGAAAATCTTCATAACACAGAGTTGTGGGGTTGGGGAGAAAGGAAAGATGGTTAAATGAAGCAAAGAGTTCCCCTGATCACTTTTCCAAGACTCGACTGGATGGGCTGGGAGCACCATCTGAGGTTGAAGGGAAACCTTCAGAGAGCGGAGGCTTGTGGGAACAAAGATGCAAAACCTGGACTTTTAGGGCAAGGGACCAGAGAGGGAGATGGGAAGGGGAGAGAACACCATGGTGAGGTGCTTTCTTGGCGTAAGGACATCGGCAGAACCAAAACCAAAGCACCCGTGGAGTACCGGGGGACTGGGCGGTGTTGGCATATCGCTGGGTACAGCTCAGTAAATCATATGTCAGTCAAGGACGATGTTAAAGGTTAAAGGTCAGCAGCAGGAGCCGGGGTGAGCCTCTGAGCGTTTCAAATGCAGCTCCTCTGAATCTGCTATGTTGGGGGCAGTCTGCTCTGTCCATTTTAACATAGAAGAACTGGGAGACCTGGATTTCCAGAGGAAAGAACCCCACAGGGCTCATGGAATCCTGGTCTTTTAGGCTGTGGTGGACATTGAGGCTGACATCTGCAGCCTCCCTCCCCCCAACCCCATCATTAGTCTAAACCAATCATCAATCCATCCCTCCAGAGTGATTGGCTCAGGACGGGGCATGTGACCCAGTTCTAGGCAATGAAATGTACGACGGTGTCGGCCAGGAGCCTTCTGGGAAAAGTGACGTCACTCCCAGGAGAGTACCGTGGAAGAGACGGTCTCGCTTCTTCCTCTGGATTCCGTCACCTGAACGGGATGCCTGGAGGCACGGCTGCCATCTTGTGACCAGCCCGAGGAGAAAGCCAACGTCAGGGTTGTCCGCGCAGGGAGATGGGAAGGCCCTCGTTCCTTGAGGACTCCTCTGGGGCATGGGGCCAGCCAAGCCTGAAGCCTCCCTGTACACTCCTGTGATGTGAAATCGCACATGTCCTGATTCTGGAATTTTGTTGGATTCCACGCCTATTCCTGATACGAGACCAGGAAGCTGAACCCGTGCTGGCCCATACGGTGCCTTTGCCTGAGTTGGGAAAGCGGCACCTTCCGCAGCCTGGGGAGTGGGACGCAGCCGGCTTTCAAGCCCACCTTGCCCTTGACTCCAGGGACCCGCCTGCGGTGGACATCCCGCACAGCGGGCGCAGAGGACCTCCGGCAAAGCCCCCAGGCCCCACCTGCCAGGCTGGTACCCCTGCTGAGACGGAGGACTCCCTCCCTCCGTTTCTGGATGATTCTGGCCCTTGAGAAGTTCAGGATGGTGCCGGGGGTGAGTGTAGCCCCTACCCTCCGACTCAGTCGGCCCTTCGTGGATCCTTTGTTTTGAACACGTCACATTTCCTCCATTCTCATTCAAAGTGCTGTTTAAGTGCACCTTCAAGCCCCACCCCACTTCCTTTCCAGCCGGAGTGACCCCTGAGCTGCCCTTGATGGAAACCCTGGAGGCGAGGCTGCAGCGTGAGCACCTCCGACCGGGCTCCTCCTTCCGTCTGGCCCCACCCGGCCCAAAGGCGCTGGGGGGGAAATCAGGGCGACTGCCTGCTCTTCACTCAGCTGAGGACCCAAAGGTGGGTGGGTACACGTTTCCCACGAAGTGTCTAAAGGAGCCAGATGTTTCCAGGGCAGATCCAAGCCCCTGCCCTGTGGGCCTCCTGCAGGACTCGGGACTCAACGACCTGGAGAGTGAGAGGGCGTTGGCGGGCTGGGCCCAGGGGACGTGAGGCCGGATGGAGCTCAAGGGCCAGGAGAGTATTTTGGTCTTGACCCCCGGGGCACCACGCAAGAGGTGGCCAGGCCATCGACTTCTGTTTCTCACCCGAAAAGGAGAGTGTCAGCCTCTTTTCCCGACATGGGGCGAATTCTGCTGGTGGAGCGCGCCGGACCTTGAGGGTCCCGCTCAGGCTTCTGAAGACCCAGATGTGGACGGGGCGGTGGTAGCAGCCAGGATGATCCAGCCGCCTCAGCGAGCATAGTCACCGGCCACCTTCTCCAGTCACAAACGTTTGCTGACCCTTCTCCCAGTTCCAGGAGCCAGGACACCCCAAAGATGCAGCTCGGTGCAGAGGTCAAAGATTACAGCTTGGAGTCAGTTGGATACAAGCTCTGCCTGTCCTCAGCTGTGTGACCTTGGGCAAGTGACTTCACCTCTCTGGTCCTGGTTTCCTTGTCTACCAAATGGGGGTAACAGTCGCTCCCTCCTGGGGCTTTCAGCAGGACTTGTTACACACAAAGCACTTAACACACTCCCTGGCATGTAGTAAGCATCAGTAAATGTGTCTAGTTACTGGTAAGAAGGAACCGCACTTCACAGTTTGCGAAGCACTCTCAAGGCTGTTACCTCATCACCCTGAAGAACTGTTGCTCTGGCTCAAAAGGCAGAGTAACCCATCCTGAAGGGAGTCCAGCTAATTCCCAGCCCCGTCTTTCTGGCTCCCCCCTCCCACTTTCCTGCCGCCTCCAAAGCCATCGACTCCCCAGCACAACCCCCGCAAGGCTGAGCGTCAGCGCAGGTTGAGTTTCAGTGTTGATTCCCACTCACCAGATGACTGGGGGCCCGTCGCTTCTTCCCCTTTCTGTTCCCAGTTTCTTTATCTGAAAAGTTAAAAGCTGGATCAACCCCCGAGTCCCTTTTCCTTCAACATGCTGAGATTTCTGCTAGATTTAATGTCTATTGCCTTAATTATGTTTTTAATACTTACTGTGTGCCCTCTCTGTGTCAGACACCAAATATTATGATAGCAATATATGATTTCTAGTCCTCACAAAAAAACCTTGGGAGGCGAGCCACTTTATCCCCATTGTACAGATGGGGAAACTGAGGCTCAGAGGGGAAGGGACTTCCCCAAGGCCACTCAGTGAGTTGGGGGGGGGGGTAGAGCTGGGCTTTGAACCCATGTTGGTCAGATTCCAAACTCAACCTTTTCCCGTAATGTTGCCTTCAGCTCAATCCCTCCACGGCCCGGTTAGCTTCTCGGTAAATGACCAGGCTTCCCCTCGGTCGACCACCTTGGAACTGGGTGGCATTGGTGACATCATGAAGACCAGAACCTCCCACAGGGCGGGGAGCCCTCTAGGCACACAGCCCCCGCTCATTCCGTGAACATCCCCTGTGCACCTGTGCCGTGCAGGTCCTCGGCCAGGTATGCAGTTACGAGAGGCACCCGAAGCCACCAGACAGCTGCCGGGCCGTGTGATCAGAGCCTGGGAAAGGCCAGATGGCTCCAGCCGCGCCTTGCTTTCCATTGCAGGTCCCTTGAGTCCCCTCCTCATGAGCACGCCAGAGCCCCCTACACACACACACACACACACACACACACACACACCACACACGCACGCGCACGCACGCGCGCGCACACACACACACACACACCCCTGGGGAGCAACCATGGATGCCTCACTCACTCGTGCAGTGCCTGGAATAACACGCGCAGGGAGTCCCTGTTCAGTAAATGTTGTCTTAATTAGCTCATGAATGAGTGAGTAAAGTGGATGAGGGAATTAGTGGTCTAACCCTTGAATATAGAGCTTGTCGTTTCCTGTATGTTCTGTGTGGCCGTAGAGACCACGGTGTCATGTTTTTCACAACGAGCTTCTCGCACTGCTTAGAACTTGGGACGCGGCGTATGGACAGAGAGCTCATTGCCTGCAGGTGGGGAGCTGGCTTCTCGCAGTGACTCTGTTACGAATTCCCTGACAGACGTACAACTAATTTTCCCACTTCTCCAGCCTCTCTAGACCTAAGCTTTTCATATTCTACGGAGAAGTCTGAGTTCTGTCCGCCAAGATCTGTAGGGCCAGTGCTGTTCGGAGCCAGCTTAAATAGGCTCAGGTGGGAGATGTACACCATGGAAATTGGCAAAGGCCTTTTTTGCTTTCCTGAAGAGCCTGTTAAATTTCTACCAGCTTGCCACTTTAAAAGGCCCAGATTTCTTTGAAGCATCGGTCTTATCTTTAAAATTCCTGTGCATTTTGCAGTTACTTCACAAAACATTATTTGTCATTTTAATGAATTTTTAAAATAAACTTATTTATTTATTTATTTATATTTTTGGCTGCGTTGGGTCTTCGTTGCTGCGCACGGGCTTTCTCTAGCTGCGGCGAGCGGGGGCTCCTCTTCGTTGCGGTTCACGGGCTTCTCATGGCGGTGGCTTCTCTTGTTGTGGAGCACGGGCTCTAGGTGCGTGGGCTTCAGTAGTTGTGGCACGTGGGCTCAGCAGTTGTGGCTCGCAGGCTCTAGAGCGCAGGCTCAGTAGTTGTGGTGCGCGGGCTTAGTTGCTCTCGGCATGTGGGATCTTCCTGGACGTGGGATCTTCCTGGCCAAGGGCTCGAGCCCGTGTCCCCTGCATTGGCAGGTGGATTCTTAACCACTGCGCCACCAGGTAGGTCCCCATTTTAATGAATTTTAAATGACCAATTAAATTACTTTATTCCCTCCCCCAAATAGTTTATTAAATTGTAGGCTTCTGTGTCTGTCCTGGGCCTTGATACATCTGCCAGCAACTGGATATTCCAGTTTAAAAAAGCAGGGTCGGGCTTCCCTGGTGGCATAGTGGTTAAGAATCCACCTGCCAATGCAGGGGACAGGGGTTCCATCCCTGGTCCGGAAAGATCCCATGTGCCGTGGGGCAACTAAGCCCAGGCGCCACTGAGCCTGCACTCTAGAGCCCGCGAGCCACAACTACTGAATCCCATGCACCTAGAGGCCACGCTCCATAACAAAGAGAAGCCACCGCAATGAGAAGCCCGTGCGCAGCAACGAAGAGTAGCCCCCGCTCACCACAACTAGAGAAAGCCCGCGCGCAGCAACGAAGACCCAACGCAACCAAAAGTAAATAAACAAATTAATGAATTAATTAAATCTGTGAGTGTTAAGAAAAAACGCAGGGTAGTGGGGAGGGAGGGATGAGTGGGTGGAACAGAGAGGGTTTTTAGGGCAGTGAAACTACTCTGTGTGATGCTCTGATGGTGGATACACGTCATCATATGTTTGACCAAAACCATACAATGTACAAGATCAAGACTGAACTTGAATGTACACCATGGACTTTGGGTGCTGACAGTGTGTCAGTGTGGGTTCATCAAGTGTAAGGAATGTGCCGCCCTGTGGGGCGTGGTGATGGTTGGAGGACCCCGGAGAGGCCGTAGGGGGGCAAGGGGTACATGGGAACGCCCTGTACTTCCTCTCAGTCTTGCTGCGAACCTGCTCTAAAAACAAACCCAATTTTCTAAAAAATCAGAACCCAAGAGGAAAAAGCCCTGGAGCACTGCATGATTTCTAAGTGTCCTAAGAGTCCATAGGGTCTGGCCTGCCTTCTTTAATTAGCACCAGTGAAGGTAGGATTTCCTCGTACTGCGCGTGCGGGAGGCGCCGCGGCTTACACAGGTGCCGGCCCATCACCGTCAGTTGTCTTGCCGTGTGGTCAGAGTTTGCGGAAGGTGAGCGAAGGGAGGCTTGATTCTTCCAGGGCCGTCGTTTCTCCAAGTGTCTTTAGCCACCTGCTGAGTTTATTAAAATGCAGATCCCCAGGACCTGCCGAGACCTCTTTCTGGGATAAGCCTGGGAATAACAAGCTCTCCGCTTGCAGAAACGGCGTGAGCGACCGCCATGTTGCAAAACACTGGTGCGTTAAGCGTACACTTCCCTACCCGGGGCAGGCGGGCCTCAGTAGGATGGAGTAGCATGTTTATCGCCTGTTAGTCCTTTCTTGGGAGCTAGAACTCGCTCTCCCTGCCCCCATCTCCTTGCAAAGAGGGGACGTATCAATTTGGATTTCCCCCAAGAAACTGAGGGGTCATCCAGCCCTTCTCTTCCCTCAGCTTGGGGTGGACCTTGGGGTGATACAAAAGGAAGCAGTTTTAGTATCAGAAAAAGCTTATTAGAAAATTCTCATCCTGAGCTGGTGTAGCACGTGATGTGGTATTGCCATTCATTAAAACCAAGTGGAGGAAAAAAAAAAAAATCTCTGCTTGCAGGGCTTCCCTGGTGGCGCAGTGGTTGAGAGTCCGCCTGCCGATGCAGGGGACACGGGTTCGTGCCCCGATCCGGGAGGATCCCACATGCCGCGGAGCGGCTGGGCCCGTGAGCCATGGCCGCTGAGCCTGCGCGTCCGGAGCCTGAGCTCCGCGACGGGAGAGGCCACAACAATGATAGGCCTGAGTACCGCAAAAAAAAAAAAAAAAAATCTCTGCTTGCAGTGGACCAGTGCACAGCCCGGCGGTCCAGGTGGGCCGCGTGGGTCCATCCCAAGAGCGGCAGGACTGTTGGGCTCTGTCCATCTCAGCTAATGGAAAAGTGCCGACTCCTGACTCAGGCAGCCCTGGAAGCCAAAGGCCCCTCCGTTACCTACCGTGTGAGCTTCCATCACTTTGAGCCCCAGTGTCCTCAGCTGAAAACATGGGGCCGACGCTCCCTCCCCAGGGTCGTGGGGAGAATCAAACTGGACACCCCGTGACTGGAAAGCACTGGTCACCTGCGAGCCCTCAGAATGTGGGTGTGCTCCTGGGAGCACCCGGACCTGGCCCTTGTGGGGTCACTGCCCGGCAGGATCCAGCCAGCCGGATTCCTGGGACACTCGGGCTTCTCGACTTCCTCATCTGGGTCACATCCCAGAGCTGAGACACCCGAGTCTGGGTTTGGGGCAAGTTTGGTTCAGGCCGCCCCAGGGGCAGGTCAGCATCACGTGGACCACAGTGTTCTGGCCTCTAGAGTGGGGTCACCCCTGCCGTGGGGAGTGAAGGGGCTCTGACCATGGTTGCAGCCTGAAATCTCCAGGACGCCAGTGGTCAAACAGGGCCAAAAATGTTGCTTCTAAAGGCAGAGACCTATTCTTCCACCCGGGACCTCCCCCAGCACCTACCAAACTAACACCCAGAATGTGTTCACGTCCACCTTTTTGGAGGCATGAATGTGCCACGGAAAATCCCCAACTGAAGTTGCCCCTGGATCCGGGCACCTTCATAAGAGCCTTTGCCGAGGGCCGGGAAACAGCCACCCCTTCTGTAAACAATTTGGAAATCCATGTCAGGAGGCCTGAAAGGTTCGTACCAACTCCGTGTACTCGAATGTTTGTCCAGTGGGTGCTGTCGGGCACCTCCTGTACGCCAGGCCCCTGTAGGAAGCTGGAGATGGGATGATGCAACAGACGTCGTCCTCAGGGTGTGTGCTGTCTAGCGGCGGCCACCAACCGCATTCATGTCACGTGGTGACAAGTGCCCCCGAGAAAAGAAAGCCAGACCATGGCAGAGAAAGCGAGGACGGCCCTCTCTGAAGAGGTGACATTTGAGCAGACCCCTGGATGAAGAAAAGGAAAAGCCACATGAACGACTGGGAAAAGAGCATTCTGGGAGCAGCAGTGCAAAGGCCCTGAGGCAGGACCACGAGGACAGCAGAGAGCCCCAATGTGGCCACAGAGGGGTGAGGGGTGCAAGGGGGGATGACTTGGCGAAGTGACCAGGGACTAGATCATACTGGCCACCCAGTAATGCCACTCCTGGACGTTATCCTAAGAGAACAATTAGAAAGAAGCAAAAACACACACCCACAGGCATTTGCAGCATCATCCCAGAGGACCAGAAGTTTCCAGCCCACCTAAATGGCCACCAGCACGGGGGCAGTGTCATAGAGAATGGCACGCCAGCCCCTGGGTACTACCCAAGCTCCCCAGACAGTTGTGAAGATTTGGTAGCAACGGGCACAGTATGCATGATATAATATGCTTTTTTAAAAACTCACAGTTCAAAAATACATTCTGGCACCAAAATGAGGACCAAAAGCTGTTGGGTTAGAGCGGGGGTGGGGGGCAGGATATGGGAGGACAGTTCTTTTTTTCCTTTTTCAAATTTTATATAATGCGGTTGCTGTATTATTTTTATAATGTAAAAAAAATTAAGGGGGAAAATGTGTTCAAACCAAACCAATGGTGGAGGCAACGAAAAGGCTGGTTTCCCTTCCTCATGATACCAACCCCCGCACCGAGGTTTCAGGTCTTCTCACCACCACCTCCTGGAACCCAGCCAGCCCGGGGAGCGCTCCATTCAGCCCCAAAGGGCAGCATGGATCCTCAGGGATGTGCGAATCCTACCCCGCTGAGTAGCCGTCTTGCCCAAAGCATAACTAGATGTCATGTCCAGAACAGGTGCGGGGCGCTGGGGGTGCGTTCTTACAGGACGGCCGGAAAAACCTCGTCCCCAAATACCCACCTGGCTTCTGCCTGACATCCCACCATCTGAGACTCATGTGGTCACTAGGGCTTTCCTCCCAAACCCTGATGGAGGCCGTGTTCAATCCAAGGTGAGGCCGGCCCCAGCTGCAGCTGAGCTCCAGGCTCGCTGCCTCTGGCCCAGGGGGTTAAACAGCCCCCCAGCCCCCTCCTGCCGTGGGTCCCCAGGCTTGCAGGCAAATCGGAGGCTGCCTTGCCCTGAAACACCCTGTGGATCGCCGGCCGCCCTCGCAAGGGGCACGAGGCCCTGATGGACTCAGAAAGCCTCGCCCCCACTCCTGCTTCCTCCGCTGTCCCCCTCCCAGGCTGCCCCCTCCCCGGGTGCCAGCCAACCCACTACACCGCTGTTTCTTGGGCTTAAAGCATCCTGCCCGCCCAGCTCTGTGCTTGGCTGAGCCCTTGACACTCAGCGCAGACGTCCCCTCCTCCAAGAAGCCCTCCCTGACCTCACCACATTCCAGTGTGGAGCAGGACCCTGGCCTGGCCTCTCCTGCCCAGCATGCATCGCGGCAAGCCTGAGGGGAAAAGGCTCCCTACGTGCCCCTTCCCCATCCCACACTCTCGGGAGTACCAAGGGCCCCTGCTGAGAAAGCCACGGAGTCACAGGACAGAGCCAGCTCGGTGGGGAGAAGCCCTTTGGGCAGCCAGCAGCACAGAAGGAGAGGCAGCCCCTGCAGCCACCAGAGGGTAGAACCAGGCCGGCCCCGCCCAGCCCACCCAGCGCCCCACACGGGTAACATGTCCTGGGTGTGACACCCACCAGCAGGCAAGGGACCTTGCGTTTGCTGAGTGAGCCCCCCAGAATGACCATGTCTGAGCCTGCACGGACCAGGTCCCTGCGGGGCCTGAACGGGGGCCGTGCCCAGCAGCTGTAGACACACACAGGCGTCCATGTGATGGGAGTTGTGGCTTCCTTTTTCCCAAATGGAAATAGTATATAAATTGTGTCCTCCCCCTGTTGCTGTTGTTGTTGTTTTAATGCTCATTGCAAAAACAAAAACAAAACGAAAAACATACAAAGACAAAACCCCAAATTGGACTCATCTCTACACCCACCCTCAGAAGGCTCTGGAAACTTTAAAGAGAACTTTAAACGGGGATTCTCAGATTCCTGGGTCCAGGGAGGCAGCGGGGGGGGGGGGGGGCACCGCTAAAGGGCCCCCAGGTGCGTGTTCCCAGGAGGTCCCAAAGGCCCCCGAGAGGGTGCATCAGTGCCCAGGAACTCAGAGTTTCCACCTTCAAGTGTTTGCTTTCTTGCAAGTGTTTGAAGTCCTGCCAGCATCTTCCGAGGGGAGGCAGGGCTGCAGGAGGGGAGTCCAGGAGAGAGAGGAGAGGGAGGGGGAAGGGAGAGTCTTCTGAAACGGGTCACGAGCCTTGGCAGCCCCCGACGGGTGGCCCTGCCCTTGGGAGGCCGCAGAGGCCTGGGCTCGTGTCTCAAAGCCCTGCTCCCTCTCCGGGTGGCCTGGGCGAGCAGGGCCCTTGGGGACCCCGTGTCCTTACCAGCACACAGAGGTCTGTCTCTAAGGGGCCTCCAGGCCCTGAGATCCTGCCTCAAGTATAGTTTTCCTGATTCCTTCCATGTCAAGTGGCACAGATACACATCACCTTTGGTGCAAACACCACCTCACTGAAGATTTTGTTCTATGACGTCAGCTGCTCCCTCCAGCACTTACGCCTCACCCAAGATGCTGATGAGTATTGACTCTGTGGCTTTCACTCCCAAACCCGCCCCAAATGGCCCCCAGAAGGAGAACCAGTCGTCAAAGAGGCGAGGGCTTCAGATTCATGAATCTCCCAAACGAAAACTACAAGCTTTGGAAACCGTTCCCGGTGAGTTCCAGAGTCTGAACAGTTGCTTATTTTCACCCCCCTCCACGCTCCCAGCTGGTCTCGACTCAACACGTAATGGGCCCGATTCGATGAACAGAAACTGGCTTGGAAGGGTGTGACGAGGTATTTGGTTGAAGCCCGTCTGTGAATCGAGGAGGCTGGGCATGGGGTGGGCAGCGAGGGGCCCTGCCCGGCTTCACGTGTGGCTTCTGCAGCTGCTCTGGCCGCAGGAGTGGGATGAACCTCCGTGACTTGGATACGAGGGTGCGGAACTCCGCAGCCCGAGTCAGGCCTGCAGAGGCTGAAGAGAGAGGACGGTGGGCCCCTGGCCTCCACACGAAGGGCCCAGGGATCTCGCTGGAGCCCTCAGTTGCTGTGTGGCCACGTGGCCACTCTGAACCTCTGCGTCTTCATCTCCGTAACGGGGATGAGCTGAACTTAAACTGGTGGGCAGCGGTCCCCCCAGAGATGTCCCACCCTCGTTCCCAGTACCTGTGGGTGTGTCAGGTTACACGGCAAAGGGGAATTACTGTGGAAGACAAGTTTAGCTCGCTCATCAGCTGATTTAAAGACAGAAATTAGCCTGGGTTATCCAGGTGGGTCCAGTGTAATCCTAAGGGTCCTTAAAAGTGGAGAGAGAGGTAGAAAAGGGAGTCAAAGAAAATGATGGAGAAAGGACTCCACCTTCCAGGGCTGGCCTTGAGGACGACGGAAAGTACGTGAGGCAAGGCACACAGGCGCCTGTACAATCTGGGAAAGGCAAGAAGCAGGGCTCTCCCCTGGCACCTTCAGAAGGAACACGGCTCCACGGACACCTTACTTTGGCCCAGAGACACCACGTCAGGCGTCTGACCTCCAAAACTGTAAGATAATACGTTTGTGTTGTTCTAAGCCTCCAGGCGGGTGCTGATTGGTTACAGCGGCCATAGGAAACTCATTCACATACCGTGCGGGGTTGTGGGGATTAAAGGAATGTCTGCACCTGCAGCCCTCAGCACGCTGGAAGCGCTCAACAAACGTTGGCCATTTTCATCACACGCGAGAGGGATTCGGGGTTTGCTGCCGACCGCTTCCCCGTAACACCCACCATTCCCAGGCTTCTGGCAGTCCTGGGCACAGCCAATGGGATGCACCTCCTAAAGATAGCCCTGGGGGTGCAAAACTGGGCCCTGGCCGCCGTGAGCAGACCATCAGAACCGTCCATTCTTACTTGCTCAGCAGAGCTGTGTGGATTTAAGGGGGACGGAGGCCGTGTCCAGTTTTTCTCGGCACCAACTTATTCCTAACCTCGGGGGTGGGAGGCGGGAGCGGGGGCATCTGTGTTTGTTACAGCTCCCAGGTGGTTCCCGTGGACGGCCAGTGCCGAGGACTTAATCTAATCCAGAAAGAATGCTGACTGCAGGCCTAGCCAGCAGATCTTTACTATGTAGTTAAGGACAGTGACATCAACCATGGCGTCACTGTTTGTTGACGGGGCACTGGGCTACACGCCTCTTATATGCAGTCTACTAAGTCCTTCGACAAATGGCAGCTGTTGGTACTAATATCAGCTCCCCCACTTTACAGATGGGAAAGCTGAGGTTCAGGAACGTGAAGAAACTCACCCAAGACCACTCAGTTACGGAGAGACGGAGCCCAGATTTGAAATCATAACCATCCGACACCACCGTCTTTCCCCCAAGAGCGCGTAAGTCCTCGCCCAGCTCCATGCAGCGCTGCGGGGCGTGGCCACCGGCCCCGTTCCTCCAGCGCCCGATGGCAGATGTGGGCCGCAGTGGAAGCAGCTCACTGCGGTTTAGGGAGACCTGGGTTTAAGTTTGGACTTCGGGAGGGAGGAGTAAACTGTCTCCTTCCGTCAGTCACTGTATAGTACTTCTTGGTCTACGGCTTGCTTCGAAAACACAGTCCCCCGAGTCAAGGCTTATCACAAGGAATATCTTTGCAAAATAAATTCCACATATTTTCAAAAGGATGCTTCATGTGTAATGCAGTGGAGATGTGTTCAGCTCAGAGGACCATGTGTTTTCGAGTGTCGAAGGCCCCCAGCCAGGACCACCAGGAGGCCAGCGATGGAACAACTGGGTCTTTCCCTCGTTGCGTCATCAGTGGACCCTCCCTATGGGCACCTGTTGAGCGAGGGGGTGTCAGAAAGAGCCTGCTGTGGGAGTGGGCTTTGGACAGGCGGGTGGTTCTGAGGAAGGGGGTTCGCCCTGGTGTGGGTGCTGTCGGAAACGGGGGCAGTCCTCTGATGAGGGTCTGACTCATCCACAGGGAGGGTGGGGGGAGCTGTGACGGGTAAAGAAGCAACCCCTCATTTTGGCCGAGCGGAGACAAGGTTTGCTGTTGCGTGTGTGACCTCCGTCACTTTATCATGACCTCGTGTGAGGTCGGCGTGCTGTGAGGCGGCTGATGCCCACATCAGGAGGACAGCATGGCCCAGCTGGGCGCCAGGCCAGTGCCCGGGGGTCAGGGGGGCCTTTGGCTCCCTCAAGAGTAACGAGAGTGAACCCTTCTTCAAATACTCGACGATTCCTGCTTTTCACACCGGCCTCCCCTCTGCGCAGGCTCCGGATGGGGCCCTTAGACAATTCCCAGCTCACACCTCAGCTGGCTCATCTGCAGAATTAAGCCCTGTTTCCCAAAGCATTTTCCACATAACACTAGTTTCACCAGAGTAACGGAGTAAAAGGGTTCCCTGGACTACTGAGTTTGGGCATCACTGGCTTCTTTGCTGCAGGACTTCTCAGAGCCTTTAATACGCTTCAGTACATCGTGAAATGCCCAGAAAGAAATGGGGTGCTCTTGAAACTTGTTGGGCTAGAATAACTCTTGGGGTTTGGTTTTGTTTTCTTCAGCGTGCAGTGACCTATGGAACAGTGTTTATACAATGCTAAGACAAAGGGGGTTCTAAAACAATGGTGTCCAGCTGGGAGGACTTGGGTCCTGAGGCCGGGGGTACTTACAAGCGGTTCCTATCCCACTCCATCTCGCACATGCGTACATGACTACTGCACAGATGGACCAGAAGCTGCTGTGATTAAGGACAAATCCGTTGGCCAAACCATGTAAGAGAACTCAGCCGTGTCAGATAATTATGGAGGTTCCCAGTGTGTGGAGATGTAACGTGAAGCCCTCTATGAGCCCTGGGTGGTCTGCTGTTGCCCCCCCACGCTCCGGCAGCCTCAGGTGACCCTGCAGCTGAAACTGGCCTTTTCCAGATCTGCTGTCGAGCGAGCTTCTTCCCTGGGAAGGCTTCTCACCTGCTGCTCCCTCCGTCGGGACGCTCCCAGGTCCACCCTCCCTCCCTCCCGGGTGAGGCCAGGTCCCTGCTGCGTTCTCCTTCTCCGGTGCCCCTTTCCTCGTTCTTTTCCAGAACCTTCCACGCTGTGACTTGCGTGGCTTCCTCTCAGCGTCTGATGGTGTCTGTTTTGTTCTCAGTTGCAGCCAGCAGGCTTGGCACACAGTAGGTGCTCCCTAACCACGTGTTGAGTGAATAAGTGAATGAGAGGCCTGTGCAGAGTACTTAACACTTAAAAGGGTCTCTACGACTCAAAAACGTTGGAAGCCACAGCTCAAAGGATGCATAGAAGTATTAACAGTTAAAAAAAAATATATATATATATATATATATGTATATTAACCATAGGTGAGGGGTGGCCGCCGAGGGGCGTGGGGTTGCCTGGAGGAGGGAGCAATGAACTTGTTCTAAAATGGACTGCGGTGACGGTTGCACAACCTGTGATACCAAAGGGCATGGATGGAATGGCATACTTTCAGTGAGTGAATTGTACACTAGTGAGTTAGGCCTCAGAGCTATTACCAAAAAGAGGTGAATCTGGGCGAAAAAGTAGGAGAGTGTTCTTTGCACTATACTTAAAGCTTTTCTGCACACTTAAAATTGTGTCCCCCCCCCCCCGAAAAAAGTTTTCTAAGTGGCTGTACCAGCTTCCTCTGTCTCGAGGGACCAGGACTTTCGCGACCCCCGCCCCCTCCCTCCTTCAACAGGCACTGACTTTGCATTCATTCTGAGCCTTACGTGTGTCTATGAGAAGGACTTTACGGCATTAATTTGCTCCATCCTCAGCGCCTCCCTGGGAGCTAAGTCTTATCAATTGATCCATCATGCAGATGGGAAAACTGAGGCCCATGAGGGGAATAGCTTGCTGAAATTACCCGGCACACAATGAGAGGGGGCAGGACCCCAACGCAGGACCTCAAAGAGTCCAGAGTCTTGGCCACTGATCCCCTGAATTCAGGCGTGTGTGTCAGTTATGGGATGTGGGTCCGGAGACCAGCCCTGTGAAAAATTAGGCGGGGTGCTGTGTTTTTCCAAGGGGGTCTAATTCGGTCTCTGGCATGTGTCTTGCCCACAGCACCTGGGCTGCCTCTGACCAAAGGGGCCACAGAAACCTCAGCAGCTCGTGTCGCAACAGCACGGCCCTGCCACACGGCCAAGCAGGCAGCTGCCCAGGAAGACACAGCCGCGGGTGGCCTGGCACAGGTGTCGCCAGGGGTCAGGCCGCCTCGGTGACGCCCGGCAGGGATGCCAGGGCCTCAGGCAACCAGACCTCCCCCCAGGACACCTTTCCTGACCCCCCACCGGCCAGGAGGCGAGATCCTGAAACCAAGCTCCCCCGCCAGTTCTCCTTCCACGGGCAGCGAAACGTACAACTTCCACCCAGGACTCCTCTCGGGGAGTCGCTTGTTCCTTCGGGCAGGACGTGGAGCAGTGGATTCAGGAAGTTGCAGGGCGCCTGCAGTTTGCAACTTCACGTTTTCGCTTTTCTTATCAGAAAGGTGCATGACTAATCCTGGGAGCCGGGCACCTTGTCGCTGTGGAACTACCTTGGTGTTCAGGGTCCTCGAAACTTTGCTCGCTTCTCCTGTGTGCGCATCAAGGTAGGGGCCTGAGCTGAAACGAAATTCAGAATGAGAAGAGCCGAAATAGAAAGGAGAAGAGTGGGAGACCCAGCGGGAGCCGGTCACGCGCTCCGAGCCCAGGCTGCCCCTGCTGGGGTCTCTGCACCGGGCGGGGATCCCACTCCCAGCGGCCTCCCCAGGAATCAGCATTGGCCCAGCAACGGCCCAGCTTCTGAGCCACGGAGACCTGGCTCCACCAGTGGACCACTGCCCGACACACAGAATCACTCCTCTCTCCTAAGCCTCAGTTTCCACATCTGAAAAATGGGTGACAGTAACACCCACCCACCAGGTTGTAGAGGACCGAGTCAGCATGCCCAGAAATAGGTACTGTTAATTCTAACAGTGACTATAACTGCTGAGCACCGCTTTATTCTATCAGGCGATATGATCCAACATTTAACTGTTCCACCCCATCGTGCTCCAGGTATCATGCTGAGCGCTGCCCCCTTTCCTTATGTGATCCTTATAGCACTCCAGTGAGGAGGTCCTATTATTTCTAGTTTTAAAATGAGGGAACTGAGGTTATTAGGGCCGAGTGGCCTGCCCAGAGCGGATCTAAGCTTGTGGGCCTTAGACGACTTAAGTCCTCTTTGAGATAAAGAAAACAAAAATTATTAATGGAATTTTAAAAAAAAATTTTAAAAGAATACAAAATTCGGCACCCAGCCCAGTAAAGGACCCATGCAAGAAGGCAGCAGTAGACTGTCAGCTTCACACGCCCCGTGGTACCTCTGTCACTGAGCCAGGATCCCCCCAAGGCCGGGTGAGCCCAGGCCTAGGCCTCGACCTCTTCCCCATGCAAGGAAAGTGCATGTCACCCCGGGACCCTGCAGGAGGAGTGAGGAAGAGGAGAGGATGAAGGGCAGGGAGGGGACTGAGAGTGGCACACGTGGGAGGGAGACAGGAGGAGGCCGGCAGGTGGCTGAGGGGCAGCCGGGAGCGTGGGCCGTGCAATGCACCGCCACTGATGGTTAAGCAGAGCGTGGGAGTTGGCCACTGGCCCCCTAAGAGCCAGCCAGGTTCTAGGTCATTCTCCTTAGCGCTTGTGTGGATAGTAGAGAAGAGCAAGCGGCCTGGAGGCCAGGTGGGAGGCTGTCATGACTTGGTTATAAGTAATGTAAGTGTAGGTAGCCACGTGGGCCAGTGGCTGCCACGCTGGACAGCACAGCACTGAGCCGTCATGGGGCTCAGGCTGGGGACCTGTGATCAGATCTGTGTGGCTCGTGGCCAGATGTTTGCAGAAAAATAGTGACTCCCCTCGGGTACCAGGCCAGGCAAGAGAGGGTGGAGGCCCAGAGGGAGCCAGGTGGCAAGGGTGACCCTCAGGTTTCTAGACTCCGCAGCTGTCCTTAACTGAGGAGCGAAGAGCAGAAGCCGGCTCTGGGGCTGAGGGCAGTGGTTGCAATAAGGATTTCAGGTTAAGACAGTTTGAGCTGGAGGTGCCGGTGGGCCGTCTCGGCAGAGAAGTCAAGGGGGGCTTCGTTAGACAGTTCGGGAACCTGTCACATTGGTGCTAAAGGTGTGGGTGTGGATGTCGTCAGCCACGGGTGGCTGTGTCATGTGAGGAGACCCGAAGAGATGGCACAACCCTAGGAGGTGGCAGATGAAATAACAAATTCCTACCTGGCCACCTCGATCCTGACACCAGCAGCGGGCGCACACTGCCTTGACAGACGACCGTCTGGATAGCAACAGCCATAGGTGTCGAGCTGTGTCACCGCCAGGCCTGAGCCAGGCACTCTGCGTGCATTTCATCCTTGCTGCCCCACTGCAAGTTCAGGGCTGAGGGTGCCATTTCACTGGCAGAAGCTTCTCTCTTCACACGCTAGACTCAGGATTTAAAAATAAAGAAAAATAAAGCTTGGTTCAAAATTAGCACAAGACTCGCTACAAAGAACACAAGACACGGCTTCCTGTGTGTTTTTTTCTTCAGTTTTTTTTTGAGACTTCCAGAAAAGTCTCCTCTGCAAAGCTGAAACGAAAAGGGTAAAAAATGCAAATGTGATGGTCCGACCTTGAACCATCATCTGTATGTGCTCAGCCCAGGGGAGCCACACAGAGACTGAAGAGAGAGGTATCCGAGTCCTAAGTTCCCAGAAGCTCCAGACAGGAGCTGCCTGGAATTATGGGGCGGGGGGGGGGGGGGAGGTCACCAAGACTGTGGGCTCCTTTAGGGCAGAGGCAGCTCCTTTAACACTGTGTCCCAAACCTGGCCTCATGCTTGGCTCAGTGAATGGATGGATAGATGGATGGACAGAAGATCGGTGGATGGATAGAAGGTGGACGGGTGGGTGGGTGGGTGAATGCGTTCATGAACAAACTGTACTTCTGGAAGCTCCATCACTTGACGTCTAACAGAACCAATGTAAGAGGAAATGCAGCCCAGTGCCTCTACTTGCAGGTTAGGGACTCACACGGACCCAGACGTGAGTCCCCACTCCACCCTCGCTGGTACTCGATGCTGTTTTGACCAATTATTCCGGTTATTTTGAGGCATCTAGTCTTTCACGTGATTGGTCAGATTCCAGTGTTCAAACACAAGGTACCAAAAGGAAAAATGCCCAGAAGCCCTTTCCGACCCCTCCAGTCTCAGACGCTAGTCCCATCCACACAGCTGAACAGAGACATCTTGGCGGTAAACCGTAAGCTTCCCTCTCTTGCAGCCAGTCGACGTGGATGGGATACGGTTGGGCCACCCGCTTGCCAGGTTGAAGAGGATATTCACTCGTCCCTGACTTGGGCCACCCCAGCTTCAGAGACCTGCTGCCTCGGGAACCATCCATCCTGCAGAGGCGAGGAGAAAACGCTAGTCCTTGCGTCCCAGCCTCTCTTGCAGCTGGGGTACAGCCATGTGACCCAGGCTCACCAATCAGATGCTAGTCCTCACTTCCCAGCATCCTTGGGGGGGGGAGCAGCAAACATGCGAGCCAGGCACACCAATCAGATGCTAGTCCTCACTTCCCAGCCTCCCCTGCAGCAGAGCTGCAGCCCCCATGTGACCCAGGCTCACCAATCAGACGCTGCCTGACTAGGCTACCTGGCCTCGGGCCCTTTATTCCGCACACCTGGCGTCCTCCCAACAGGCTCCGTTTTGGCGAAACAACGGCAGTTGCTGTCTGCTGTTCTCAACGAACGCGTCTGCATGATTCCGGCGTGCAATTGCTCACGCAAAGTGGCTCTGTCCTCAGAGAGAGCGTGGGGCCTGGACCACGCAGGGCTGCAACGCCGTCCTCGGAGGAGGTCTGAGGCCCCCCCGCCGGCCTGCCCCGGCCGCCCGCTCCCTAAGAGGGCTGGGGAAGGCGAGGCGTTGCCGTAGCTCTGACTGTGATCAGCCATCATGGGAACCACACAGAGCACTGAGGGAGAACCGGGAAAGGACGCCCGTCCAGAGAGGGGCGAGTCCCCGGCGCGCGAGCACGTGTGTCAGCGGCAGAGATGGCGCTACAGGTAAGTGGAGTGACACTCCGCACGTTTTCTGCCGTGGTGACAGTTTTGAGGGTGCCTTGCTTTGTGCGTGATCCCTCGCTTACCCTTTGGCCACGCTACTGAAGTGCGCGGCAACGCAGGAGAATCCCATTTTACTGCTGAGCAAACGGAGGCCAGGGAGGTGATTTCTGTAAATGACGGGGCGGGGTCGGGAGCAGGGCGCCGAAGAGTCCTCGTGCTTTTCTGGCGGGTAAAGGAGGGAGGCTGAGAGGAGACGGGGGAGAGGAGCCAGAGACGCCCCTTAGGACGCTTGCCAAGGAGCAGAAAACTCCAGGTGCAAGGGAATATCTGCCCTTGAAAACAAGATATACCAAACTGAGGCAGCCTGGGGCTGGCACGCCTCTGCCACGTCCCCTCCAGGGGTCAGCGTCACCCATAGGCTGGCAGCGGGATGGTGGTGGCAATTCCACCACCTCCCCAGACACGGCCACATGCCAAGGAAGGAGGCTCCTGCTCTCTCACAGGAGTGAGAAGACGCCCCAGAAGCCCCAGCAGGTGTTTTCCTCACAGCCCATCACCATTATTCGGCCCCAGGCTCCTTCCTGAACCCTGACTGTCAAGGGCAATGGGTGACCCCATTGTCTCAGAGAGGGATCAAGAATCGTAGCTGGGTCTGAGGATGCGGACCCCCCTCCCTGAATCAGGTAGAGCAGATGCGTGAACAAAAACCTGGGCTCAAGGTGTAAGAGCCCAGAGTGGGGAGATGGATGTCAGCCCTCAAACAGCCGTGTCCTGTCACTGGCCAACCTTGAGGCAAATTCTGGTCACCCAGACCTGGGCACTTTGCTTACTTGTATATCGCTGAGTCTGTGTTTTCATGTGGATAATGGGAAAAGTGCTCTGGTAAGGTTGTTGATGACATGATAGGCTCTCGACAGGTGTGAGTTCCTTTCACAATTAGGAAGATGCCTTGTTGTCGAAGAGGATAGGCTCTCGACAGCTGTGAGCTCCTTTCACAATTAGGAAGATGCCTTGTTGTCGATCTGATACACACAGGGTTCCTACACACTAATCCCCGTCAGAGCCTGTGTGATCGCTGGTGTACTTAGTGAGCCAAAGCCTGGCTCTCTGTTTCCTCCAGACTTGGGAAGCTTGGTCCCACCAGGCCCTCTGACTCAGGGAGTTTGAGCCACAGGGAAACGCTCCTTAGTCCCCGTTAAGCAAGACTCGGGGTCATTGGTTCCACCTGATACACGGTTCAAAGCGAGGCAGAGCGTGAGGGTAAACTCTGGAATATCTCAGTTGCTTCAGAATTCATTGCTCCCCAACTCACGCATGCGTTCATTTGGTTGTTCATTCAACAAACATCCCTTGTGCCAGGGAGTAAATTGGACACCTCGTTGGCCACTGTTAGGTTGAGTCTTTATGGCGAGCACAGGCTTTTTTTTTTTTTTTTCCTTTTTTTCTAACATCTTTGGCATTTTGGAAGCATTCCTGTCTGAAATGAAACAGATTGTAAGCCTCATTTAGAAAATAATTCCTTTCCTCCCACACATCCTAAGACGACGTGTCAGGTGATGCTGTTCAGATTTTCCAAGTACAAATCACCTTTAGGTCAAGCCCAGGAACCCAGTGGAAGCAAAGGAAAATTTCGTAGGGCTGTGCTAACGGTGGTTTTGAATGGAAATATCTTCTTGGCTATAACAGCATCATGGTTGAATTTCACACCAGAGAAAGGAAGCACCGACTTTAACCTCAAAACGAGGAAGATCATAATAGTCACAAAAAAGGGAAAAAAAAAAAAACAAAAAACACCAATCCTCTAAACCAGAAACCCCTGGTTGCAGGCCGGCCTGGACCCATGTCAGGAATTTTTCCAAGGAAGTACGCTTTGAGGTTGGTCCACACCCTGACCCCAGAATGGCTGAGAGCTTGGCTTTCGCAGAACTTGAGCTTAAAAGGAATGGGAGTGTGGGGAAATGCCAGTGAAGACAGCTGGCAGAAGCGAGTCAGGAGGAAGTGGCTTTGTGAGTTGACAACCTCACAGCAGGCTGAGAAGCAGAAACCGAACCACACCGGGTACAGAGCTATTTTCAACCTTGGGGTTTTCACCCCCTGTCCCCAGTGTTCTGGGCAGTGTAACTCCCGTATGACACTGTCAGAGCCGTGGGCTCAGGACAGAAGAGAAGGCAGGTCTGAGAAGCAGAGGCAGGAGGGCGCCTGCAGCGGTGCGTCCCCGCCGTGGAAACTTGGCCGCGTGACGCCCTTTCTCCGGGCCTTGTTTTCCTCCCCTGCTCTATCACTAAGGCTCTGTATCACTGTCCTCTTGCTGCTGTAACAAATGACCCGAAAGCGAGTGGCTTGAAACAACACACGTCCATTCTCTCACAGGTCTGGAGGGCAGAAGTCTGACACGGGTCTCACTGGGCTACAATCACGGGGTCACAGGGCTGTCTCCTTCTGGAGGCCGCAGGGGGACGTTTGTTGCCTTTTCCACCTTCAGGAGGTACTGCTTTCCTTGGCTGCATTTTCCAAGCCAACAGGTAGCATCTTTCAGTCCCTGACTTTGATCGTCCTGCGTCCCCCTTTTAAGGACCCTTGTGATGACATAGGCTCTACCCAGGGAATCCAGGACCGTCTCCCCACCTCAGGGTCTTTAACCTTTTCACATCTGCAAGATCCCTTCTGCCGTGAAGGTCGCTAGGATGTGGACATGTTGGGAGCATTATTTTTCCTACTACGAGCTCCTTCCCTCTTGAACTTTCTAAGAGCTGGGGTAAGAGCTGAGTCTTCTGTGAAACTTGCTGTCAGTTACAACAGTGGCTGACGTTCACGCATGCCCTCCTCCCCACACCCCAGTTACCAAGGTGCCCCATGTAGTCCACCAGCATCCCCGGAGTTAAGGCCCATCTGCATCTCCTGTCCACAGACGAGGACAGTAAGGCTGGGGGTGGGGGTGGTCCTTGGCCTGTCCACACTCGCGTGGAGGTGAGCTATAGAGCTGGGTAATTGAACCCCCCTCCTGCCAAAGCCTGAGCCGTCGACCACGTCCATAACTGTCGCCCGGGTGTTGCCTCATCGAATCAACTGGGATCAAAGGTTCACAAAGCAGACTCAGCCACAGGACCTCCCACTCGTTGCTGGCGGGAATGCAGAATGCACAGCCACTTTGGAAAACAGCTGGGCGGTTGTTTCACAAAGCCAGACATAGGCTTAACCGTATGATCCGGTAGTTGTGCTCCTAGGTGTTCACCCAGAGGAGGTGAGAATGGACGTCCACACAAATACCCGTGCACAGGTGTCGTAGCAGCTTCATTCATAATCGCCGGGCAGTCCGGGGGGCATGGAGGTTACGGAGGTGCCACTGCTGGGCATCGCAGTGCTGTGTGAGCTCCTGACTTTGGGCAGAGTCCAGGCAGAAAAGCCCACACCTGTCACCGTGGTGACCCAGCCGCCTCTCACCACCCTCACCGGTCCCCACACCCCACGATAATGTGCCTCGGCTGTGCCCTCTCCCCTCTCGCCCTCCTGACCCCTCTGTGTTTATCGCATCCCGGGGCAAAGCCCTCCGCCAGTCTTGCCTGTGCTCCACAGTGGGTAAGGGGCCCTCCTGGCGCTGGGCAGCTCCATCCTTCACTAGTCCACGCTGCTGTCATAGTTTCCTTTTCCTAGATGTGAGCTGGGGAGGGGGGCCAAACAGCGATGTGCCCCCACTGGCCCCGTGTCCTAGCGCCAAGCCTGGGCTCCCTGAGCCTTCAGTGGACCGCCGGACACCTCCTGGGTCCTCGCGTGGGTTCCGGCCCCGTCTGTCCTTCCTCTGATCCGGCAGCCCTACGCTGCCGAGGGGCCTCCTGGACACACACCCACGTGTCCCAGCACGCCCGGCCCCGACGTAGTGATAGGCAGCGTCCCTGAGCGCCCTGCTCTGAGAACCTTGGGTGTGTCCGTCGTCTCATCTCCACGGCAACCCTGGGAGAAGTGCGGAAGCTGAGGCTCCTGAAGGCCGGTGAGTCGCACCACCTCGGAGCCAGAAAGCCTCAGGGCCGGGGCCACACTCACCTCGGTGCTTCCCGCGTCCTCGATCTCTGATGGTGCCCGTTGTCCGGGGAGCAATCTAACGCACCAGCGTGGCATCAGGGCCACCCCCACCGCGGCTCCGGCCACAGGCCTCGCCACCACTCGCTCAGGACACCAGCACCGGCCCGCGTCACCCCGGCACGCGTACCCCCGTGCCCGCTCGTGCTGTTCTAGCATGCCCTTCCCCCTCTTCTCCTGATGAGCTCCTCTGCTTTCTTCTTCCTCAAGGCCCAGTTCATGTATCATGTGTTTCTGTGGACACTCACTGCCGCGCCAGACACAGGGGCCTGTGATGTGGGCAACAGACAAAGCTGGGCTGAGATCGCGGCCAGCTGGGGGGACGGTGGGAGCCTGCGCTTGAAGCTGACTGGACGCCCGGTCCGGGGGGGCAGCAACGGGCAGACGTGGAGAGGAGCCCAGGGCTGGCGTCAGAGGTGCCAGGAGCCTCGAAGACCTGGAGGAGGAGCCAGCATAAACGCCAGAGCGAGCTCGTGCCCTGGCGAGTCCCCTCTGCGCCCTCGGCGGCGCCCTCGGCGGCACCTGCGTCGTCTCGCGGCTTCAGAGCTTCCGCTGGGTTCGCCCCCGGCTTGTACTTACCCAGAGAGCACACCTGGGCTGAGCAGGGGTCTCAGGAGATATTTGGAACCCTTGACATCCCTCCAGGCCCCAACCACTCAGAGCCAATGGCAGCTCCGCAGAACGGGCGTGGGCTCCCACCCAGAGACCAGGAGGAAAGACAGCCCGATGACAAAGTGGGCAACAGCTCAAACTAACGGCCCTTCACTGCCTGCTAAACCGACGACAAGGAGCCCAATCCCGTTAGCCACCAGAGAGATGCCGGCGACGGCAGACAGAGGCATCACAGCACCACCCGAATGGCCGCAACACGAACGACTGAAAGCGCCACGTGTTGGTGGGGACACGGAGCCTCGGGAACGCTCGCGCTTCAGCGGGAGGGCGGCCAAGCCAGCCACGTGCGCCCGCGACTCGGAAACCTGAGCGGGGCGCGGGTACCACACCTCGGTGCAGGGGCCCCAAACTGGAGACAAAGCCAGCGCCCCATCCACGGAAGAAGGGAACAGTCGTGACTGTCACACGCGGACGCGACACCGCCTTGGAACAAACGCACGGCAGTGGGTGACACTCCCCGCCTGAAGGTGGGTGAGTGAAGCCAGACGTGGAGGTTTCAAACGTACAGTTGTCTTGTGGAACATCCCCAAATAGGAGCGTGTTGAGGGGCTACTGGGGGTAGAGGTGTAAAGAAGAGGAGGGCAGCGGTTACCCTGAAAGTCAGGACAACGCTGTTCTTCTGACACCCTGCCCCCAGCAGGGGAGAGGAGGGCACTGACGGGCACCGGGCGGGCCCAGCCGAGCCCAGGCAGTGAGGGCGCAGCTCCCCACTTACTCGGCAGCGTCCAAGGCCCTTCCACAAAACAACTCACTGTGGCTTCGCACCCATTTGCCAGACGAGGAAACTTAGGGTCAGAGAGGTCACGCCATCAGGCGTGGCAGCGGTGGGACACAGCACCCCGGGCTGTGGGCGGCGGCTCCAGGGGGCCGTCACTGATCACTTCCGGTGCCAGCAGTTCTTCACGTCTGAGAAGGAGGGAAGTGATCCCAGCTCACTTCACGATCAGGAAACGAAAGGCACAGTTGAGAGAATTACCTTGAGTTTCGGAACGGCCGCGTCCCACACCTTGTCCCGACACTTCCGGAAAGCAGGCTCGTCTTGAGTAAAGCCTCGCGGCTGGGCTGGGCCAGGCAGGTGCGGCCGTCTGGAGTCTCTTGTTCTCCCTCTGGCCACACAAAGGCCCTGGTTTGCCTCCAGACACCCTCCGTTGGGCCCCCATCTCTCATCCACTCTGAGTCCAGGCTCCAGGCCCCAGCCCGAGGTGCCTCCCCACGGGCCCCCCCATCTTGCTCCTCCGTCAGGGCTCCACCAGTCCCCCAGAGTCGCCCTCTGCTCCCATCCTCTGAGCCCACAGGGCCGTGTCCCGCCCCGCACGTGGGGCACGCAGTGCCTTAGATCTGGGAGGCACATGCAGCCCCGTTCCTGTGGCGCCCTGAGCGTTTGCTCCTGCATCGGGAACTCTAGTTTTGAGCACATACTATATGCTGGAGACTTAGTAACAAGCAAGACAGACGTGGCCCCTTCTCCACCCACACTAATGCCACCTTCCTTCCTCTGATCTCCTGCTGGGGCTCCCACTGGCTGAGCTCAGCCGGAGGCCAGAGGGTAGGGAAGCCGTTAGTGGTCTGTGGCAGTCAGCCTTCCAGAGACCGAGCAGGGCGGCACTGGGGACCGTGGAAGACATCCAGCATGACGAGCGTAGAATGCTGTGTGCCCACGTGGGTCCCCACTCAGAGTTGCACCACCTCCGTGGACAGGCCCTCTGGAAAATCTCTCGGCTCCTTCTGTTCGATTCCACACCCACTAAGCAGGGTCCCCAATTGCTGCCCACGTCACCTGCCATAAAAGACCTCAGTGAATCCTCACAGCAACCCCACGAGGTCAGGGCAGTGAATCCTCACAGCGTCCACATGAGGTAGGAATGATGGGTAATTTATAGCCGAGGACACTGAAATTGAGGGAAGGAAAGCCCTCACCCCAGTGTCTCACAGCTCATCAGCGGCGGACTCAGGCTTTGAACCCAGGTCTAGCTGACTTCACGGACCATAGATGTGCCCCTTGCATCGGCCCGTACTGGACCTGGGTAAGAATTCAGGCACTTTTCCCCCCTTTCTCTTCTCCTCTGCCAGCTTCTGCTCCACCCCCGCCCCCGTCGACGCCTGCCTTTGGACAACTGAGCCTGCCGCCCAGTGGTCAGCCCCCAGGGCTCCCCGCCTCTGTGCCGTGGCCCTGTCTGACCCAGTGATGCAACAGCCGGCGCCAGCCTTGCAGTTGAAATGTAATGCAATGTACAGTAGACCAGGCCATCTGCTTCCTCCACACATCGCCCTCTGCCTCCGTCGGGACCCGGAGCAAACGTGCAGGGACACCAAAGCAACAGTCTCTTTATTTCTGGGCTCAGGATTTCTAACTGGCCTGATTGCTCAATGCGTGTTTCAGACATAGGAGCCGGGAGGAGGTCAGAAGAAAGGGCTCTGCAGATGCTGCAGGAAGGGAAATGCTGAATGGAGAGATAACATCTTGGTCTGCTAAGTGCACTGTGATTTTTTTCCCCCAAAAGCTCTTCAAGAAAACAGCCGGAGTCTCTCCCTCTTGTGTTTCTCTGAGAGATTTTTATTTTCAAGATTCTCTATTCTTTCTAACACCGTCTGGTCCTTACAGTTTAATACAAAGGTGCAGGAGGGAACAACTACATGTACTGGACGCTTGATGTACGTGGGTGTCCCTTAAACAGCCAGGAACCATAGGGCTCAGTCTGAGAAATGCCCCTCCTGACGTAACATAGCTCTGCAGCCACATGTAGTTGCACAGTAGCTCAAATGCCCTAGTGCTGTGGGTTGAGAACCGTGAGGTAGGTCCATTGAGAGGTGTGTGAACCCGATCACACGAGAGAAGGGCTACATTCAGAAGAAGGTACACGACCCTGTCGTGCTCCCAAGTCAGAGTGAGAAAAGTCTACCTGCCTGGGATTCAAGGAATCAGGGCAGAAAGGAGCCAGGGCTTCCAGGGCAAGGGCAGAAGATTTAGGAAAAAAAAAAAGTGGGATGAGCAGCAAAGGAGAAGATGCTTCTGGGCTCCAAATATGACTGCATGTTCCTTGACACTCCTGTCATCAGGAGGTGGGGCTCTGCCCATCCCCCTGAATTTGGACAGCCTTGTGACTGCTCTGACCAATAGAGGTGGCAGAAGTGATGCCAGATGGTGTCTGAGGCTGGGTCATAAAAAGCCATTCAGCTTCCCCGGTGTCCACTGGACGGCCTGGGGGCTGCCATGCTGGGAGGAAGCCCGACCTGCCCGGAGAGAGCACGTTCCAGGGGAGAGTCGTGGCTGTACCCAGCCCTCCAGCCCTCTCCATGCCCACACAGGACGTAGATGCAAAGCCTGCAGCTGATGCCACCCCAGGCACTCAAGCCACCCTCAGCTGTTCGAGTCTTCCCAGCTAAGACCCCAGACGCTATGGACACCATCGTACCCTGTCTTAATCCTGACCCACGAAATCTGTGAGCAAATAAAATGTCCTTGATACCAACAAGTCTGTGGGTCACTTGTTACACAGAAAGAGACGCGTGGAGCCGTCGCCATGCGGGGCCGACTCCGTCGAGTCTGAAGGCCGCAGCCCAAGCAGAACAGGAAGGAAAACGCACGCTTTCCTCCCGATGCCTGAGGTTTCTGACTTGGATGAGGCCCCGCCTCCTAGACACACTGCGAGGCGTGATCTCGGAGCACGTGAATTAAAGAAACACTGCATGAAACGACTTTCTTGCCTTGAGAGTGAACTTTTAAAATGCCAGTGAACAGTGCACGTGTCCGAGAGGAAGATGCCGGCTGTGAGTGGGCTGAGACATTTGCTGCTGCTCTCCCACTTGCGGTAAACGCAGCCAGACTTTCCACTGAGACACCACCTCCCTGACTCTCAACCCACTGAGCTGTTAAAATTACAGTCATTAGTTATAGATCATTCTTTAGCAAGAACTTCTAAGTATTTCTGGGTAGTTGAGTTGCAAAACTTTCTATCACGGAGGGTCTGAATCACTCACACAAACAATTTCTTCCTGGTTCCCACAATTGCTTCTTTGTGGAGAGAAACCGTCCCGGTAGCACACAGGGATGCCTGCCCAGTCTGTCCCTTTCAGGAGGATTCTCCAGGCTTCAGGAGGGTTCCCTGGGCCCAGCAGATCCTGTGGACGCTTATCCCAGGGTCCATCATCTCATTAATCCATCTGAACATTACAGAGGAAAACAAACATCTTGCATCCCGGGGTGGGGTGTGGGTGGGATGACCTGGGAGACTGGGATTGACATATACACACTATGGATACTACGTATAAAATAGCTAGCTAATGAGAACCTACTGCAGAGCACAGGGAGCTCTACTCAGTGCTCTGTGGTGACCTAAATGGGAAGGAAATCCGAAAAAGGGGATATATGTGTATGTATAGCTGGTTCATTTTGCTGTACGTCAGAAACTAACACAACATTGTAAAGCAACTATACTCCAATAAAAATTACTTAAAAAATTTTTTTGCATCACAGAGGGATTTTGCAAGTTAGTATGCCAAGTGGCAGTCACCCACAAAGTGAGTGTTACCTTAATTTTGTTAATGATTTTAAAGCACAAAGAGTGAAGGCTCCTTGTTTCCCCGAACGTCTCATCAGCCCATTCCCACGAGTTGCCTTTCAAAGGCCCCAGAAGCCAACTGTCCAGAGGGGTCAACATCTCAAAACTTAGTTCACATCTAGGACCTTAGCAATGTTTTCTCGACGCCCCGGTTTATACTGAAGCATCTCGTCCTTGAATTCCCTCCTCCGCAAATGAAAGCCCTTGCGGCTCCCCGCCTGTCTCTCCGAGGTTCCTGCAAGAACTCGAGTGGGAAGGATTTGTCAACTGTCTGCCTCAGGGTCTCGAACTCTGGGGAGAAGCAGACTTTATCGAGTATCCACGTGTGGCCCTGAATCCACAGGACAGAAGAGGACTTGCTCGTAAACACGGCCCGGGCTGTGGCGTGCAGGAACGACGTGACCCGCTTCCGAGAGAGCCAGCCATTTGCCTGCCCACTGCCTCTCCCCGGCTGTCGGCCAGCCGGCCAGCCAGCTGAAGCAATGCAGCAAGAGCTGGCCCCCCAGGACACAAAGGGCCCAGCGGCAGCCACGCATGGCCCTGTGCCTAGGACTCCTCATCTGTAAGCTGAGAGTAAGAACCGTCCCATCCCGCCGGGCTCGCCCGAGCCAGAGGGAGAAGGCCCGTGGCCTTGCAGACAGTGTGTCGGGTAGCTTGTCTCTGCCCTGCCATCCATCAGTCTGTCCTGGGTGGTTCAGTGGGCACGTCCCATGAGGACATCTCCATGACGGCTGGACTAGGCCCCCCGTGTCCCCGCTGTATCCCCAGGACCAGCACAGTGGGCGTGTGAGTGAGTGGAAGAAAGCACTCCCCCATCATGGGTGGCTCTCCAACAGGTCATTTCCAGCAGCTCCCAGGATGGTGCTCAGGGCCAGCCTCCTCCCTTCTCCACACCCCTGCATACTCTCCAGTCAGCTCACGGAAAGTCAAGCATGAGAAAACCCTCAGAGTTCATAAAAACATGGTGTGCCCACACCACACTTTCTCCAAGAAGTTCTGTACGGTCTGTAAGTCTCCAGACCTTTCTGCTACTGTTCTGAGGATTAGTAAAAAAACAAGCAAAAAAATCCTGAAAAATCACAGTGCAGGGACTTCCTGGTGGTCCAGTGGGTAAGACTCCACGCTCCCCAATGCAGGGGGCCTGGGTTTGATCCCTGGTCAGGGAACTAGATCCCGCGTGCTGCAGCTAAGACCCGGCACAGACAAATAAGTCGATTTTTTTTTTTTTAAATCACAGTGCAATATCGTTTTGCAATCCCCCCTTTGAAGAATCTAGAATCTGATGAAAATGATAAAAGATTTGACAATGACTTAAAAAAACCCAACACAGCAGCTTTTTAAAAAGCACTTTATTTTAATAAAGATCAGTAAACTTTTTAAATGGATGCAAAAGTAAATGTTAATTCGGCATATTAAAGATGTCTGCTCTGACAGTCATCTGAGCAGAGACTAAAGCCTATTTTTATCTGACAGAACTTCAGAAAACAGGTCTATTATCCTTAAAAATGTAATGCCGGCTTTGTCGGCCCAAGAGGAGAAGCCACTCCTCCTGGAGTTTTCCTGTATTCTCATGTGAATTCCAGCACGTCTGAAGAACCTATGATGGAATCTCGCTCACACCACACCTCCATCACCTTCGTACAAATGGCAACAGGAAGAATAAAACGGCATTCTTTGACTTTTCAGATTTTTTACTGGGGACTCTCACAAGGCCACCGGGTTGGCTGAGCTGGGGCAATCATGTCCTCAAGCCCCAGCTTCTCTCACTTCTCAAAACAAGGGTTGACAGGTGAGGCCCCTCCTTGCCTTTTCCTCGTGAGATTCTGAGTTCGGGATGGTGGTGACCCAGGCTGGGAGAAAGAAGAACGAATAGAAAATTCTCCTCCCCACCCTGGAGAGAGTGGATGGGAAGCAAAATGGACCGTCACCAATGCCCCCACCCCAAACCTGCCCCGTGTCTACACTGACTGTGGGATCGACTCGGCCAAACCCACAGGCTCTGTGACACCGAGCAGTGGGGAGCCTGCAGGTCCTCAACCACGCCGTGCCTGTCCAATCCTGGCCTGCCCCTGGGTACACCCATCTAGCAAAATACGTTTGTTTTTTAGAAAAAATGTCCAAGTGCTTATTTGCTTATTTTTTAAATAATTATTATTGGAGTATAGTTCATTTAAAATGTTGTGTTAGTTTCAGGTGTACAGCACAGTGAATCAGTTGTACATATGTATATGTCCATTCTTTTCCAGATTCTTTTCTCATATAGGTTATCACAGAATATTGAGTAGAGTTCCCTGTGCTGTACAGTAGGTCCTTGTTGGTTATCTATTTTATATATAGTAGTGTGTATATGTTAATCCCAATCTCCTAATGTATCACTTCCCCCCATGTTTCCCCTTTGGTAACCAAAAACTTGACTGTGATGCCCATGAGTCTGCTTCTGTTTTGTAAATAAGTTCATCTGTATCATTTGTTACTAGAGTCCCCATATAAGTGATATCATATGGTAAACAGTTGTCTTTCTCTAACTTCACTTAGTGTGATAATCTCTAGGTCCAGCCATGTTGCAAATGGCATTATTTCATTCTTTTTTATGGCTGTGTTCCATTGTATGTATGTACCACACCTTCTTTATCCGTTCCTCTGTCGCTGGACACTCAGGTTGCTTCCGCGTCCTGGCTATTGTAAATAGTGCTGCAGTGAACATCGGGGGTGCATGTATCTTTTCAAATTATAGTTTTGTCTGGATGTATGCCCAGGAGTGGGATTGCTGGGTCATATGGTAATTCTATCTTTAGTTTTTTAATGAACCTCCATTCTGTTCTCCATAGTGGCTGCACCAATTTACATTCCCACCAACAGTGTAGGAGGTTTCCCTTTTCTCCACGCCCTCTCCAGCATTTATTGTTTGTGGACTTTTTAACGATGGCCATTCTGACTGGTGTGAGGTGGTAACTCATTGTAGTTTTGATTTGCATTTCTCTAATAATTAGTGATGTTGAGCATCTTTTCATGTGCCTTTTGGCCATCTATGTCTTCTTTGGGGAAATGTCTGTTTAGATCTGCTGCCCATTTTTTTATTGGGATTTTGTTGTTTTTCTGATACTGAGCTGCATGAGCTGTTTGTATATTTTGGAGATTAATCCCTTGTCGGTCACTTTGTTTGCAAATATTTTCTCCCGTTCTCTGGGTTGTCTTTTCACTTTGTTTATGGTTTCTTTTGCTGTGCAAAAGCTTTTAAGTTTAATTAGGTCCCATTTGTTTATTTTTTGTTTTTATTTTCATTACTCTAGGAGGTGGATCAAAAAAGATATTCTGTGATTTATAACAGAGTGTTATGTCTGTGTTTTCCTCTAAGAGTTTTAGACTATCCAGTCTTACATTTTAGGTCTTTGGAGTTTATTTTTGTGTTTGGTGTTACAGTGTTCTAATTTCATTCTCTTACATGCAGTTGTCCAGTTTCCCCAGCACCCCTTTTTTTTCTTAGCGATTGATTGATTTTAACCACTTATTGAAGAGACTGTATTTTCTCCATTTTATATTCTTGCTGCCTTTGTCATAGATTAGTTGATCATAGGTGCGTGGGTTTATCTATGGACTCTGTATCCTATTCCATTGATCTGTATTTCTGTTTTTGTGCCAGTACCATACTGACTTGATTACTGTTGCTTTGTAGTATAGTCTGAAGTCAGGGAGCCAGATTCCTCCAGCTCAGTTTTTCTTTCTTAAGATTGCTTTGGCTGTTTGGGGTCTTTTGTGTTTCCATACAAATTTTAAAATTCTTTGTTCTAGTTCTGTGAAAAATGCCATTGGTATCAAGTGCTTTGTAATTACGAAAGTGATTTTAAGTGGTTGTAGAGATACATTATCCTGCACGTTGGAAGGTCAGTGCGATATTGTGAACCAGAAAGCCAAGCAAGCCACTGTTTTCAGGCTCCTATCTGGCTTTTGATTAGTATCATGATTGAGGGTAAATATGTGGATATATTTTTGGGGGGAGTAGATGCATGTTATTTGCTAGTAAATAGGGTAAGTTCTTCCAGGGCTAAAACTGGGACTTCTCTGTTGGAATCCCACTATGTTGAAGGGTAGAATTTGGTGTGCAGTGGGGTCATTTTTTAAAAAATTTTATGTGTATTTTACCACAATTTTTAGAAATTTTATTGAAGTATAGTTGATTTACAATGTTGTTCTAATTTCCGCTGTACAGCACAGCAATTCAGTTATATATTTTTTCATGTTTTTCTCCATTATGGTTTATCACAGGATTTTGAATATAGTTCCCTGTGCTGTACAGTAGGATCTTTTGTGTATCCATTCTGTACATAATAGTTTCCACCCGCTAATCCCAAACTCCCAATCCATCCCTCCCCCAGCCACCCCCTTGGCAACCGCAAGTTCTGTTCTGTGAATCTGTTTCTTTTTCAGATGGGTTCGTTTGTGTTGTATCTTAGATGCCACATACACGTGATATCATACTGTATTTGTCTTTCTCTAACTTCATTTAGTGTGATAATCTCTAGGTCCAGCCATGTCGCTTCAAATGGCATCATTTCATTCTTTTTTTTTTTTATGGCTGAGTAGTGTTCCACTGTGTATATGTACCACACCTTCTTTATCCATTCCTCTGTTGATGGACATTTAGGTCACTTCCATGTGTTGGCTACTGTGAGTAGTGCTGCTATGAACATAGGGGTGCAGGGATCTGTTCGAATTATTATTTTGACTGGATATATGCCCAGGAGTGGGAGTGCAGGATCATATGGTGAGTCTATTTTTAGTTTTTTAAGGAACCTCCATACTGTTCTCCATAGTGGCTGCACCACCTTACATTCCCCCCAGTTGGCAGTGTAGGAGGGTTCCCTTTTCTCCACACTGAGTGGGGTCATCTTTGACTGCAAGGAGTACTGGGGCTAGGGGACCAGCGTAGTGGTGAGAAGCTGACATATCTCACCCCGTGTTCCCCAGTCAACTCCGGCTGCCCTCCCACGTTCCACATCGCAGGCCCACGAATGGGTTGACTGAATCGAAGCCACGATCAAAAAGCTGGTGCCATCCACAGTTATTTTTTGAACTCGTGGTTTACATCCTGCCCACTTTATAAAAAAAAAGATTCAAGGCAGTTTACAATAGGACAATTAACTCAAAAAGGGCCATTAAAAGTACAAATATTTTAAAAACAGGTGAAAACCATTCAGAATGAAGAAGAGAGAGGTATGTCAGATGATTTAATTACAGAAATGAAAAAATAAACTTAGCTCTAAGCTTCCTGGCAACAAAGGCCCCAAAGGAAAGGTTTCATTGTCTGAAGATGAAAACACACCAGTTCACCTGGCAATGGAAATGCTCTCCTGGCACCAAATTCTAGGAAGACGATGCGTTCTTCTAAAAAAACCCAAGCGTTGTGCTTTCACTTATTAAAGGAAGGCCGGTATCCAGGTGTCTTTAAATCTTATTAACATGCTTAAAAGAAGACACTTCACTGAATCAAGCATATGAAATGATAACTCTATAGCTCTAACCAAAGTTAAACTGATCTTCTACTCCAGATTTCTGTTCTGGAAACAGCTATTTGCTAATAAAATTGAATGCCAGGTCTTTGGAAATATCAAGTATCCCCAAATACTGAAAGAATCATAGCAACTAATGGTAATTAGGGGAAAATGCAGGAAATAAATGTTTTAATCACAGGTTATCGTTACAGCCTCCAGAGCGTCTGGTGCGAGTTTCGATGCTTACACCTGAACGGCAGAAGTGGGGCACGGCTCTGTTTCCCTGTCAAGTCCTCAGAGGACGCCCTTACTAAATGAAGAGCAGGGGTAAAGCCTTCCACCCCAGGTCAGAGGGATCCACATCCTTAAATAATTACGACAGTAATTGTAATAATGAAATTCTAGATGTGGGCGGGGCGGGGTGCCCGAGAGAGAGACTTAAACTGTGATCTGTTGGTTTTCTCTGAAAAAAGGTCTCTGGTGTGAGGCGCAAATATCTGGAAACATGCGGAAGACCTGGTCTGGCAGGGGCTCCTCGGGAGCCTGCATCACGGAGCCGGCGCTGCAGCTCTTCCCAGCCTCTTCCACCAGCTGTCGGATGTAGAGCTGCTCGACCTGGAGGGACATGCACCACAAGGTCAGAGATGGAGGTGGGGAGTGAGGTGGGCCTCTCTGATTACCCCGGTCTGGAGCCATCCATCAGACCTCCAGGCCGCCAGTGGATGAATGAGCAAGCAGTCCTCTGTATACGCTCCAGTCTGGCGAGCCAGGGTCCAGAATTCCACCAGTTAGAGTTCATTTCTTTGACTAGAGTTAAACAAGGGCTGGCAAAGTGCTAATCTGTCAACTTAGACCTTAAGACAACTGAACAGGGGCGACTCCTTCTGAAAAGGAGGTTTTCAGTTTTAAACAACGACCTAAACAAAAGGAGGGGAAACAACGTGGACTCTGAGAGTCCTGGAACATGAGAAGATAGTTCAGGGGTGAAAAGAAAGAGTCTCCTTCCCCCACCCGAAGCGCTCGTCCAAGCCTGCACACGGGTGGAGCCCCGCCCCGGGCCCTGCTGCCTGGTCCCCAGCCAGACGTGCAGGCTGCAAGGTCTGGACGCGAGCCCTGAAGCCGCAGGTTCTCACCTGCACGAGAATGAGCTTGGAGCGCAACGGGGTCATATCTGGAAACTCCTCTCCGAAGCACAGCACCACCCTGCTGTCGGGAAGCCGGCTCTGGCTGTTGTAGAACTGCTGCAGCTCTGCAGGGACACCAGCGCAGGGCAAGGTGTTGGCAGATCCCGGCCTCGCGACCCCCTGGGCCAGGTGGACTCAGGGCTTTCGCACCTGAGCTCGTCCCCCGTCGCGGGGCCCCTTCTACAGAAAGCCCCCGGGAGTTCTCTGGCCAGCAGCCTCAGGGGACCAGAGTGACTGATTTCACACGTCCCGACCTTCCAGGAGGAACTCGCAGGCGTGGGATCCTAGCCACATGCCTCCCAGGATGACGGCAGCCTCGGGCAGCACTCCCGTGCAGGCGTGCACAAGGTCACTGTCTCAGGACGTGGACACGGCTGCCCGGGGACCTTGCCAAGCTGCAGATTCTGACCGCGCAGGCCCGAGCTGGGGCCTGAGACTCTGTGTCAGTAACCAGCTCCCAGGGCCCGGGGACAGCCCCCAACGACGTGGCAAGGCGCTAAGTTCCTTAATCCTCCAACAGCTGCACAGGGAAAGAACCGCACAGGCGCCCCCTCTGCGGGCACCCCCCTCTAGACGCCGGGAGTCAGGCAGGGGAGGGGCCTCTCCTCCACAGGCCACCCCTGGACGCACCGGTGGGAGGGAGGCGGGTCGGGACTGACCTCGGAAGAACTGGCTGGTGTCGAAGACCTTGACCACCTCGTCGCGCTCCAGCTTGTTGGGGCCGCCCCTGCCCACCGCGGCGTTGCCGCTGTAGAACACGCGGCCCTGGCACTGCCGCTTGACCAGCACGCCCTGCCGGCTGCTGTGCAGGAGGACGCCGCGCTCCAGGTGCCCGAACAGCTTCCGCGTCACCTGCCGCTGCCGCTCACTGGGGATGGCGTCGGCCGGCGGGAAGCGCACCAGCTCCAGGCCCTCGGGCCCACACAGCTTGCCGCCGGGCAGGCCGGGCTGGCCCAGGGACAGGCGGCAGCCCTCGGGGCACGTGGTGGTGGTCTGGCCCATCAGCTTGCCCCCGTAGTAGAAGCTGATGACCATCTGGGAGAAGGCTGTGGGGAGACGGGAACAGGTCAGGGGCCGCGGGAGCAGGGGCCCCGGTCCCTTCTGTGCCAACACGGCCGGAGCTTGCCTTTCTCCCAAGGGGGGGGGGGGGGGTGGCTTAACCCTGGGAGTCTTCGGCATTCTGGGGAAGTTCACGCACCCCTTCTAGAAATGATGTTTTTATAAGCATGAATAAATACACAGAATCACTAAGGAAGCCAGTGATTCAAAAAATAGTAAAAACTGCTGGCGGGTCCTCCCTCCCTCTGGGGATGGTCTCTAACTTACAAGTCACGGTTGAGGGTAAACGATTGTTGTGACAACTTAAATTCTTCGGAAAATAACTCCATCTCACAGGCCCTGCTCTACCACTATCACGTACACAGCATACGATTTATACTAGATGTATACATACATATCTACACATGCACGTATATGAACGTACATATATATGTACACACGCAAACACACACACACAGTACTGCCGACGTTCATAAGGGAAGGAAATGCTGGATCTGATTTCCAGGTTAGTGAAAACAAAGATGTAACCTTTTTCCTGACAAATTCACAGTCGCCTTGGGGTTCCCTGAATTTCCAATTAAGAATCTCTCCAAAACCTTTCCTCCAAACCTGTTCTCAGGAAGAAGTCTGAAAAGTTCTCAAATTAAGGCAACGTTTCCCAAAATGTGCCACACGTAAGATGACTGGGGGGCGGGGGGAGACAGCATTACATAAATGACGAGGTTATTCCATTTTCAATATTCTCTCAATCTCTGATCAAAGAAAGCCCTAGTTTGGTGCCGATGGACCCTTAACACGTAATTCTGACAACCTCCCTTTCAAACGAGGCAGAGAACCTGAGCCTCTGAGCCTTGGGTGGGGGTAATATAACGGCCAGGATTTCTGAACAGTGTGTCTGGTTGCCACTGGCTTTGCTTTGGCCGCCGAGTTCCTACTTACAGCAAGTGGCACTGGTTCCACCTGTACAGGCCATGACAGATGGTCCCCATTTAAATTAAACTTCATTTTTTAAAAGAGAAACTTAGAGAAAAGTCAGACATTAATAATAGTCCAGGCGGTACCCAGATGTGAAAACCAACTGCGAAGGCGGGGCTCACGTGACCACTGTTTGTTTGGGAACCTCTAAACTAAGGTGAGAGTGAAGACAACAGGCAGTCCAGGGACACCCCCAGAGGGAGCTGCATCTTACTACCTTAAGCTACAAGAAGTACCCACACTACCAATGAGCCTGGTGAGTTCAGGGCACCTTCCGAGTGCCCCGGACCCGCCGAAGGCTGCCCCTGGAGCCACACAGGCTGTGAGTGGCCCAACTCCGTGGTGCCCCAGAGAGCTGTGCAGCGCACCACCTGCCCCACTGTCAGGGGCGGCCCCGCGAGCAGCCCGCCTGGCCTGGGTTAACGCTGCCGTGCACTCCTGATTCCTCGGACCCGCCCGCTGGGCTCCGCTCAAACGGCACCACTCCCTGCTCCATACCCCAGGCTCCGTTTTCTCCCACGTCGGAGTTCAGCGGCGTTCCCGAATCATGCGGGGTTGTGGGTCAGGGCTTCAGGTGGTCCAGTCCAACGCGTTTACTTGACATTTGGGGAAACTGAGGCCCGGGGGGGGGGGCTCAGCAGCACCCGCATCCCAGCCCGCGTCTCGTCCCCCGCTCACCACCCTCCCCACGTGCCGTGTCTGCACCACCTAATGCTCCGCGCTCCGCTCCCCACGCTCCAGGGCAATTCTGACCTTTGTCCCAAATGGATGAAACGCTCCAGATTGACTCTGTCACCGCTCTGCCCCTTCGCCCTGTCATCGCCCAGGCCTTATCTCATGCCAGCGCCCCTGGGCCGTGTGAACGGCTGCCGCACAGGTGCTCCAGACAGGCCCAGGAGGGCTGTGCAAATGGCCCCTGCGGAGGGGCGGCGCGGGCTGGCAAGGCCTGAGCGGGGACACGCGGCCGCTCCAGCCGAGCGGTGGAGGCCCCGGAGGAGAAGCGCCTCAGCCCGGCCACCGGGGAGCGCAGGCCAGCCTTCCTGCGGATCTAAGAGCCGCACGGCAACCCCGTCCTGCACCCGGTTTAGCCGCTCGCCCGCCGAGGACAGCCCTGCTGGGGGACAGTCTGACCACGCTGGCGGCTCAGCACAGATGTCAGGGGCATGGACTCTGGAGCGTGTGCGCCTGGCGTGTGGCCCCAGCTGGGTGGCCCGGGCAGCGGCTCCACCACTCCGAGCCTCGGTCTCCCCATCAGCAGAGTGGAGACGACGGCCCCACCCCGCCGGGCAGCTGTGAGGACAGCGTGGGCTCGCATTTGTGTCCGGCACGTGTAAGCACCGTGTAAGCGATGGTTAAATAAACTGGGACGACGGGACAAAAGACGAGCCGCGCAGATGAGACCCTTGAAATTACGTCCCATCCCTGGTCTCACAGCCGTACCGTGCTGAGCCCAGTGGTGGGGACCCATTAGCGTACTGAGTCCTCAAAGCGACCCCTTGAGATAGAGACTGTTCCTAATGACACCATTTTCCAGGTAAGCAAACCGGGGCATAGACAAGCGAAGGCGCTCGCCCCGACGACGCGACTGCTAATTTGGGGGCCTGGACCCAGCCCCCCCAGCAGGCCAGCTCCTTGCCTGCCACTCCTGCCACTCTGACAGTTCCAGACGATGCCCTTGACCCTGGTCACTTGAACGACACAGTCGAGAGCACACGCTGGCGGCCCGAGGCGCGTGTGGATCCGCCAGCACAGTGGGGTGCTGTCAACACGTGTCTGTAGCCAGCGTTTTACATGGGATGTTTCACATAAAAATCCAGACCTCTGGTTTCTCTACAGTAAACGGGGAAAGCAAGGCTGGCTGGGTCTGCGAGTCCACAGGGCAGCGCGGTGGGCATGGGGTTCCACTTTGCCACACTCCCTACCGCTCCCTGGCGCCTTTCACCTGCCCGCTTCACTCACTGCCTCTGCCCTTGCCAGCTTATTCACCTAGCGGTGGGTGTGTGAACGAAACAGAGGGACCGAAGTCCACAACTCCTACAGGAACGTTTTAGGACTTTCTCGGCATGAGGCAGTGGCTGTGAGTCTCCTCCCACGTGGGGCGCTGAGAAGCTCTGGAACAACCCGGGAAACTTCCTCCCTAAACTGTCTTCACTCACCCAGATGCCGCAGCCCTGTGCCCGGCTACTCTTCTGCCCCCAGAAAGCATCAGTCAGCAGACTCCCTGGGCCACGGCCCCGTGACCCAGGCATAAAGCGGTCTCAACGACGGGCTCGCACCAGATGCCTGGGTGTGAGCCCTGCACCCCTCTTCCCAGCTGTGGGACCTCGGGCCAGCAATTTAACCTCTAAGCCTGTTTGCTTCCTCTTCTGTGAAGACGGAGTTCTAACAGCCCCCAGCTCGCAGGGCTGCCGCGCGACGCATAAGAGCTCTGAGAACAGGAGAGTTGTTTTCTTTATAATCTTCTGGCCTGGGTGAGACCTGGCTCCACCCCCACCCCCCAAATACACCCGTCCCCTGAAGGCCTTGGTCGAGACACTGCTCCCTGAGCCCCGTTTCCTCCGCTACACCAGGAGGCCCGAAGCCCGCAGCCCTAATGTCCTGTGGTCCACCTTGATGAGTCAAGCCGCTCGCTTCTCACAAAACAGGGCAGCTACTGGGGAAGACACCGCCTTCCTCTGCCCTGAAGATGCCACCAATGAGCCTGAACGTAAATTCCAGAATCCCCAGCAAAACTAGACAACCACGTGGCCCAGGCCACCTCTGCCCGCAAGGGACAGGGGCACGGACGGAACGGCCCAGCTCGGCGGCCCACGAGCTGCGTGACACAGGGTTTCTGAGCCTGTGCAGTGGGGACAGTAACAGCACCTACCTAGAGGTGCTGCCGTACTGAGATGAGGCCGTGAAAGTCTCAGCACGGATCCTGGCACCCAACTAGCACCATCTTCACCACCACCACCACCTCCGTCATCATCAACACCGTCACCCTGTCGTCGCCATCATTGTCATTAGTATCCCTATCGCTACAAGCTTGGGCGTGGGAGAGGGTATGTCAGTAAAGGAAACTGACCCCAGGAACGCTGACCAATTATGTCCCTACCAGAAAGTTGTCATAACACTCCGTTAAAACCTCAGAGCACTCTGGTGAGGTGGCTGTCACCGTTGTTCCTACTTTATAGGTGAGGCGCCTGACGTTCCGAACGGTTCCGTTACTCCACCTGGGGTCACACAGAGCTGGGCCTCGAGCGTGTCTGTGCCCACCCTCTTCCTCCTGCATAATTACACCCAGAAAGAACTCTCTGGATCTGTTGGTCCGACCCAAGAAGAAGCCCAAGAAGACCACCACTTGCTCCCAAGCCAAACAGGGAGAAGGAATCGGACTCCCAACTGCCGACACTGGATCGCGCTCGTCCGCAACCCTCGTGGGCCCCCACGGGTCCGTAGAGCTTTGTTCAAAGAGCTCGCCTGGCCCGCCCCCGGCCCGCCCCGAGCCCCTCCGTACCTGCGTGGTGCGCGTCGTAGGTGCTGTACCCTGGCACCAGCGGCAGGCCTGCTGGAGAGAGACAAAAGCAGCGTGAGACCCAGCCAGACCCCCAGCCGTGTGCGGGGACCCAGTCTCCTTAGGAGCCGCACATGCGTGCTCCTGAGGCCCCGCCGCAGGCTTCCGCCGCATTCAGGGTGCTCCCTCCCGGCACAGCGGCCCTTGTTTCATAAAGCCAGACCTCAACCCGACGGGCGGGCAGGGGGAGGAGCCTTCCCCCGTGCTGTGGGACCTCTGATCGTGTGTCGGCGTGACACCACGGGGCCACACTTCCTTCCCGCCCCAGGGTCTGCTCCTGAAATACCCCTGGACTGCGGCCCCTCACCCAGGCCTTGCCCCGGAGGGGAGCCCGGAGCCCAGCGAGTGTTCCCGGTCGCGCTGCCGCAGCACAGGGACCTGGGGCGACACTGTCCCCCAGCAGCCTGGCCAACTCTGAGGCCGCTAGGCCAGCTGTCACCTCCCGGTCTCCCACAGGGGATAGCGGGGCAAAGAGGCGAGGGAGGAGGCAAAGATGCTCGTGCCCACAGAGGGAGGGTCGTGTCAAGGAGCGGGGGCGGGGGGCATGAGAAGCTAAGAAAAGGGCGAAGGCCTCACTTAGTCCTCACGACCCCAGGGGGGCAGGTCCCGGTGTCTCCATTTTATAGTCAAGGAAACTGAGGCTCGAATAAGATATGCAACTTCCTGGCATGGGCTTCGAATCCAGGGCTCCAAGCTCTCCCCATCTCAGCTGCCCTCGGCTATCCTTGGCTCTCAGGGGTCCTCACGTCACGAGACTGTCCTAACGGACCTACGAGCCCCGCTGCATCTTCCCTCTGGTCTCCCACCCCTCCGTCCACCCTTCACAGGGGCACAGCGGAGCGCGCCACCGCTTACGGGAAGGACACTGTGCCTCCAGGGGACAGTGGCAAGTGGGGCGCAAAGGCGTGGCCGGGCTGTGCCCTCGGGCCCGGAAGCCACGCCAGCTCTCTGGGCTCAGTCACCTTCAGGAAAATAGGGATCACGGTAGCCTCCCCGCCCACCCACCCCAAGCAGAAAGGAGTGAAGGCCTGAAGGCCGGCAGCCATGGGAACACCTCTGGGGGGCGAGGCGCCCTCACCTGCGCTGGGCTGCTGCATCCACCAGTCCGGGAGGAGCTGACTCCTGCAGGCCTCGGGCGGGGAGGGGCTCCTTTTGACCATCCCCATGTAATCGTCCACGGGAGGCTGGGGCAGGGGCGAGAGAGGAGAGCGGTGCTGTCACTGGGTTTCCAGACTTAACTGAAACCACGCTGTCATCTCTATCGCACGAGATGAAGCGAAGTTTCACTTTGCATCTTGAAAGATCCAAGACAATAAATCCACCAGGCTGGGCGGTCAAACCACGAGACCGAAGCCCTGGCCTCTGCGGGGCCCCTCCTGTGTCCACTGGCCTTTTCCATGGAAGTGCCTATTGCAAAACCGAATGGCCAGGTCACGCAGCTGCCCTCACGCCCTGGGGAAGCACACGGTGACCTCAGACACAGTCTCCCGCGCTCCAGCCCATCTCACTCCACACGCCACGTCTAGACTCTCCACCTCTGACCCATTCCTTAAAGGAGGCTGGCAAATCCAATTAGAAAACGTTCTGAAACCTGCTCTCGCTGTGATCCTCACGTGCCAACGCAAGTATCGCACTCTCTTAGCTGAGCTGGCTGGAAAGCCTTGTATGGAAAACGGGACATCACTGGAAAGGAGCGAAGCCAGGAATTCACTGGGTGTCTGCCAGAGCCCACCCAGAGACTCACCAGCTGCCATCTGCAGGAGAGCCGGGCAGCCCGGAGGAGGCTGCATTGTGTTATCTGCGTTCTCTCCCTCAAAGCACTCCCAGCGATTCTATTATTGCCATGTGAGCGCTGAGAAGAATCTGGAGAGCACCCACACCCCCTTTTGCAAGGCCGTGCGGAATAATTTTAGCTAGGCAATGTCGGCCTTGCAACGTGCAAAAAAACACAGCTACGCAGCGAAAGGTAGCTAAAACTAGTATTCAGAAACCCACGTGTTTTGCCTAAGGAGACCCCATTAAGCCTTCACTTACAGCCTATGAACTATGAGCTTGTGTACGATTCTAATAAGCCTGGTTATATGGCTTTCCAACCCATCAAGGACTGAGAGGTGCGTGTTAGTAAACAGGCAGCCCCCCAGCGCGAGAGCTGTACGATAATGCGTATCATGGCGACAACCCCAGCAGCAAAGAACGTTTACTTTTTCACGACAGCCTGCCTGAAAAGGCAAGGGCATGTATGGTGCCACTCAACATGTGTAAAACATGACAAGTTTAGAGGGAACTTCACTGATGCAGAGCCGGCAGCTCGGCCCCAGCCCTCGGGATGAAGGACAGGCTGTAAGTTGCAGGGGGCTGACCAGCGGGCCGAGCCTGGCCTCGCGAGGACGGCGGGTCCTCACGCCCCACCCCTGAGCGAGCGAGAGCCCGAGGCCCCGGATGCCTCGGCGGAGCATTGGGGATGGTGCCGCTCTCCGCCGCTCTCCACCGAACACGCGCAGCTTCTGTCGGGGCCGGACCTCCGGAAACGCTGCCCCCACTCACCTCCTTGATCAGCTCGTCGATTTCGGAGCGACCGCACTCCATCTCTGTGGCTTCACTAATGCAACCGGGAGCCACCACGCCTAACTTGCCTACGGAAAAAAGGACAAACGCGTGACAGCCGGCACTGGGGCATCACAACCATCATCAAGGCCACAGTCAGAGGCTTTTTCTTAAGGCTAGGCTGAGGGAAACGGAAGCCAATACGCGTCTTCAGTGGTTTGGGAAAGGCCGAGAAATCCTTCTCCCATGCTGCTTCAGTCGTCTGGTCAGCGGGAAGCGGGCTGCTGCTGCGTCCACTCAGAGGACCAAGGCAGCATTGGTCTCTTCCTTCTATCTGCTGAGATCTAAGATGAACTCACGTCTGATCTACTCTACACCTGACAGAGGTTAGAGTTACCAGCTAGGGCATCTGAAGACAGGCAAAGATTTCCCGGCAAAATGTGTTTGCAGGTTGGAGTCTTCTTTTTTTTTTAAAGTTAACGGGCAGGAAACCTCATTTTGGCCTTTCCCAATAGACATGTGTGCATCTGTGCACGCACGCGGCGCACCGTAAAGGCCCGCGGGTGCCCAGGCTGGAACCCGCCTGCAGCGGGAACCGTCTAAAGGCACACGGGCGTTCCCACGACAAGCACTCCGGACCTGGCTAGTTTCTTCCCCCCTCTCAGCCCTCTTCTCCAACCAGAAACTCACCACATTACATATATCCACGTGAGATGTATTATGACCAACAAACACTCGTTTGCTGGAATTCATCAGTCCCAATCATCTATAGAACTGACCCACTGTTTCATCCGGACTGAATATTGATTTGATTTTGATTTGAGAAAATCACTCAGAAGCTGCTGATGGGGGAAGCAGGGGGCAGGTGGGGCACCCCCAGAGTAGCCAGCAAAGCCCTGAGGTACCGAGGAGAGTGCGCCCACCTAGGCATTATGCAAATGCAAAGCTTCTCTGCCCCCTGAGAACCGCTGCTTCTGTAACATCCACGCCTGCAGGTGACGCTGGCTGCGCTCTGAGCTATAAACAAGCCAGGGTCGCCTGCCTGTTCAAGCTTGGCTGACCTTGTGGGTGGGAGGATTAAGAGAAACTTCTCTATTCCTTCAAGTCACAATTTATTATACTTGGCGATGATGAAAAATTTATCCCAAACTGGAAGTAAGATGGCAATAGAGCATCCGAGAGTATTAGCTAAGAGGTGTCCCCCTAAGGGCCATCTGATTCTCCACGGGGAAGGTCAGTTTGTTTGACTTCCTACTGATTATCCATGAGGGTTCAGACTCAGTAGAGTTAGGTGTTAATTCACAGACAACTAAGCTACAAATGATCACTAGAGAAGAGCGCCCCCAGCTATGGTTGTGCCGCCCGGGCAGGACACTCACAGGTTCGGCTCAGCCTTCTGCCTTTCGCTGACCGTGCGCACCTGCGTGGCATGTTCTGTGAAGCAGTCTTGGGTGACAGCACACTGGTGCCCTCGTTAGTGAGTTCAACAACTCTCCACCCCAGGCTCACCATTTATTTCTGAGAGTCACGATTTTAACTTAAAAAATTATGTATCAACATTTTCAACCTCCCTGCGGTGGGAAGAGCCCTCTCAGAAACTCAGAATTCCTGCCCAGCCCTAGGCAGTTTTCAAGGGTTCTGTTTTCTTCCCAGCATTACTGGACAACTAACTAAGCAGCTACGAGGAAAGGATGCTGTGCTAAGATTCTAACGGCTACATCAAATGGCTAAGAAAGTCAACGTGTTGAAAGAACGTTTTAACTAGGGGTGGTAATTAGGTTTCATCTCCTGGGCCAGCTCTAATCTGTAGCAGCTGCAGAGCACAGCACTTTGAAAACGCCTGAGGCCCGATCTGAGCTCAACACATCCTGATCGATTAGTGATGTCTGACCAGAGCAGAGCGTGGACAGCAGGACGGGGGTGGGGGGGGGCGGATGTGAGGCAGGTTTTTGCTATTCTGCTTTAATCTCCTCACAATTGCTTTCCTGGGATTTTACAGCGGGAGGAGACTTCAGGAATTATCACAGCTGGGGGTTCCCAAACAACGGTCAGGATCTAATATCTAGAAGCATATCCCGTCTCCAGCAATGAAGCCAACAGTGCTCCACCTGCAAGTTCATTCAAGAACTCTGCCCTCAACCCCTATCAGCCATCCCTCCTTTGTCCACCTTATTTTCTCCTAGCCTGCTCCGCGAGCTGCTAGAAAACAAAAGGAATCCCTCATCGGCACTGTTCGGGGAGCCTTGCTCCCGTCCAAGCCCGTTGCTGAGCCCCAGGGAGGCCCCAGCACTCGCTCCTGGTCCAACAGTCAGCGAGCTGCAATGCCAGCTGCCACCCCGTCTCCCGCCCCTTCCTCCCGTCCGCTGCCTCTCAACTGGAAGCTGCCACAGTCGGCAGATGGTGGGTGAGGTCAGCGGAAGGAGACCTCAACCTCTGCTGACATAAAGGAGAGAACTATTTGTTTAGCTGGACCCCGTGGGCGGCGACTCGAACCCCAGACCCAGGCGGCCTCCGTTGGGCCAAGTGCCCATAAAGAAAGGATACTTACATTTTTGCTCCTCCTCGGGGACGATTCGGTAAACTTTATACGGTTCAGAAATGTCCAGCTGGGACCGGTCTGTCACTTCCTCAAAATCCGGGCTCTTGTTCAAAGCACAGCGTAACCTCGTCTTCCATGTGGCCGGCTCGGCCTTGTCCCCTTCCTTAAACTTCCCTTTAAAAACGGCCCAGGCCTGAAGGAAGGAAAGAAAACACATGAAGTACCCAGCAGGCCCCGGGACCATGCACACCCAGGGCCACGGGCAGGCCCTGCTCTGCTCGCCCTCCTGAAGGTCCTCAGTCAAGGATTTCAGGGTTCAGGGACCCCAATCAGACCACTTCCTCTGACAGAAGTGAAAAGACCCAGGTCGGGGGTGGGGGCGGGGGGGGTTCCGGAACTTGAACCCAGGCCCAAGGACACACACACATGGATCTTGGATCTGTCCCCTGCAAATCCTCCCCGGGACCAGAGGGCCAGGAGGAGCCTGAGGTCAAGCAGCGCAAAGAGGAAGTTGCACATGGTTTCACTCGAATGTTCAAAACAAAGAACAATTTGTTGCTTTTTCAAATCAACCTCTAGCTACAACGCAGCACGAAAAGGGAACATTTGCAAAGAAGTCTGAATGTGGTCATCCACTGCCCTGCTACTTTTAACAGAAATTTTGTTTTGCATTTTGGCGTTCATTCTAACCTTCCCCACCCCCTTCTCCCCTACCGCTCCCCAGGGTACTGTTTAAAATGCAAACAAATGTTTTCCCTCTCTGTGGGTTTTTTTTTTACAGCTCTGTTTTCTGACCTCTCCAAACCTTAGAATGTGAACTAGGACCAGAAATTCAAAGCTGGAAACTTTAAGTCAAAATGTAAAATGGGGCAGTATTTAAAAAAAAAAAAAAAAAAAATTAAAAACACGTGGATGGGCACAGTTTTTAGATTTCAAATTTGGAATACCGACACACCAATCAGAGGGTCACTACTGTCAGGTGAAACTAACGTTTGGTGTCAGGCAAAATCAGACATGTCTTCCAGCCTAAAATAACAGGAGATCTGGAGGGAATTCTCAATGCTCACCGGGGAAAATGAAATTCTAAGAGCTGACTTTCCCCAAGGTGACCCAGTCTGGGCTTAAAAACCAGCTGTTTTGACTTCCAACCCAAGGAATTTCTACTTCAGCAAGCAGCAGGCAGGTGTTCCCAAGCTTCATGCATATACCGATCCCCTGGGAAGCTCGTTAAGATGCGATTCCTGGGCCCTGCCCCTCAAGAGTCTCCTTGGGTACCTGTGGGTTAGGTCTGGGAACCCGTATCTTTAGCCTACATCCCAGTGATTCTGACTTAGGTGGCCAGGAACTCCATAACATCCTGAGTCAGATTCCCATTTAAAATAGTCCTGGTAGAGCTTCCCTGATGGTACAGTGGTTAAGAATCCACCTGCCAATACAGGGGACACAGGTTTAAGCCCTGGTCCGGGAAGATCCCACATGTCGCGGAGCAACTCAGCCGGTGAGCCACAACTACTGAGCCTGCACTCTAGAGCCGCGAGCCACTACTACTGAAGCCTGTGTGCCTAGAGCCTGTGCTCCACAACAAGAGAAGCCACTGCAATGAGAAGCCCACGCACCGCAAGGAAGAGTAGCCCCCACTCGCCGCAACTAAAGAAAGCCCGCGTGCAGCAACAAAGACCCAACGCAGCCAAATAAATAAATAGATTTTATAAAATCGCCCCGGCTTTTCCCCCGATGTAAGACAAGTTCAGTGCCTGTGCTCTCTGCTCAGCTGCCGCCCTAAGCTCAGAGTCTGCAGTCTTACCCGAGGTAAAGGAACCGGAGAAGCTCCCTTACTCATACTAGTGAGCACGCGCAGTCACTTCCTCCTCACAGACGCAGGACTCCCCTTTAGAAACATGTTTAAAAGTAAATGGCTTTCAAGCCTTTTCCGTCCTTTTCTCTTCGTTTATTAACTGCGTCACAGACCAAGCACTGATTTATGTTTTTCACAGAAATTGAAGTGTAAACTGTGTACACACTGAACGGTAATTTCAAACGTGCATTTACGTTAAATGCGGTTTCTCCACCTGGCACTAATGACGTTTGGGGCTGGATCACTCTTCGGGCTGGGGGCCATCCTGGGCACGGTGGGAGGTCCAGCAGCATCCCTGGCGTCTACCCACTAGTGTCAGTAGCATCCCCTCGCCCCGCTGTGACACCCAGAACATCTCCAGACACCATCAACTGTCCCCTAAGGAAGTACTATCATGACTCACGCGCATCCTCATTTGAGAACCACTGAGCTGGTAATCCGCGTTACCAATGGGACTGGAAGACCGTGGATCTGGGGGCCATATTAGGCCGGCTGGGGTGTACCCAGAGCTGCACAGCCCAGGGGGCACTGCCGTGGGCACCCGTCCATTCAAAGCTCACGCTCACCCCATCAGGAAAGCCAGATCCAGAGAGCAAGGCAGGGCCCCACAGTCAGGACGTGCACCGGGCTGCATCGGGTGCCCCACCGCCAGCCTGCCCTGAGCCCTCGCAGGGCTCTCTGGCCAGCTCTAAAATACCAGCTTACCTGGGTGACCTCTCAGGACTCTTCAAGAGCAAATGCTAGACAGAACAGAGGGATCTGAGGCCCGTCAACAGCCACGCAGCGGCTCAGAATACACCAGAACCCACGTCTCCCCTGTCCGTGCGCTGCTCTGCACTCGTCAGCAGCCAGCGTTAAACCCGGGACCACCGGCTCTTCCCCATTTAACATTATTGTCTCATAGAGAACAGACTTGTGGTTGCCAAGGGGGAGGGATGATTGGGAGTTTGGGGTTAGCAGATGCAAACTATTAAATACAGAATGGATAAGAAACAAGGCCCTACTGTAGAGCACTGGGAACTATATTCAATTTCCTGTGATAAACGAGAATGGAAAAGAATATAAAAAAGAATATATATATATGTATAACTGAGTCACTTTGCTGTGCAGCAGAAATTAACACAACACTGTAAATCAACTGCACTTCAATAAAATTTAAAAACAACAGAAAACAAACATTACTGTCTCATTTTGTGCTTTAAAAGTCAAATGCGATTTTCTTCCTCGAAGGCCTGCTGAATTGGAAATATCTGCTACGAAGTACGTTCTAATTTATTCAGGCCTGTCAAAAGCCTGGTCAATGGCAGAACAATTAACGAGTCGTAACCCTCAGTTAACTAGATCTTCCCCCTCAACTTTATGAAAAGGAGGCAAAATACTTTTTTAAGAGTAAGTATGAGCTGATATCAGGGCCTCATCATACAGTCAGGGATAATACAAAATGAGCTAATGTCTTTTTCAATCTCCTGTCTCTGGTCCACACCGCGAAGCTGCCCTCACGATGACACCTGCAGACAATGAAGGATTCTCTGGTGTAAGTGGCTTCTTACAATCCCTAAGTCAGGAAAGCAGGCTCATTTTTTTCCTCTTAACTCATACATTTTTGAAAGGTTTTCTTTGAATGTTTGCAACGAAATGTTCTCTACTTAAACAGAAAATCCCCAAGATGGCTCAAGGCCTGACTGCTGGCTTCTTCCAACAGCAGCACTCTGTTGGTGGACAGGGCAGAGACGTGCCCCTTGGTGGATGGAAGTAAGCACCACTTGGGGACAGGCCAGACAGGTCTTCCACCACGTGCATGTCCACCAGCCCAGGATGTCACCCTTCGGGTGGCCGCCCAGCTCTGGGCGGGCGCCTGGTCTCCCTCCCGCCCCCATTCCTGCCGAGATTGTAGACTCATTTCAGCTTGCCACACTGAGGGACTGCGTAATCAACGGAAACATTGGGAATCTTGCACATGTTTCTCAACGCTGTTGAAACGGCCATGAGGAACATTGCATAAGATGTATAAATCTGGGGCTCTATTTCATTACCCCCCAGAGCAAAGCGGGAGCAGGGTGAAAGGAGAGGCCTGCATCTCTGCCGGCAAGCCACAAGCAGGGCTGTGCAGCCACTGGTCTCGCCCCCAGCCCCCTCCTGAAGCAGTTTTACTGACGGTCAGCTTCCAACTGTGCCCTTCGCACCCCCAGGCCTCTGCTTCAATCTGTTCATCCTGGCCACAGTCCACTCCTAGCAGGCTTCTCAATGGGGACGGGGGCATCTGGCAATGTCAGAGGCATTTTTTGTCGTCACAGTGGGGCAGAGGGTGCTACTGGCATCTAGAAGGTCAAGGCCAGGATGCCGCTAACACCCTCTTAGGTGCACGAGATGGACCCACACAAGGAACAATCTGGCCCCGGGTGGCGGAGCCCTGGCTCACAGCCATCTATGATCGAGAATTCCCAATCGACTGGCTGGACCTTGGGCAATATTAAAATTTAGACGGAGCCGTTCCCAAGAGAAATTCCCTGAGATGCCAAAGGCAAAAATCTTCTCCGAGAGAGGAATCCACGAGGCCACCAAGGAGGAGAAAGGAGGCATGAGCAGTGCCCAGGCTCCCGACCAGGGCTCCCTGAAGGGAAGAAGCCTGCCGGATGGATGTCCAGGCCACGAGAGCCCCCTTGAAGGTAAGCGCAGAACGTCCGCACGCGCCCACTTTTCTTGGAGGGGCAGGCAACTGGCATCAGATTGTCAAAGAGCTCTGTGACCCGCGCTACACAGTAACAGAAGTGCTGAGACGTGCAGCCCCCCTGCAAACACCAGGCAGAGACGTGAAGGACTGAAATGCCTCACAAGCCAGCTCTGACCTATCAGTGCTCTGCTCTGGGGCCAAGGTATAATCTCTGTCATTTTGGCTGTGGTGGGGACAGTCGTCCCAGCTAAGGGTCCAGTGCTGTGCTGGGGTCCTGCAGGCCTTTGCTCCCCTCACTCATGCACGCCTGGGGTCTGGCTCTGCGCCCCCCACACCCTGCTCAGCCTCCTGGCTCCTTCCCACACTCACTCACTCTCCCCTCCTGGACTCTGGCCCCCAAATGCCCACACGACAAGCACATATAGCAGCAGTTTGCAACCCAGATTCGGAGTCGGATCACCTCTGATATGTCTGTTTGCAAACATGGAGGCCTGGCCTCACCTTGGACCTAGCGCTCCAAGTCTCCCAAGGGGCAGAGCCCGCACTTCTGTGACCCTGCTGACCGATGGGGGATTCTGATGACCCGGCTGGGCTGCAGAGCTGGGACGCCCTGGCTCCTCTGCCTGGATCTAGGTGATGGGTACGGCTAGGGGTTGGGAGCCTGGGCTCACGGCTGGGATGCCTGGGTTCAAACACTGGCTCCATCATCCAAGAGCTGGGAGATCTTGGACAAGTCACATCTCCTCTTGGAGCCTCTACAGAACAAGGACAGGAACGGCACCTACTGCATAGGATTGTGTGAGAGGAAAACAAATCAAACACGTGCGGCTGGGCCTCGCACAGAGCAAACTCTCAGTCAGTGCTGCTGTCTCAGTGCACGTGGTGGAACTACACAGCAGCTCGCTCCATGCTTGGGGTACTGATGATTCTCAAGGGAAGTGGACTAGTTTTAGACACCAGCTGCAGGTTCAGGACACCCACATGACCTGGTCCCAGAAGTGATGACAGATGGTGTCTCTCTCATCTGAGCTGACCCTACACTGCCAAGCAGAAGTAGCACCTCTGAAAGAATGAAGAATTAAACCTTTCCTAGAATTCTAAATGGAATTTAGGGGGCAGCCCGGGGGAAAAGGTCTCAGTGTAAAAGAAGTATTTTCTCTCTGTGTTTGCCAGTCCTCATGCAAAAGAAATGGTAGCGCAAGGGAAGAAAGTGCTCTGTTTTCCTCATCGGAAAATGCCAACAATATACAACATACCGGGAAAGTGGTTAAATCGTATGACAGGTGTACAATCACCTACTATATTTTTTGAGACACACTCGGCACTCATTTGTTTTAAAAAAAACTGGATTAACTTTCAAGCAAATAAGCGAGACATCAATCACTCAACAGCTGCACCAGGAGCTCACGATGTGGCAGGGAGGCCAAGCCACTACCTTGAAGATGGAGGCGTCCACTTCCTGGTTGTAATCCTGTTTGCCGGCGTGTTTCCAAGGGATCCGGAACATGCTCTTCTCGTCGTTCTCCCAGATCAGCCCTGGGTACATGGTACTGTCGATCTGCTCAATCAGCCATTGCCGCAGCCGCCGGCCGCCGTTGCGGTCACACATCCTTGGAAAGAGAAAACATAGCCTGTGAAATTACACAGCCGTCTAATTACTCACAGCACCCCAGGTACTCAACAGCCAAGCACTGCTAACAGGAAAATCAGAGGATCACGACACAGGTGCCAGCTTGGGGGAAACCCGTGGATCCAGGAACTCTGGGCCACCTGCTGTGAGAAGACAATGCCGGCTTCCAGGGCCTCCAACCCTGAATGGAAACTGAAAGCTCGCTGGGAAATCTGCAGCTGTGCCTCACAGATGTGGCCCCGACTAAGGCTCTGGCTGTGCTCTTTCCAGCTTTCACCCCCTGTTCTGTTTCACGCAAACACAGCCGCATCTGAGAGCATCACTCATCGTTCCATTTTTAGCAGGAGATGGGGGAAATCACTTTCACCTTTTCAGGTGCCCTCAATGAGCAGTCCATCGCTCTGAGAGCCAATTCCATGACTTAATGCCCCACTGGACCAGCATGCGTGAGCAAACATGACATTTGTGCTCTCCGAGAAACAAGAAATCCTCAAGGCTATCCCTTCTAGATTGCCCCTTCACAGCTGGTTTGGGAATGGGACCAAGCTGGGGTCCCATTCAGGTCTCACCATCTCTCAGCTGGGTGAGCCTGGATCGTCATTTAACCTCGGAGTGTCAGCTACGCTGGCTGACACACCAGGATAAGTGCAGATACCGGGCGTTGTCATGGTGAGGACTCAGACGACACATACAGAGCACCTCACACAGTGCCTGGACCTGCGAAGATTCTCTTTAAACAACACATGTTACTACTGTCCCAACTTTCCTCCTCAGGAACTCTTATGACAAACTGGGAGATAGAGGACAAGAGTGAGGAAAAAAACCGCAGTGACAGAACAGAGCAAAGCTAGCCTCTCCCAGAATGCACGAGAATCTGGGGGCCTCAACACCCCGGGCGCCCAAAGACACCCCTGGGAAGAACATTCTAGCCAGAGCAGACAGCTTTCCCAACAGCACAGAGAAAGAGAGCGCGACCGTGCCGTATCGACTCACAGCCCACGTTTACAAGAACAGGGTGGAAATCCCCTAGGCGGTTGGACAGACGCCCACCCCAAAAAAATCAGCATTTCAGTTCTTCCGATTAAAATGTGACCGCTTCGGGCCAACAAATTTGAAACAATCACCAGTGACAAGACATAACATCCCTAAGAACACGGTCACATCCAGAGCCATCCTGGTCCGTAATGCAAGAAGTGTGTGTGTGTTTTGGACACTCCAGCCACCCCACGGATGGCTATGCGGTCGGTGAAGGGGTCCAGGTCCCAGGCAGCAGGAGAGGAGGTGAGGGCCCATGAGCGCCACCTGTAACTTTTTCATCCAATTAACTCCAGCTGCCCGTTTGTGGATTCAAAAGCAGTGAAGCGTGTGAAATGGGAACTAGACTTCGATTTGGAAACTGTAGACCCCAGCGAAGGCTTTTCTCTAACTAGCCCTTGGGAAAGTCACCTGACCACCTCTCTGAGGCTCTCCTCATCGGCAAAGTGCATGGATCTCAGAAGTCCCAGAATTTGAAAACAGTCCCTCGTGTTTATAAGCTGGAAGGGACAGATGTGGGAGGGACACCTGGTGAGAGAGATGAAACAACACCGCCACGCACCCCAGAAAATAACTTGGCAGGGCAGAGATTCCCACAGGGCTTTCCTGGAGGAAAGATGGAGCAGCTCCCCTCACTTGAGGAAGGAGCTGTGTGGAGGAGGGCGAAAGGGGTCAGAACACAAAAGAAGGCTGGTGTCTGCGCATCTGTCGATTAAATGAAATGTCCCCACTCGTCAGCATTTTGCTCACCCCCTTAGTACAAAGTCCATACACTGGAGTCCGTGCTCCAGGAGCCTCCTGAAATAAAAAGCAAAGTTTCGTTTGTACAGGCATTTTTCTAGAAAGCAGGTCAACACCTTCTCATCAGGATTTCTAACGGATTCATGACCCCCAAACTGTTAAGGACGAATCTCGTGGTGATTTATAAAAAGAAAAAAAAAAGGTAAGAGAATGGCATTGAGAGGAAGAGTGAGTCAGAGAACATGAAAATACTCTAGAAATCATCTAATCCAGCCCCCGCTTCATTCAAAAGACAAAACTCTGAGGCCCAGAGAGACATCCCAACCCCCAAGGCCCCCAGCAGGATCTCGTTTTACTCACCCTGCAGAGAAAAGCCACGGTTAAGTGAGAGGATCTCAGCACATGGACAGCTCACCTGAATTGTCACCGAAACCCCCCGTCCAAGATTCTAAGTGGCGTTAAAAGCCTAAGATTCTCTTACAGTGTGATCCATAACGATTTACTGAACACTAACAAAATCCCACCAAATACAGAGCCAGGAAACGTTTATAAGCCCAGTCACATGTTTAAAACTTCCTCTTCCTTGATTTTTAGGTAATAATTCTCTTTATGGCCAAGTCCTATCTGGAGCTAATCTGCATTAGCTATAAATCGGCCGGGGATCAGGCTTCCCAGGCAGGAGGTGATAAGAGGCTGCCCTGGGCCCACCCAACCCGGATTCCAGGAAGGGCCTGAGAGGTGGTGCAGGTGCAGGACTCACCTTCCCCACGTCTCTCAGGGCGCCTGGTCATTTGCCCTGGACACCCATAAGACCCAAAGCACAAAAGCCATTTCTCCTTCTGGTCCCAATCTTGCTGAAATACCTAAACCTCTCCCAATTCTCTCGAGAGGAAACTGCATAATCTAAAAGGACTGTCATTCAAGGGCTGGCTCCTAACTTGGCTTTCATAAAAGGTGGGTTACATCCCTCGTACGCTGGGGGGTAGTTTAAACTCTGGAAAATCCAGTCTCTAGTTTCCATCCACAAAGCACTCCGCCGCTCTGGGTAAGGAGCACACCTCACCTTAGAAAAGTCTGCCCTTTGCCCTGGGGCTCATGTTACACCAAAATGCTCTTTTAGCTGTGAGCCCGAAGGAGACTTTCTTGCCAGGAACGACCGGGCTATTACGGAAGCAAAGTACCTCCACCCGCACTCAGAAATCTTACTTGTCATCGATGAGAATTTAAAAATCCAGCCCGCCCCGCTTCACAATCTAACCCCACCCGCGCGGCTGGACAAGAGGCAGTTTCACAGTTATGACTCCAGCCCGGTTCCAAGAGCAGGATTTGAGCGGGAAAGGAGCAGGTCTTATAACAAGGGGGTCAATATTTCCCCGCATTGTTCGAGCCATTCTAAAATTTTCCGTGCAAACCAGATTTTAAGAAAAACGAGATTATTTTAAAGCACCAGCCAATCTCTGGGAGCAGCCGCACCTGGATGCTCGGTTCGGATTCAGGAGAAAACGAGGAGAGAGAAAACAGACCAAGACTGCACGGCCGCTGCCTCCGCGCCAGCCGACGTCCGCGCCCCCGGCCCGAGCTCCCAGCCCACCGCCTACCTGCGCCGCCTCCCGCCGTCCGCGCCCCAGGGCCCCGGGCCCACCTGCGCCGCCCGCCGCCGCCCGCGCCCCAGGCCCACCTGCGCCCCCGGCCCAGGACCCCCAGCCCGCCGTCCGCGCCCCTGGTGCTCCAGCCCGCCGCCCACCTGCGCCGCCGCCAACCGTCTGCCGCCGCCCGCGTCCCCACGCCCGCCGCCGAGCTCCGGAGATGCGCCGCGGCCCCGGGCGCCCGCGCTAATTTAAGGCCGGGGGCGGGCCCGGCGCGCAGAGCGACGGCCGTGCCGGCCAATAGGCGCGGAAGGGCGGGAGGGGCCGCCCAATGGGAGCGGCGCGCCTGGCCCGCCTTCTTCGAAGCGTTCGGCTTTCCGAGAAATCACTTTGCTCGGAGGCGTCGGCGGCCGAACGGTCCGCGAGTCTTCCGGGGTTCGTTCCGGGGGTCCCGGGAGTGTCCGCAGGAATTCCCGAGGGCCGCGGGGGCCGTCCGTCGGCCCAGGTCAAGGTTAGGGCGGATGGTGGGTACCAGATGGCGTAAGTCAGGCCAGTTGGGGCTGAGGCAGGGGGTCAGATGGCGGAGGTCAGGGCTGTGCGGTGGATGGTGGGTGTCAGCTGGCCGAGGTCGGGGCCGAGGTGGAGGTCTGACAGCGCAGGCCAAGGCTGGAATGGTAGGGGCCCCGAGGTCGGTGCTGCACACGGCCAGGGGTCCCCGCAGTGTGGCTCCCGCGCCACCACCATCTCTGCTAGTGTGGCCGAAGTTCCTGGAGCTGCTGTGGGCCAGCTGAAGACGTGTCTGAAACCACTGCCCTCTGAACATGGGAAATAAAAGCGGCAGTGTCTAGCTGTTAAGGCTAGAATGTCCAACTAGGGAAATTTTCATCATAAATTCTCTTCCCCAGAAAACATGGGTTGTGTTGAGAAGGGTCCCCTGTGTATCTGTGTCAGCGTCCAGCCTCTCCTGCATGTCAGCGGGCACTTACTGCAAACATGGGAGTGGAGTGGGGGAACAGAAATGAGAAACAAAGTCCTGGAAATGAAAAGAAGAAGACTTGTTTTCCCATGTTCTGTTCTGGGGTAGCCTTAGAATAGAGAAAAGCGAGATTCTTCATTGACTTTTATGCCTAGTTGGTGAATCATACACAAGCAGCAGTGTTCATTGGGCCATTTTTTTCATTAGGCTTTTCAAGGACCTATGAAAAGGTGTGGGACTGAAAAAGAAATTTTATTAGGCCCCAAATGCAAAAAAATACACTGCAAATCTGAAGTGAATAAATATTCAAAGAAAGATCCCTGAAATATAACATGTCAACGTCATAACTGTAATTTATTGATAAACATGTCATTATATTTGAAAACCATGTGTGAGTTAGAAATCACTTGGTAAGAATTTCCTAATACCACGATTCCCAGGCAGTCATGGCAATCATAAATTAAGTGAGTACCCCACTGCCAAATAATTTCCAGTGAAAACTATTTTTTTAAAGCTTAAATTCTTTAAGAGTATTTAGACAATGTGGGGGTATTTTGATATGTCTGTTATGATGGGGGATCAGCATCCTGAACTCAGAAGTTCTTACAACAGCCTGTATGTACGTGTATCCTCATATCTTTCCACCTATGTGCCCCTTAAGCCTACCCAGATTTACTAACCTATAAACGCTGTCCACTGCACAATGATGTGTGATCAAATTTCCGCTCAACGCGCCACTTAAGTAAAAAGATAAGAGCAACAAGTATAGAGAAGTTGGTGGAAGGGTCCCAGCATATATTATTGGCAGTAGGTGTCACTATATACATGACAGGAACTGTTCACAGCACCCTGGCTTGCATCAGAGCTGCTCCTGAAACCCTGTATTTTCAACGGGGTGATTCCTCGCTGCTAGGAACAACTGCTGACCTTATCCGCTTAGCTCTGCCCTTATGCAATGAGCACTTATCGAGCCACTACTGTGCGCTAGAGGCGGTGCCAAGGACAGGAAACGCAAACAACAAATTATCCCTGGTCACGCCTTCCTCTTCAGTTACCTCCAGCATCTCCCACTCGTGGGAGAGTTCATCGTGATTTCCGCAGCAGCCGACTCACTCCCCTTCCTGCCTCCACCTCACGTCCCTGTTTATCCTACTCTTCGCTCCCCCAGCCTGAGCCTCTCCGTCGTACACTGGTTTCCCCGTGGCTGCCACGGCAGGTCCAGGTGCTCGTCCTGGCGTCTGAAAACCGTGCTCTCCCAGCCTTCTCTCTCCCCATCGTCCAGCAGGAGCCCCTTCTGGAGACAGCAGCCCGTCACCACACTTAGAACAGCATGTTCTGGAGTCAGGCCCCTGTTCAAGTCTACGTGCCCTGACTCACTAAATGTGTGACCTTGAGCAAATGACTTAACCTTCCTAAGCCTCAGTTTCCTCATCCATCTAATGGCGTTGATGATAATATTATGTTAAACGGTATGAAATCGCCAATATTCAACTGTTTTTCCATCTACAGAAAGGACAGTTCCCTGCGGGTCAACCTAATCATTCCTGCCTCTTAGGATTAGTGGGGACTGAGTGAGCTCTGTGGGTTGGGGCAGGTTGGCGACTAGGGAAGGGAACTGGTGAAAAGCTTTCCTAGGAGACGGTGTTTCCACTTTCGAGTCCCCACCTCTCCCTTCACACTTTCCAAGCCCAAGCACAGCAAGGGGGGTTCAGGAGAGCTCTGCAGCGTGTCTGCTGAGAGGACAGGTGTCAGCTCTCCTGAGAAAACCAAAGTCACCGACAGCAGGGCTCCGACTCCTGCCCTGGAAATCTACAGGACAACGGAGGCGCTTGGTGGTGGTACCAAGGACCCGTGTGCCCGTGTGCCCTCCTCCACATTCAAGCACCCTGAGATCACCTTAGGCACATATACTGTACACATCCCACGCGGACAAGCCAGGACACGCTCCCCACCTTAAGGTCGGCAGACCTTAACTCCATCGGCAACCTTAACTCCATCGGCAACCGTGTTGCCCTTTGCCCCGGAAGGTAACATCCTCCCGGGGCCCGCAGGTTAGGCTGTGGGTGTCTTTAGGGGTCGCTGTCCTGCCTGCCACACCCTTAACATCCACCTCAAGTCATCTTTCCTACCCCCGCCTTCAGTGACCCTCATTTTCAAAACACCAGACTCCAGCCACACTGAAATCTTTCCAACATAATTTGGGACTTAATGTAGCCTTTGTGAACTATTTCACTGAACGCTTCTTTAGATGAAGTGTAAAATCTTATTCTGGTTCAGTACCCCTAGTTAGCACAGCACTGAATTAGGAGTGCCTTACATAACAAGGGTAACTTCATTGCAAGATCTCAGGCGGAGCAACAGAAGAGGGGCTGGAAGCACAGCTGTTCATCTCTGTGCTCCAATATATGAGTTGGGGGTCTGAGGTGGGGGTCTCCAAGAACACGTCCAAGTTCAGTGGGTCGCTAGGAGGACTCGGGGACGCAGCACAGCGCTGTCATCACAGCTGATCTATTACAGTGAGAGGATGCAGAGCACGATCAGCTCAGAGGCTGGGTAGGGGTTGGGGGGGTGAAGTCCAGGGGAACCAGGCTCCAGCATCCTGTCTAGTGGGGTCGCACAGGACGCGCTAAATTCCCCCAGCCGCGAGCTGTGACAGCACGTGTGCAGTGTCGTCCATCAGGGATGCGTTAGAGCTTCAGCGCGCGGGGTCTTTATTCGGGGGGCCGTTCACACGAGCACCCTCTGCCTGGCACGCACCCAAACCCCAGACTCGCAGGAGGACAGCAGGAGTCCGGCATCCCCCGCCCCCGCCCCCCAAACCCCAGACTCGCAGGAGGATAGCAGGAGTCCGGCACCAACACCCCTGTCTGTACACACGGCCTAGGCACAGGGAGCCGCTCATCAGTCCTGGGAGGGGGGGACCCTCCCCAAATCCACCTTCCCAGACACTGGCTGAGGGCCGACCCTGGAAGGCAGCCCTTCTGGGGACCCCAGTCTCGAGCCTGCTGTGTTAACTCCTCTGCACATGTTCCTAATTCTGAGGGGGCTTTTGACATGCAAAACCTGCTACACTCGTTGCAAAGGAGACCGTGGCTGTTTTCACCTACCATCAGGTGCATTTACCTGCCATTAACTAGGGTGGGCTGAGTTTTCTTGCCCTTCGCTAGGCTGGGGGCTCATAATTAGGGACAAAGGAGCCGCTGCAGGCCAGCTTTTGGAGGACGGTGGGAGCAAATCCGGATCAGGTGGGGTGCCGAGTCTTCCAGGGAGGGGTCTCTCTCCCCCTGGGAACGCCTTGTCCTCCCAGCCCCAGCACGCAGGCTCACTTCGTCAGATACCAAACATGCAGGAGTGGAAGCTCTTTTTCCTCTTTTGGGCTTTAACGTTCCCAATTTCATCTGCTCTCCGGATTGGCCACCCGTGCTCCGCAGTGCCTGCTGGCTCCCACCTCTGTCAGCCACGTGGATCTCAAGAGGCCTCTGGTTTTCCCCTCTCCCCCAGTCTGACCCAGTGTCCTCCAAGTACAACTCGTAGGAAACGCAAATTGTGGAAATTCCTGCAGATTGCATACTTCCACAGGAGGCTAATAAAGGACGACCCTAATGGAATCGAGCCCCTTCGACATGTCGTGTTGACTCTAAATTGAAGTTTCCCCTTAAGACGGCGCCGGCGCGGCGAGACGAGACTACTGAGGCGGTCATTAACTGCAAGACGTGGCACTGACGCTGCAGCTGTGACCAGGCACAACTCAGAGAGCCAGAGAGAGAGGCCCAAGAAACAGGGAGTAATGAGAGGTCTATCTGTCAGCAGATCACCGATCTGCACAGGTAAGAGAGGCTTTGAAGAATATCACTGCAATGGGGTCAGGGCAGCCGGTAAGTCAGAAATTCAAAGCAGATGAAACAGGACATCTGCGAAGAAATAAGCTCACAGTCAAGAATGTAACAGGGTTGGGGATGGCAGTGAGGTAGGCAACTGTTTCTTAAACAGGACAGAGAAATTACTAACCAGAAAAGAAAAGCTAGATAGACTGGACTTCATTAAATTAAGAGCTTGTGTTCATTAAAAGACAGCATGCAGAGTGCAGAGGCAAGCGAAAACCGGGAGGAGATGATGCCAACACACGTTTCCAAGGAAAAAACTTACACCCAGACATAAAAAGAAATCCTATGACTCAATAAGAAAAAAGATTCCATCCTAAATTCTCAGGCAGAGGTAGTTTATTGCATGGATCTTTGCAGATATTTTAAGTTAGAGCAACAGGAACTGTGGCTACTATAGGAATGCACTTTGCTCATATTCGAGTCGTGGCGATGTTTAATTATCCGCTTGGCTGTTATGGGAAAATTCTCAGCTGTAACTGGGGGTTGTTGCTGTAGTAGTGTATTGCCCGTACACTTCTGTCTCCAGTGGGTTTTTATGTGCCAAGTTTTCATAGCCTTGAGCCTGGGCAAGTGCTTTAGGCTTTTTAAAAGAAACGTAATCGAACTGCACAAAGCTGACCACTTTTTTGTGTTTTTAATTTATTTTATTTATTTATTTTTGGCTGTGTTGGGTCTTCGTTGCTGTGTGCGGGCTTCCTCTAGTGGTGAGCGGGTGCTGCTCTTCGTTGCGGTGCACGGGCTTCTCACTGAGGTGGCTTCTCTTGCTGCGGAGCACGGGCTCTAGGCGCACAGGCTTCAGTAGTTGTGGTACATGGGCTCAGTAGTTGTGGCTTGCAGGCTCTAGAGCTCAGGCTCAGTAGTTGTGGCACACGGGCTTAGTTGCTCCGCGGCATGTGGGATCCTCCCGGACCAGGACTCGAACCCGTGTCCCCAGCATTGGCAGGCGGATTCTTAACCACTGCACCACCAGGGAAGCCCCTAGAGCCGATCAGTTTTGAGAGATCATTAATGTCCTTGAAGTCATTTTTGTGGGTGCAAAACAAATGGTAAATTTGAATTGGTCCCTCTTATAAGAGTTTGCAATCAAGTCTGCTGAACTTACGAAGTTATGCCCTTGCCCTGATTTTATATACTCATGTCCATCAATAAATATTGTGATACTTGAATTAAAAAAGAAAATAGGAAGACTGAACAGCCACTGCACTAACCAAATAGCCAAGAAGCACATGAAAAGATGATGAAGGACTTCCCTGATGGCGCAGTGGTTAAGAATCCACCTGCCAATGCAGGGGACACGGGTTCAATCCCTGGTCCGCGGAGATCCCACATGCCGCAGAGCGACTAAGCCCTTGCACCACATCTACTGAGCCTGTGCTCTAGAACTCGTGAGCCACAACTACTGAGCCCACGTGCCACAACTACTGAAGCCTGCGCGCCTAGAGCCTGTGCTCCACGGCAAGAGAAGCCACTGCAATGAGAAGCCCGCGCCCCGCAATGAAGAGTAGCCCCCGCTGACACAACTAGAGAAAGCCCACACGCAGCAACAAAGACCCAATGCAGCCATAAATAAATAAAAGTTTTTTAAAAAGAGAAAAGAAAAGAAGGAGGCAGCAGGAATCCATGCACTCACACCAAAACACAGAGGCGGGCACATCGAGGATGAGGAGAAAATTCTTCCTCGGTCCTTCACCCAAGACTAACTTTTTAACCTCACTGTTTAGAAAACGTACGCATGCAGGGTATGCTGAGTAATCAGGAGGGATGGAGAAGAGGAACCGTATGTCCTCTCTGAGGAAGCCTGGGGCCACTGAGTGGGGAAGATGGGACAGGTGCACAAATCACGATAATTCAAAGCAAAATATACTTGTGGTTAGAAGGCTCTGCGTGGGGCCAGCGAGGCGGGAATCCAGAGGGACAGAGAAGGACACACAGACGCAGTGCGCTTGGAGAGCACTGTAACCGAGCAGGACCCTCGGAGGCCGTCCCAGAATAGACCCCACCATGTCCTCCACCTGCCTTTGGTCTGTAGAAAACTTCAGTCAAAGGATACATTTAATCAGAGAAGTGAGAAAGCGTAGAAAGAAAGGAAAACAGTCAAGCAAGAGAAAATAACAATACTTTAGCCATTGAACAAAGTCAAGGACCTTTAGCTCCTCCTCGAGGACTAGAGATGATACTCTGCGCCATGTCCTGGGAGCTGTTTGGCAGGTACTGAAACCTCCACCAAGTGGAAGAAGTTAACTGTGTGCCGCCCACGAGCACGTGGACCCCAGACCGGTTGCAACCAGCAGGTGGAGGAGGCTGACTCCCGATGACCTCACCACCAGCCAATCAGAAGAAGGTCCGCGAGCTGACCACGCCCTCCTCCTTGACTCCTCACTACCCGCTCCAGGGCGGGACACAGTCTTGAGAGTGCTGGCCCGCTGCGGGGCCCCCCTTTGCCTGGCAAATTTCTACTTCACCCAAACTCTGTCTCGTAGATTTGCTCCAGCACCGGTGCACAGAGGCCGAATTTCGGCAACATTGTCCACGAAGCTCCTCCCTGGTGCTTCCAGACCATCAGGCAGGGCGGGCGGCTGGCCAGCAGCATTCCACCCCGCCAAACAAACACAGAAACTAAGATGCAGCGAGGCAACGGGAGCCGAGGAGGAGGAAACGCAGGTTCTCCGGTGTGAAGGAAGCGGGGGCTTACCCCCTGCATGGAACTCACCACCACCAACCCTCCACCCCCAACCCGCCGGAACATGCAAGAAAGGCTTCGTGGGGGAAGCAGCATTTGCAATGGGTCTTAACGGTTGAGAAAGGCTTTTCACAGGTGGAGGAAGAAAAGACCAAAGCAGGAGAAAGACTCGTGCCAGGGACCCGGGGGCCATGTGGGCGGGCGGGGCGTGGAAAGCCTCATGTCCTTCTTGGAACCGAAGGTGCCTCCTGCGTAGAAGAGCAGTGTCACCACGAACACACTGAGCATGCCAGGGGACAGGCGTGTCCCCACGGGCGGTGTCCACCTTCGAGCTAGGAGAGTAAGGGACGAGCTGGGGGGAGGGGGCGTGCTGGGCGGGCTCCTGAGCGGGGCTGGGACACAGACGAGGCGTCCCTTGGGAAGGTCCCCAGGCTCGATCACAGGGAGCCTCTGCGACACCTTCGTGGCGGGCTGTCGACAGTACAGAAGGACACACAGTGTCACTGAGAAAACGTTTCATGGGCAGTGGGTCTCCCTGGCCATGGCCCTGGGGGTCTCCAGGGTGGCAGCTCCCCTTCCTGGTCGCCCTTCCTCCCGCCATGGCAGGTCTCCCAAACACAACAGACTCTGCAGCAAACAATAATCTTTCATATCCTCAATTTTTTTAAATGTGATTTTAATTCTGTGCCCCTTAATAAACACTACACAAATTCCACAGCAGAAAAAATTTAAAACGCTTTGCCTCTGCAGTAGCCAAGCATCCCAAATGCCACCTGGGTCAACCTTGTGAAAGTGCTAAAATCCATTGCAGGGCACACTTGAAAACGGTGCCTGTTTACGGCGTGTGCATTCTAACTCAATAAAAAGAAATGGGCTTCCCTGGTGGCCCAGTGGTCGCGAGTCTGCCTGCCAATGCAGGGGACACGGGTTCGAGCCCTGGTCTGGGGAGATCCCACATGCCGCGGAGCAACTGGGCCCATGAGCCACAACTACTGAGCCTGCGCGTCTGGAGCCTGTGCTCCGCAACAGGAGAGGCCGCGACAGTGAGAGGCCCGCGCACCGCGATGAAGAGGGGCCCCTGCTCGCCGCAACCAGAGAAAGCCCTCGCACAGAAACGAAGACCCAACGCAGCCAAATAAATAAATAAATAAATAAAACGAATTTATTAAAAAAAAAAGATTAAAAAAAATAATATTAAATTAAAAAAAATAAAAAGAAATGAAGAAAAACCAACATAAAGTAGTGGGCCTGGGAATGGAAGCGTTTCAAACTCAGTATGGTCGATTTCTAGCTACTGTGCTATTTCAGAAAAATTATAATGTTCAAACTAAAATCACCAAAATTTCACTTTGCCTAAGTTGTTGAATGACATGGTTTTCACCCAAGGTTTTCCACTTCTCTCTTCTGGTTTTGACTGGAGGAAATTTAAAAATTATGTCATCCCTAGGCATTGAAGTTGCCTGTCTGCCCACCACGTAGATATCATCAGGAGAGGATGACGAAGAAAAAAGAGAAGAGAAAACGCGAGGGACCTCGGGACAGAGAGGGTGGGCAGACAGCCTCGAGGAGGTGACATTTAAGTTGGGACCCGAGAGCAGAGAAGTCGGGCGTCCCGGAGGCTGAAGTCAGGTGGGTGAAAGGTATTTGGAAACTACAAGACTTCCAGCCAGCTCCGACCCAGCAGAGGCTTCCAGTGTCTCGGGAGAAGTGGCAGGGAGTGTGGGTGTTGAACTTGAGACAGCTACATGAAGTAGACGAGCCTGGAGCTGAGATGCGCTGTCCCAAGCACTGCGGGAGTTTCCTCCTGCCAAAAAAGCCTTTAGTACGTTTCACGCTGTAGGATGTATGTGGGAGAGATTTTTGACTCATGTCCACTCAGTGCTTTCCCGATTAGATAATGTTTGAGAGTAAAAAAATAAAAAGGTCAGTCCTCACCATAACTTAATCCTGTTCAGAAGCTCTTTTGGGGGCGGGGGTGGGGGGAGGCGTTATTTTCAATTTGCAAGCCAAGAATACAAGCAAGTTACAGCAGCAAAAACCATGAAAAAGTGAGATTTGGACAGGAAAGCTCAGTAATCCTCTAGGAAGGTCACAAGGGTTCTTACCCTTTCCAGTGTGCTGTGGGCTCCCTAGTGAGTTGAATGGTGATCCCGCCAAAGAGATATGGCCCCGGGCTAAGCCCCAGGACCTGGGAACGTGATCTTATTTGGAAAAGGGGTCTTTGTAGATGTAATTAAGCTAAGGATCTCAAGGTGAGACAACCCTGGATTTAGAGTGTCCTTCTAAGAAGAGAGGACTCACCACTGCAGAGGGAAGCAGAGATGGGAGTGACAGCAGCCCCAAGCCAAGGACCACCCAGGGGTGAGGCAGCCACCAGAAAGAAAGCACAGAATCAATTCCCCTCCAGAGCCTGTGACACCCTGACTTCAGACTTGCGGCCTCCAGAGCTGTGAGCGAATACATTTCTGTTGTTTTAAGCCCCCCACTTTTTGGTGATTCATTAAGCGTCCACAGGAAACTGATACAGATTCCCTAGCGATCAAGAACGTTTCTGAAATGCGTATATAATGAAATGCACAGGATTGGGAAAAAAAAAACAACAACAGTTGTACTGACCTCTGCGTCTCTCTCTCTGGTAACTGAAGACACCCCAGGAACCCGGATAACTAGACAAGTTCCATGTATCAGAATTCCTTAAGAAGAGCCACTGGCCCGGCGAGGGGCCACCTGTCACTGGCAGCCATGTACGCATTCCGCCATGGAAACAGTGGGGTCCTGAGGCTTCCTCCCCAGGACACTCAGACTAAAATGTAATTCCAAACTTCAGTGCCAAGTGACTAAGGTGGAATGTGAAACCCTGAACAATGACTTCTAATAGGGCTAAAGAAATACAAAACATTTCTGTTAAACATCTTCTATTTAACTTCCTGGTAAAAGACACTAGAGCACTGCGCCACCTTTATTTCAGGGAATGGGTACAAAGCTGGCTCTTCAAGGGGCCCAGGTGGCCTCCAACCCAGGATCCACTCAAGTCCTCACTGTGCCTACAGTGAATCTATACAGCCTGCTGTGGGTCCGCACTCCTCGCCACGAAATGGGATCCAATCCTCATAACCGGGGGTGGGGGTGGGGGGAAGCATTGTGATGACCAGCCTCTCAACAAATACTGTTTTGCTTCCAAAATATTCAAGATAATATTCAAGTGACCCTAAAATCACCACTGCATTCAGAAACCCAAAAGGACTAAAAGTGTTACCATCACATCACAGTGTCCCCTGGTCTGCATACTTAGCAGGAGGACTGGTCGCCCGTTGACCTTGGTCAAACACTTGGGAAGATCGTTAGTTCGGAGAAAAAGAGAGAATGTCCAGAAACAATCACCAGAGGCAGCACAAAATCAAACTCCAGAAGCCTCATCCCCTTCAGCACTTTCCCCTCCTCACCTCCAGAGAGCCACAGCCTCAAGGCACCCCACAACCCTTCCTGTGACCTCCAGACCAGGTGGGCAGGAGAGCCTGCCACATACCGAGTGAGGCTCACTTGCAGTAATGGGGTGGACAGAACCCAAGAATGGCCCCCAATGTTTCCCACCCTAATCCCTGGAGCTATGAAGGTGATGAGATCTCACACCCTGATTATGTTATGTTACATGGCAGAAGGAATTTTACAGGTGTAATTAAGGAAATCGGTTGACCTTGAGTGAATCGAAAGGGAGATTATCTGGGTGAGTCTAATCTAATCACACGAGCCCTTAAAAAGCAGAGCGTTTTCTCCAGCTGGTAGCAGAAGGGGAAGTCAAAGGGTCAAAGCATGAGGGGGCCACACGGAAAGCATAAGAAGGGATGTGGGTGGTATCTGGGAGCAAAGACTGGTCCCGGCTGACATCCAGCAAGGAAACGGGGGCCCTCAGTCCTACAGCCGCAAGGACCCAAAGTCAGCCAACAGCCTGCGTGAGCTTAGAAGCACAGCTTTCCCTAGTCGAGCCTCCAGATGAGAACGCAGCCTCGCTGACACCCTGACTGCAGCCCGTGACAGCCTGAGCAGAGAACCCAGTTGGGTCCATGTGGACTTCTGACCTACAGAACCAAGATGACAAATGGGTGTTGTTGAAAGTCACTAAGTTTCTGGCAACTTGTTATCCAGCAGTAGGAGACTGACACAAGTAACATTCCATCAAGCGTGCTAGCTGCTTGGCCAGCTGGAACTGGTCAATTCACACGGCAAGGGAGCAGCAAAGAGTCCACACAGCACCAGCTACCGCCAGGCCCTGTCCACTCCCATTTTGCCCAATAGGGCAGCCACTAGCTACATATGGACACTGCGCGTTTGAAATGTGGCTGGTATGAACTGAGATGTAAAACACACTAGGGCTTCCCTGGTGGCGCAGTGGTTGAGAGTCCGCCTGCCGATGCAGGGGACACGGGTTCGTGCCCCGGTCTGGGAAGATCCCACATGCCGCGGAGCGGCTGGGCCCGTGAGCCATGGCCGCTGAGCCTGCGCGTCCGGAGCCTGTGCTCCGCAACGGGAGAGGCCACAGCGGTGAGAGGCCCGCGTACCGCAAAAATAATAAATAAATAAAAAATAAAACACACTAGATTTTGGAGATTCAGTACATGAAAAAAAGAATGTAAACTATTTCTTTAATACTTTTTATATTGATTGCATGTTGAATTGATAATATTAGGAATCTATTGGGATAAATGAACTATATTATTAACATTGATTTCACCTGTTTCTTTTTAGTTTTGGGGGTTTTTTTTTTCTTTTTAGTTTTTAAATGTGACTTCGAGAAAATTTTAAATTAGGCCTAGGAATCACATTGTATTTCCACTGGACGGTGCTGATCTAGGTATTATCTCCTGTAATCCTCCCAGCTCCCCTGTGAGGTGGGTGCTACGCTGTGATTCAGAGGAAAAAACTGAGACTTTGCAGAATAAATTGTTCAATGTCAGAGGGTGAGGGAGTGAACCAGGGATGAGAACCGGGGTTATCAGAGCCCAAAGCCCATTCTCCCACAGCTAGGTGGGCTACTCTCTCAAACAACAACAAAAGTCTGCATTTTCAGCAGGGGCCACTAATGTCTTAAACCAAACAAGTGGCTACAGATGTGGACAAAACCATAAGCCGATCTATTTAGGGAAGTACTTTGGGGTGGAGGGAGAGCTTTCACCACCATTCAGATTACACTCTAGGAACGGACTCTGATAAGCCCAGGGAACTGGATCTTTGAAATGAGTGATGAAGCAGTCATTAGGGAAATTTAGGGGTTCTTGGTCTCCTTCTCCATGATATCCAAGGACATGTTATAAGAAAAAAAAAAGGTTAGGGAATTTCCTGGTAGCCCAGTGGTTAGGACTCTGCACTTTCACTGCCAAGGTTGTGGGTTCGACCCCTGGTCAGAGAACTAAGATCCCACAAGCCACATGGTGTAACCAAAAAAATTTTTTTTAATTAAAAAAAAAAGAAAGAAAAGAAATGTTGTTAAATGTCCATCGACAGATGAATGGATAAAGAAGATGTGGTACATATATACAATGGAATACTACTCAGCCATAAAAAAGAACGAAATAATGCCATTTGCAGCAACGTGGATGCAACTAGAGCTTATCATACTAAGTGAAGTAAGACAGAAAGAGAAAGACAAATATCATATGATACCACTTATATTTGGAATCTACAATATGACACAAATGAATCTATCTATGAAACAGGCTCACCAACAAAGAGAAGAGAGTTGTGGTTGCCAAGGGGGAGGGGTGGGGGAGGGATGGAGTAGCAGTTTGGGATTAGTAGATGCAAACTATTATATATAGAATGGATAAACAACAAGGTCCTTCTTTAGAGCACAGGAAACTATATTCAATATCTTATGATAAACCATAATGGAAGAATATGAAAGAGAATATATATATATAACTGAATCACTTTGCTGTACAGCAGAGATTAACACAACACTGTAAATCAGCTACACTTCAATTTAAAAAAAAGAAAGAAAAGGTTATGATCCATACAACATGATCCATTTTTATAAATGCCTTTTATAAGCCTTAGCATTTGAACTACAAATAAAGAAGTTAAATGTACCAGTTATCTTTTTCTTTTTAATTTATTTATTTTTGGCTGCGTTGGGTCTTCGTTGCTGCACGTGGGCTTTCTCTAGTTGTGGTGAGCGGAGGCTACTCTTCGCTGCGGTGCACAGGCTCCTCATTGCGGTGGCTTCTCTTGTTGCGGAGCACAGGTTCTAGGTGCCCGGGCTTCAGGAGTTGTGGCTCGCGGGTTCTGGAGCTCAGGCTCAGCAGTTGTGGTACATGGGTTTAGTTGCTCCGCGGCATGTGGGATCTTCCCAGACCAGGGCTCGAACCCATGTCCCCTGCACTGGTAGGCAGATTCTTAACCAGTGTGCCAACCAGGGAAGCCCATGCCAGTTATCTTGATGTAAGTTCTACCCAATACCCTTCCAATCGCCCAAAACAAAATTGCAGAGAAGCCTGCCCGTCAGGGGCATATGCTGCCTCTTCGTCGCACTATGGATACAGTCTAGGAACAGAAAGGGAAGTGGTGGGGCTTCTCTGGTGGCGCAGTGGTTGAGAGTCTGCCTGCCGATGCAGGGGACACGGGTTCGTGCCCCGGTCCGGGAAGATCCCACATGCCGCGGAGCGGCTGGGCCCGTGAGCCATGGCCGCTGAGCCTGTGCGTCCGGAGCCTGTGCTCTGCAACGGGAGAGGCCACAACAGTGAGAGGCCCGTGTACCGCAAAAAACAAAACAAAACACACACACACACACACACAAAAAAGAAAGGGAAGTGGTGGCCTGTGTCCCAGCAACATATAGAAAACCAGCAGGATGCAGTCCTTCCATCTCCCTAAAGGCCAGTCCCTCGAGGGATCGGGGGCCAGGGGTCACCCTTGACACCAGGAGAAACTGAGGGTTACTTCAGGAAGTGGTGATTTAAGGATGTGGCCCAGTCCCTCATAATCACCCACTGTTCATCCGTTTCCACTCTATCTACTGATCCCAAGACACTTGTCGTGTTTCACACTTCTAGTGTCCCGTTTCAATTTATATTCAACTTGCACTCCTCCTTAGCAAATGTTGATCCATTTACAATTCAGTGTTTATTGTGTCAAGGATGCTGAGCTCCAAATTCCTCCCTTGGAAAGGCTGTTATTGTAATTGCCATGCCTATCATCAAGGATGCAAAGATCTGCCAAACACACCACCTCCCAGAAGGCCTCCTGGGATTGTTCCTGGGGTGGAGGTCAGGGGAGGCGGGATGGTGTTGGTAGGGGGATCTCCAGGATCATGTTTTGAAATCCATTCTAGACTTGTTTTTGCTATTGACATGTGACACTCACTGTTACTTCTCAAAAAATCTTGCTCCAAAGATGCTGACCTCGCTAACATGGACTGTGGCCCCAGCAAGGAACTAGGGTCCTTCCTGCTCATCCCGGGATAGGCGGAGCGTGACCTGGGGGGAATGTGCTTCCTTCTGAGTCACAAGACCAAACTGGGGTGACTGTGGGTCGGGAAAGACAAACACCCCACTCAAGTCCCAAGAGCTTGACGAGCAGATTATCATTTTTCTTACACTGGAGATGAACTGAAATCCTTTGTTTTAAAAGTTATGGCTCTGCCTTTGAGCCTCTGTGTATTTTAATTTTTATCAAGGGTTTTTACCTGCCAGCATCTCGAATGGCTAACTTTAGGTGCATTAGCCTGAGTCCATCCTCTGCTTAAGATTAGAAGCAAGGCGCTTGAATTCCCTAGACCCACTCCTCCCCCCACCTCCCCCGTGTGCTGCCTTTTAAAAATTGATTATCTGACATGTACACACACGTTCATAGCAGCACAATTCATAATAACCAAAAGGCAGAAACAAGCCAAATTGTTCATCGACGGACAAAGGGATAAACAAATGTGGTCTGTGCATATAACTAAATATTTTTCAGCCTTAAAAAGGAAGGAAATTCTGACACACTACATGGTGGATGAACCATAAGTACATTATGCTAAATGAAAGAAACCAGACACAGAAGGACACACACGGTCTGATTTCACTTATATGAGGCATAAACGATAGGCAAATTCGTAAGGACAGAAAACAAAATAGTGCTTTCCAGGGGCTGGGGGAGGTGGAAGGGTGAGTCAGGGTTTAATGGGGGCAGAGTTTCAGCTGGAGAAGATGGAAAAGTTCTGGAGACGGATGGTGGGTGATGGTTGCACAACAGCGTGAATGTACTTAATGCCACTGAACTGTACACTTCAAAGTACTTAAAATGGTACGTTTTATGTTATGTATATTTTACCACAGTAAAAAAATTTTAACACTTTCGGCAACAGGAAAAGATGAACGAGATGCACTCTTTGAATGATAAATATTAACCTTATGACAATGAAAACCTTCCAATTCTGAAATGTTGAATCAACAGCTAACCAAGGAATGTAGGATGGGGGAAAATCAAATTGCTATTTCCTTGAACATGTGCAGAAAAAACTGGATGTTAATATATAGATTTTGAATGTAAAAATATATTTTAAAATATGTGTAAAAAATTTTTGAGGAGTTGAGAGAAAATATAAAGATCACTTTCCATGTGAGGCTGTAAACTGCTTGTTGACACTTTACTGATTCCTTTGTTTCCCTGATGTTCACTATGGATTTAATTTAGGACAGCTCCCCACTCAAACTGGTTTTACGCTTTATAAAGATAAAAGATACTTGTAGGAAATTTCCACGCTGTAGAAAAGCATAAGGAAAAAATTTAAATTCCCTGAAATTAAATCACTCAATATAAATACCATCAACATTTGGATAACACCCTTCCAAACCCCTTGCTATTCTAATGGTTGGAGGTAGGTAGATTAGCTGGACAGATTAGATTAGCTGGATAGATAAATGATTGATGGATGGATAGATAGATAGATTAGAAGGATAGATAAATGACTGATGGATGGCTAGATAGATTAGAAGGATAAATGACTGATGCATGGATAGACAGATTAGAAGGATAGATAAATGACTGATGGATGGATGGATTAGAAGGATAGATAAATGATTGATGGATAGATAGGTAGATAGGTAGATAATGAATGGACAGATGATGGAGAGATAGCTAGATTAAGTTTACACAAATACAATCATTATATTTTCCCTTTTTTTACTCAGCAAAACATTGTATAGATAATTCCATGTTAAGGAATATATATATCTTCAGAATATATGATGATAAAAGAATTCATCCAGAAGACGTAACAATCCTAAATGTGTATGCACCTAAAAACAGAGAATCAAAATACGTGAATAAATAAACAATAGAAATGAAAGGAGAGAAGGCCAAATTCTAAAATTATACTTTGGGGAATTCCCTGATGGTCCAGTGGTTAGGACTTGGGGCTGTCACTGCCGGGGCCAGGGTTCGATCCCTGGTCAGGAACTAAGATCCCGCAAGCCATGGAGCATGGCAAAAAATAAAAATAAAAATTATACGTAATGACATAAACACTCTCTCAGAAACCGATCAAATAAGTAGACAGAAAATCACCAAGAATATAGAAGACCTGAACAACACAGCAACCAACTTGACCCAATTAACACTTACAGAACAGCCAGCCAACAACAGGACAGTCTTCAAGACGGACCGTATCCTCAGCCACATAACAAACCTTAGCAAATTTAAAATAATTGAAATCATACAAAGTAGGTTCTCTGACCACAGCAGAATTAAACTACAAATTAATGACAAAAAAGATACTTAGAACCCCCCCACACAAAAAAATATTTGGGAATTAAACACATGTCTAAATAATTCCTGGGTCAAAAAGTTAAGTCACAAGGGAAATTATAAAATATTTTGAATGGAATGAAAATGAAAATACAAAATATCAAAATTTGTGGGGTGCCAGTAAAGCACTGCTTAGAGGGAAGTTTAGAGACATCAGATGCTTAGGTTAGAAAAGAAGATAGTTTTCAAATAAGTGATCTATGACTTTACCTTAAGGAATTAGGAAAACAAAAAAAAGGGCAAATTAAACCCAAAGCAAGCAAAATGAAAGAAAAAATAAAGACAGCAACAAGTGTGAATTAAATTAAAAACAGAAAAACAGTGGGTAAAATCAATAAAACCAAAAGCTCTTTCTTTGAAAAGATCAAGAAAATTGATAAACCTCTAGCCAGACTGACCAAGAAAAAAAAAAAGACAAAAACTACCAAAATAAGGACTATCATACACATCTCAGAGATATTAAACAAAGAACAAAGTAATATTGTAAACAACTCTATGAGAAATTGGACAACTTGGGTGGAACTGACCAAGGACACAGATTACCGAAACTCACAAAATAGATCATCTAAATAGTCCTATGTCTAAAGAAATTGAGTTTGTATTTTTAAAAAACCTTCCAAGAAAGAAACTCCAAGCCCTTTACCAAACATTTAATAAAGGAATAATACAAATTCTACAGTGTCTTCCAGAAAATAAAAGATAAGAGAACAATTCCCAAGTCATTCCATTCAGCCAGCATTACCCAGATACCAAAACCAGAGAAATACTACACAAGACAGGAAAATTACAGACCCATATCCCTCGTGAATATAGGTACCAACGTCCTCATTAAAATATTAGCAAATCACAGCCATTCATAAGAAAACAAAATCAACACCAAGTAGAATTTAGCCTGGAATTCTAGGCTGGATCAACATGAGAAAATCAACCAGTGTAATCTACTGTATTAGGAGATTAAAGAATAAAAACCACACATCATTATCTGGATAGATACAGAAAATGTATTTGACTAAATCTAATATCTATTCATGACATTAAAAAAAAAAAAAAAAAAACCTCTGCAAACTAAGTTTCCGCTTCTCCATTCTTTGGCCATTGGATAAAGTTTGTGCTGTTCCAGTCTCAAAAAAATAAAAAACCTCTCAGCAAATTAAGAATATAAGGGAACTTTTCTAACCTGATAAAGGACATCTACAAAAAACCTACAGCTAACATTATCCTCATCGTTGAAAAACTGAATGCTTTCCCCCTACATTCAGGAATAAGGCAAGCATGCCCACCCTCACCCTACAGAGTTGAAAACATGTCTTCCCAAAAATCTATACAAAAAACTTCAAAACTTACAGCTTTAGCTTTGCTCAAAATTGCTAAAAATCAGAAACAATCTAGACGTCCTTCAGTGGATGACTAGATAAAGAAACTGTGGTATGTTTCCCTACGATGGTATAGTATATGCTACATTTCCATAAGCCAGAATACTACTCAGCAAAACAAAATAATAAGGAACAAACTATCAATTACATACAACATGGATGAATCTGAAATACACTAAATGAAAGCAGCCAGACATAAGAAAGTACAGTCTGTATGACTCCATTTATACGACATTCTTGAAATGGCAAAACTAGAGGGGAGAGGAGAGGTCCGTGACTGCCTTGGATTACGGATGGGGGGGGGGGTTCCGTCTACAAAGGGGCAGCTCGGGGTACTGGGTGGGGTGGGAAGTGGCACAGCTCCATTTCCTGGTGTGCTGGTGGCTGCAGAACCCCACACAGTTGTCAAAACATAAAGACCGTACCTCAAAAAAAGTGAAACTTACTATACGAAAAATTTAAAATAAATTTTGTAGAAGCTAGAAACACACACACACCCACTTCCTAGCCATCCTGCCATGTACGGTCTTATAGATAAACTTTAGATTAATTGTGGGGCTATTTTTAAAGCTCACGAATAATTTGCTTGGAACTGCACTTGAATTATAGATAATTCGTGAAGAACTGACATACTTTCAACAGTAGGTCTTTCTATCCAAGAACATCCGTGTCATCTTTTATGCCCTTTAACAGAGTCCTTGAGTTTTTTCACTTTGGCTCCTACACGTTTTTCTGAAAAATTTCCTAGGTTTTTAATGCATTTTGTTGTTACTGAAAATGAAATCTTTTTTCCATTGCGATTTCTAAGTGATCATTATTGGTTTAAAGGGAAAATACAGATTTCTGAGTAGCTGTTTTATAACTGGCCACCTCACTCATCTCCCTGTTCATATTAATATCAATTATTAATTAATATGATGACACATATGCTTACATCACCCACCAATAGTGACTGCTTTTTTCCACCCTGTATATGTCTGACTTCCCTTTTTTCAAATTGCGATGACTAACGCTTCGAAAACAATGTGAAGTAATTCCACTTTTATTTTCTAAGTTCCACCCGCAAGTAGGAGACCAAGCAGCTGTCCAGCCTTTTGCTTTCGGGCATCATTTTTCTAAACTCAAAATCAAAAGCGCGGAGCCTGTATACACATCGCTCTGTATTTCTCACAACTTCCCATTCATTAAAAATTAATGACTCGGCAATATTGAAAATTTTAAAGGAAGAAAGCAAATCGTTGCTCCCCACGCCACGACCCCAGCCAGCCGCCTCCGGTTTGCTCTCCGCGCTCATCCTGTGTAGTTAGCACTTAGTTGTTATCGGAACATAGGAAATGTCAGTTCAGAGGTTGAAAGCACTTCCTGGATCCTGCACGCAGACCCTAGACCCAGACAGGCATCCGCGCACGTTCCCACCTCCCCGTCAGAAACGGCGATAAAACAGTGGAAAACAGAAAGCATCGGAGTGACAGCTTCTCTAAGGATCACTGTGAAAAGACAGGAGGGAAACAAACCGGGCGTGGTGCCTGTCCCATACTCCCCGCAACCCCAGAAGGGGACGGAGCTGGCAAGGAAGCAGACAGCCAGAACGGCCGCATCGTCAGGCTGGGCTGGCTGATCCAGCAGCTAGAAAGGCCAGGAGAGCTGTCCCTGTCACTGACTGACTGGGTAACCGTGGACAAATCAACTCCCCTTAGTAAAGAGAGCAAACTGAATTTCTAAGGACACTTCCAGCCCTAAGTTCTCATATCTGTTTCTTTGGGGAAACTGGGCACCTGGGATGAGGGTTGAGCCATCAGAGCAAGACGACTGAGAAGCAATTCCAGGTTTTTTCCAGATCATGAAATCAACCGCTCCTTGTGTTGGAAAGGACCGGAGGGCTGACCTAACATAACCTCCTCCCCTTCAGGAATCCCCTCTCGAACACCCTTGACATCCCAAGACTGCCTGATTCTGACCCTGTGTCCTTTCCATGGGTCTAAATGGCAATTCTCAGACGCTGGTACAGGGACAACACCAGTCTGAGACGGTCTTCACCCTTTGGAGCCAAAATTTCTTTTATGAATAATGACACTGCCATATGGGAGCTGGTTTTGAAAATCACCTTATAACAAAATCAAAGCATCAATTCCCCCAACACACACAGGGTTCTTTTCCTGCTAGTGTTTAAAACACCAAAGAGTAAGAAGCCCTAGAGAACATCATATGTGATCAAACATATCATACATGAAAGTAGAACACGCTGTGAGAGTATCACTGTTTCTGTGCATGTGATAAACAATAAATGCAAATACAAAAATATGGTTTGTGGTGGCGAGAATATAAGTGCTCTTTCACCTTTTTCCCCCTCACACCCTGAGATGGGAATGCAGGATCACACATGTGTGTAACCCCAGACTGTCTACAACTGATGAACGTGCATATTAATTACTGAGCCAGGGAACAGAAACTCACCCAGGTAGTCTCATGCCTGACATCTGAACAACCAGAGAAGATTTAAGATAGTCCTAGAAACTGGGAAGCGTTCCTAAGGTGCACTAAGATGGGGACCTGTATTTGAAACCAGCTCCCATCCTCCCAGGTTTAAGGCAGAGGTTCTCTTGGACACTCACTGACCTGGGAGTTGTGTAAGATAAAGAAACGCAGAAATAGGGGGAAGGCGTGCATTTCAGATCGTCATACCTCATTCTCAAAAGGCATCTGACCATTTGTTTCCACGAGTTACAGTATTTAAACTGTTCCCAGATACTAATGCTTTTGACCGAAACGCACTACAATCTTGCACAAAAATAGACTATACTCTTCAGAGGGAATGGAAATATTCTTTTTTTTAATTAATTTTTATTGGAGTATAGTCGCTTTACAATGTTGTGTTAGTTTCTGCTGTGCAACAAAGTGAATCAGTTATACAGAGACATACATCCGCTCTTCTTTTTAGCTTTGGAGTAGAAATATTCTAATTGGCATCCTAGATAAATACATTATTGGATAAAGTATGAATGGGTTTTCACGAGAGGCGCTGTGCTTTAATCTTACTTCTTCCAGTAAAATCAGAACAGAATAGAGCCCAGAAATAGACCCACTTAGACGCGGCCACTTGATTCTCTATAAAGGTGCCAAGGCGATTTAACAGAGAAAGAATAATTTTTCCAGCTAATGGTAGTCCCAACAGCTGAACAATTGGGCACACATATAGGAAAAAAAAAAAAAAGACCAGTGACTCATATCATATACGAAAATGAACTCAAAATAAGTCTAAGACATAAATGTAAGCTAAAACTATAAAACTTCTAGAAGAAAACACAGGAGAAAATCTAAGTGACTTTGGGTTGGGCAAAGATTTCTTAAACAGGACACAAAAAAACTATAAAAGAAATATTTGAGGGGCTTCCCTGGTGGCGCAGTGGTTAAGAATCTGCCTGCCAATGCAGGGGACACGTGTTCGAGCCCTGGTCTGGGAAGATCCCACAGGCCGCAGAACAAATGGGCCCGTGAGCCACAACTACTGAGCCTGTGCGTCTGGAGCCTGTGCTCCGCAACAAGAGAGGCCGTGCACCGCGATGAAGAGTGGCCCCCGCTCGCCGCAACTAGAGAAAGCCCTCGCACAGAAACGAAGACCCAACACAGCCAAAATTTAATTAATTAATTAATTAATTAATTATTTTAAAAAAAGGGCTTCCCTGGTGGCGCACTGGTTGAGAGTCCGCCTGCCGATGCAGGGGACACAGGTTCATGCCCCGGTCCGGGAAGATCCCACATGCCGCGGAGCGGCTGGGCCTGTAAGCCACAGCCGCTGAGCCTGGACGTCCGGAGCCTGTGCTCCGCAACGGGAGAGGCCACAACAGTGAGAGGCCCGCGTACCACAAAAAAAAAAAAAAAAAAGAAATATTTGATAAACTGGACTTCATCAAAAATTTTAAAAGTTTTGCTCTTAGGTGACACTGTTAAGAAAATGAAAAGGCAAACCACAAAAAATAGTTGCAAAACGTGTATCTGACAAAGGACCTGTCTCTAGAATATAAAGAACTCTTGCAACTCAATAAGAAGAAAACAAACAACCCAGTTTTCTTAAATAGTCAAATGATCTGAGCAGACATTTCATCAAAGAAGATAAACAGAGGGCCAATAAGCACATGAAAACATCATTGGTCATCACAGAAATACAAATTAAACCCACGAAGGGATACCCCTATATGGTCATTAGGAAAGTTAAAATTAAAACACTAACACCGCCAAGTGCTGCGAAGGATGTGGGGCAACGGGCACTATGGCACTGCTGGCGCGAGTGTAGAGTGGTGCAGCTGCTTTGGGAAACAGTTTGGTGGTCCCTTAAAAGGTAAACCATAAACCTATCACATGACCCAGCAATTCCACTCATAGGTATTTGCCACAAAAACAGAAAACATACGTTCACATTAATATATGTATAAATGAATGTTTACAGCAGCTTTATTCAAGGCTTCAAAAACTGGAGACAACCCAACTGTCCATTAACTGGTGAACTGGGGACTCCCCTGGTGGTCCAGTGGTTAAGAATCCGCCTTCCAATCCAGGGGACATGGGTTCGATCCCTGATGGGGGAACTAAGATCCCACATGCCGCGGGGCAACTAAGCCCACGCACCTCAACTAGAGAGCCTGTGTGCCGCAAACTACAGAGCCCGCGTGCTCTGGAGCCCGTGTGCCACAACTAGAGAGAAGCCCACGCGCCACAATGTGCCACAACTGAGACCCGACACAGCCATAAATAAATAAATAAAATATTAAAAACTTCATTCCTAAAAAGACTGGTGAATTGAGGAACAAACTGGGTGTCGCCAGGCCATGGAACAGTACTCAGCTAAAAGAACAAACTGCTGATACACACGACGGTGTGGGTGAATCGTAAAAGCGTGACATCAAGTTTAAAAAGCCAAACATAAAGACTACTTACTGTAACATTCCATGCACATGCAATTATTTAAAAAGACCAAACCACAGTGAGAGAAAGCAGATGAGTGGTTGCCAGGGACCAGGGGAAGAGGGAGGAGATTAGCACAAGGAGATAAGAGAACTTCGGGGAGTGATGGGAACGTTTTATCTCGTAATTGCGGTGCTTACACGACTGTACACGTTTGTTGAAACTCACTGAATTGTCCACTTAAAACTGGTGAAGTGTACTGTCCATAAATTACCCGCTGGCAAAGCTGAACCCCCAAAGCCATCCAGAGTCCGTGACCAAGAGCAAGCCCATTACTGCGGTCACCAGGAGACTAGGGTGGGGAAGTAAGACTGCAGTTTCGTTTTGCCAGAAGACTCCTCTAAATCTAGGTGAGTGAAAACAAAACACTGCAGAATTTTCAGGCTTTTCCTATGCCGCCCCCACGCCAGGCCCCTAGCCCAACCATGTGGCTCTCCGGGCACGTGGCCCAAGACTCTCGGTTTCTCTTTTTTTAGACAACTTTGACCTCAAGCTCAGAGGGGTTTTGGTTCTCAGCTGCCATGTCAGCGTGGACTTTCCACACTGCGTTCCCCCGTGTACATCCCGGACCTGGAGCCTCAGCGATCTGAGGATGCTCGCGCCCACCCTCATCCCTCCTTTTCTGTGACACTTGGCTAACACTTACATCAAGGGCAGTCTTGAAGAGAGAAGGTTCTCCATGGACCCATCACGAGATGACAGATGGTCCTCGGATCCACCTGAAAAGGCATGAGTCGGACAGGGCAGAGAGGCCCAGCCAGCCCCTCTGTGCTCCACCTCCAAGGCCGCCTGTGCGGGGCTGAGCCTTCAAAGGACCGGTACGGGCCACCAAGGAGCCATCCTCGGTGGCGAGAGTCAGGTTAGTGGGAAAGGCACCCAGCAAGGCTGGTCTGGGGTGAACCATCACCTATAGCACCACCTGCCACGCCCAGGTGCATAGGACCTCCTAAAACCAGCCCGAGCTGCTGTGTCCCCACTAGAGGAAAGGTTCAACAGCGACTATCCAAGGAGAGGCAACGTGGGATGTAAATCATGTGTATCAAGGGGCCAATAACTGGCGATACCCTCTCCTGTGTAGATAAGGGGAAATCAAAAAGGATGCTTCATAGGGAAAAGATCAACACTCCGGACCCCAACATCAACTTTTCCACGTCCACAATTCAACCCAAAGGCCACATCACACATACTGTTGCAGCTCAAGAAAAAAAAAAAAAGGAGCTTTCTCCACTGGAGAAGTTCCCAGCCGAATGAGTCCTTCCTGAGGGGCTCGGGTGGAAATCCTCGGGTTCCCTGTCCTCCAGCCTCAGCCACTCCTTTGAGTGGCTTCTGCTGACTTTAGGGCTGGATCATAGCTCATGGTGGGGCCGGCCTGGGCACTGTAGGTGTTGAGAGCATCCCTGGCCGCCACCCACTAGATGCCAATCGCACCCCCTCCTCTGGTTGTGACAACCAGAAATGCTTCCAGGCACTGCCCAATGTCCCTTGGGGGTACAACCGCCCCCCGGATGAGAACCACTGAGTTATGCTTCTTCCTTTTCTTTTTTTCGGGCGGGGGGGAGGCCACACCACACAGCTTGCAGGATCTTAGTTCCCTGACCAGGGATCGAACCCGGGCCCCGACAGTGGAAGCGTGGAGTCCTAACCACTGGACCACCAGGGAATTCCCTGCTTCAGTCTCTTTTAAATCTCTTCGCCTCCACTCCCTCCTTCCTCTGCTCCCCAGCCTTCAAATCTGCCCCCAAACCAAAGTCACCCCATTGGTACTGTCAAAGGGTCAGTGACCCAGCACAGGGTCCCTCGGAGAGCACAGTGGCTTCTAAAATGACCGAGTGCTACTGTCCCTGGGCGAGTGCCAGCCCTGCAGGGAGCAGGCTAGACCTGCCTGGTGGGCATCACCAAGTTCCCTCACCCCAGTTGGTGGCCTTCTGGCTCGATGACGCCCACCCTTTGCCTGTCAGTACCCAAGGCCCTGCGGGCAGTCTGAGGGGCAAAAGCCCACAGCACCAGAAATTCCTAGGAAGGGCTTTTCCCAACACTTCTTGAAGTGTGAGAGTAACAGGATTCAAAAGAAACTGATGTGAAAGGAAACTGAATGATGGGGCGTCACTTCCCGTCAGCGGGACCTACCACACCAGAAGACCGGGGGAGTCCCCGGGGCTGCCTGAGCCACAGATGTGGTCCATAAAAGGCCCTGAGAGCACACCTGTCAGGAGCAACCCACAGCACAGACAGGAACTTGGCCTTCAACTCTCCTGGCCCCTGGTTTTTTCTCCTATTGCCTGGCTCAGGGGTAAATTCAAACCAGGCTGGGTCATAATCCCCAGGTCTGAATGAGAAATAACTTCTGAGCTAGTTAAATATCACAATAACTGTGTTCTGGTGTCAGCTGATCTATCACAACCAGAATGTAAGTTTCTTGAGGATTTACGCTACCTGCCCCCCACCTGCTGGGCACGGTGGCCGCTCAGGTTTCCAGGTAAAGATCTGTGTGCTGAGCTCTCTGTTCAGACCACAGTCCCCAGCGGGGGCGTCAGGCCTGGGTCAGTGGCCTCAGGGCCCTGCGCTCTCCGCCTACCATGTGTTCATGAGATCAGAGTTAAGGACAGCCTCGGAGGAAAGTACACTGGGGTTTCCCTGATGGACACATCCTGGCTGCTCTGGAGGTCCGTGAGCGCCACTCCCACCTCCAGACCCGCCCTCTGTCCGCAGTGGGAGGTCCCACCTGCTCGGCCCAAAAGGAAGGGGAACCAGTACCCGCAGAGCGTCACCCTCTCGGCGGGTACCAAGCCTGGCCAAACGCCACCCTTTCTCCTGCCTGTGCCCCGCGGTGGAACGTGGCCGGGGGAGAGCACGCAACGGCTGGCCCGCCTCTCTTTTGTCACGTTCCTGATCCTCTGCGCGCCTTCCTGCTGCCCGGTAACTGGACCCATCTCTCTATCCTGCTCCTCTCTCCTGGAAACCATCGCATACTTTCTCTCTCCCCAAGCCTCCAGCACTCCCTTGATCTTGCTCCTATTTCACGGAGAAAATAAAAGCAACCAGAAAAGGAGACGGGAGCCGAGGTCCGCCTTTACTTGGCATCTTCACGGAGGGTTTACTTCCCCAGCGCCCAGCTCCCCAGGCCTGGCACTGCCCACAGCACCGGGCCACTTGGGGAGGCCACGATGCTTACCTAAGTGTATGCCCTGACACTGGCTGCAAAGCCCCTGGGGTTAGAATACTGTGTTGGATTTCCTCCTCTCTTATTGGACAAACACGCGGCCTGCAAGTGGATAGGAATGGATCAAAGGAGAAAAATTTCAAGTTGAGGATAATTCAAGCAACATCCCTTTCTCGGTCCCAGGAATAGAGCTGTGGACAAGACAGAGTTCCTAAAACAGTGGGGGAGACAGCCCTGAAAACACACATACAGGATTACAACTTGTGCAGACCCTGTGACAGAAAGAAGGGCGGGGGGGGGGGGGGAGTACAGAAAAGAGATGTGATTATAAGTCTTGAAATGGGGAGAGTATCCTGCCTCATCCAGGTGGGTCCAGTGTCATCACAAGGGTCCTTACAAGAGGACTGCAAGAGGGTCAGAGTCAGGGAAAGAGACGTGATGACAGAAACAGAGTCAGAGAGAGAGAGAAAGAGACATTTGAAGCTGTTATGCTGCTGACTTTGAAGAAAGAGGAAGGGGCCACGAGCCTAGGGATGCGGCTGCCTCTGGAAGGTGGAAAGGCCAGGAAAGGATTCTCCCCTGGCGCGTCCAGAAGGAGCACAGCCCTGCCCACACCTGCTGTCAGCCCAGTGAGACCCGTGTCAGCCTTCTGACTCCAGAGCTGCAGGAAAACAAAGTGGTGTGGTAGGACAGACATACCACATTATATTGGCTTCACATATACAACAGAATGATTCGACATTTGTACACACTGTGAAATGATCACCGCAAAAGTCTAGTTAACATCTGTCACCACACACGGCTACAGAATTTTTTTTCTTGTGACGAGAACTTTTAAGATCTGCTCTCTTAGCAACTTTCAAATACGCAAGACATTTTGTTAACCAGAGTCACCGTGCTGTACGTTATATCTCCAGGACTTAAATGTGTGTTGTTTTCAGCCATTAAGTTGGTGGTAATTTGTTACAGCAGCAAGAGGAAACTCATACGGGACCTTAAATGTCAAATCCATTCCTTGAATGATGGAAAAACTGAAAAAGGAAAATCGGGTAGTATTACGAGGCAGCAAGGCAACATATACTAGATGTCAAATCAAATGGACACCTAGTAAGTAAGTGCACTGACGGCTAAGAGGTCTTCTAATTCCTGGCAAGAGTTCAGCAAGAAACGTCTCAGGCTGCTGAGAACAGCTTCTGGAACAAAGGCTCTCCTGTCCCCAAAGCCAGACACTTTGTGTCCATTATGTCCAACAGCCCCACAAGCCCTGACTGGGGAACAGTCAGGTGCTCGCGTATAATTGCTCTGGTTTCAGCAGGAGTCACGCTCCACGCCTCCGGGAATATTTTGTCACAGATTCTCCAGGGCACTCACCATGAGGAGAGCTATGCAAAGTCAACACTAGGAAACAACTCAACCTAACCATGGAAGATTCTGAGTTCCTACGACCTTTGAGCCAGCGCTGCACAGGTCCTAGTCTGTTACGGAGCACGCTGACTGAGCTCACGTCCTGTCTCCACCACACCAGCCGTGCGCTCCTGCCCCGAAGTCCCTTTGATTGCCCTGAGCCCGTGTCCTCCTTTGCAAACTGCAGAGAGAAGCATCCACCTCAAAGAGCTGCTGCGAAGGTGAAATGAGATGTGTGAAGCAGCCGGGACCTGGCAGGTGCTAAAGACGGCAGTTATCACCTGCATCTGTACTTCAGCGCAAACATGCGTGGAGACATCCACCTCCAACAGGAAGGAGAAAGAAGAATGGTGGGAAGCAAAGGACAGAAAGTCAGACAATTTCAGTCATGCCTATAATGTAAATGATTAGTACTTTATTTTCCTTTCTTTTCTGTTTTGGCTGCATTGGGTCTTTGTTGCTGCACACAGGCTTTCTCTAGTTGTGGCAAGCGGGGGTTACTCTTCGTTGCAGTGAGCGGGCTTCTCATTGTGGTGGCTTCTTTTGTTGCAGAGCACGGGCTCTAGGCGCGCGGGCTTCAGTAGTTGCAGCACGTGGGCTCAGGAGTTGCAGCACTCGGGCACTAGGATGCACGGGCTTCAGTAGTTGTGGTGCGCGGGCTCAGTAGTTGTGGCTTGCGGGCTCTAGAGCGCAGGCTCGTAGTTGTGGTGAATGGGCTTAGTTGCTCCACGGCATCTGGGATCTTCCCAGACCAGGGATCGAACCCGTGTCCCCTGCATTGGCAGGTGGATTCTTTTTTTTTTTTTTTTTCTCACTGTTGTGGCCTCTCCCATTGTGGAGCACAGGCTCCGGACGCGCAGGCTCAGCGGCCATGGCTCACGGGCCCAGCCGCTCTGCGGTAGGTGGGATCCTCCTGGACCGGGGCACGAACCCAGGTCCCCCGCATCGGCAGGCGGACTCTCAACCACTGTACCACCAGGGAAGCCCGGCAGGTGGATTCTTAACCACTGCACCACCAGGTTAAGTCCCTCTTTCTTTCTTTTTTTTTTTTTTTTTGGCCATGCCGCATGGTTTGTGGGATCTTAGATCCCCAACCAGGGATTGAACCTGGGCCCTCGGCAGTGAGAACATGGCATCCCGACCACTGGACAGCCAGGGAATTCCCAATCATTCATACTTTTAAGGGCAGCTGGGCTGGATACAAACTCCACGTAGTTCAGAGGCCAGACCCATGGGGAAACTGGAGGGAGACCCTCCCTTGACTTATACGGACGAGCACACACACTGAGGTGAGTCGCTAACGCGAGAGGCCAATGCTGGCTGCACATTCCTCAGGCCATAAACCAGTGACCCCGGGCTCACCGTCTTACGTGAAGGGGTACTTTTAAGAGCAGCAGTCTTCCCAGAAGGCCCCTGGGTGATTCTGAGGGTTTTGAGAACCACTGCTCTAGGAAAAGTATTTTATTGCTTCTGGGAGAAAGGTGCTCCCCGAAATATCGAGCCAGGATCTTTCGACTGGTAGCTCCACAGAAACCTATCTAAACTTGTAGGATTAACATTGACGAAGTGTAGGGGGTCGATGGAAAAGAAACTGGCGTTTGACAGAATTGTCCAAGATAAGTTATGTGAACTCAAACAGACATATAGAAAAAGCGCAGCAGTACAGGCCACTGGGACCCCCCAGTGGTTGGGTCACTCTATTTTTTCCTAGTCCTTCTCCAAACTCTTAACTTCCCCATTGCAGAGTCTCATGGAGTTGACCTCTCACTTCAGGCGCATTTCCAGAAGTGTTTAGACGCTCTGCTCTGAAAGTCTCCTTCTCTAAAGGCAATATTTAATGATCCCTCTGATTCTTACCCTCTCTGACCAGACAAGGGGATCCACAGAAGCCCTAAGTACCTCCTGAGAGCATCTGACTCCCAAACTGCCGCTGCCATTGAGGGCATGAAGCCTCCATCTCCCCACCTAAAGGCATGCCTGTTGTGAAATCTAGGGTGTAGAGGGATGTTCAGAAAATAGCTTCTTGAACGAGGCTTCCTTCCTGTGGCCAATTTCATGTAGACATGTCACAATTGCAGGGGGAAAAAAATGAGAGGTTAAAAAAATACACTGGATTTGCTGAAAAAGTTATTTCTTGTAAAAAGCATCTCCCTTCCACTTAGGGAGGACATGAACAGGCAGATGCCCCTCGGTTTCCTTTATCTGTGAAGGTGAAGAAAACCTCACTTCAGCAAGGGCTCTGCGCCTAGGCCAGCAGCCATCTGCCCAGCCATGGGGTGAAAATAACTTGCAGGGTCGATCAGACCAAACCCCAGCACACTCATGGCCTGTCCAGTGGGCTCTGTTTGAACACTTCGCATGACCTCAGAAAAATGTGACGGTTCAGCCTGCAGAACCTGGCGGAGATGTGGGTAGATCTTCCACTTGCATGCGGTTACTCCATTCCTGCCTACAGCCCTTAAAAGGTCTTTCAGTTCAGGTCACAAGTGGTAAACCTCTCTCCGTCTTCATCCGAAATGTCTTTGTGTCGCAGTTCCTCTTGAGGGATGGTTTAGCCTGGTTTAGATTCTAGCTTGACAGTTACTTTCGCTCATCTCTTTGAAGATATTGTTCTATTGTGTTCCATTTTAATAAGCATGCTGGGATAACTGGGCATCCATATGGGAAAAAAAATGAAACTGGAGCCCTACCTCACACCATAGACAAAAAACTCAATTCTGTGTGAATTATAGGCCTACATGTGAAGGCAATAATACAAAGTCTTTAGAATTAAGGTAGAAATCTCTCTTCACGAACTTGGAATAGGGAAACCTTCCTTAAGACAAAAACAAGTCAATAACCATAAAGGGAAAGATTAATAAATTCAACTCTACTATAATTTATCCCCAAAAAATGCCATTAAAAAATCCACAGATGAGGGCTTCCCTGGTGGCGCAGTGGTTGAGAGTCCGCCTGCTGACGCAGGGGACACGGGTTCGTGCCCCGGTCTGGGAGGATGCCACATGCCGCGGAGCGGCTGGGCCCGTGAGCCATGGCCGCTGAGCCTGCGCGTCCGGAGCCTGTGCTCCGCAACGGGAGAGGCTGCAACAGTGAGAGGCCCGCGTATCATAAAAAAAAAAAAAAAAATCCACAGATGAGAGAAGATATTTATAATACATGCACCAAACAACTGGTTCAGGATATATAAAGATCTCCTACAAAGCAATAAGGAAATGACAGACACCATAACTGGAAAACTGGAGGACACTTTTTACAAGAAATCCAGAGGCCAATAAACACACAAAAGCAGGCTCAACCTCACTGGTAATCAGATAAATACAAATTAAAACCATAATGAGGTACAACTACGTACACCCTATGACCTACAATTCCACATCTAGCATATGCCCGATAGAAATGCAAATACCAGAATACATGTGAAAAAAAATATATACACATATATATGTATCTGTGTGCATGTATGTGTATATATACGTATGTATATGTATATATAGTAATTCCCAAAGCATAAGGGAAAACGTCCATCAGCATTAGAATGGATAAACTGTGGTATATTCATGCAAAGGAATAATATACAGCAATGAAGATCAATCGCCTAGGGCTACACATGACACAGATGAATCTTTAATAGAGTGTTGAGTGAAAGGAGCCAGTCCCACCCCTCCCTCCAAAAAAATTGCATATGATATGGTTCCACTAGTATCAATTTGGAAATAAATGAAAATGGAACATTTAGGGATACATACACAGGCCAGGGGAGCAGAAGGCAAAGTAGGGATCAGATGACCACCGGGGCAGTGGCTGCTCCAGGGACGGAGGGCCTGATGGGAGGGGATACTTCCCAGGGACGCGTCAGCGACACATTTATATTTTATGCACTTTTCTGTGAAACGTTAACACAATAATAAGGGAAAGTTAAGGGTACCTGCTAAAATAATAGGAACGCAATGTATATCTTCCAAACTAGCAGATTAGAAAACCTGCAGAGGGACTTCCCTGGTGGTGCAGTGGTTAAAAATCTGCCTGCCAATGCAGGGGACACGGGTTCGAGCCCTGGTCCGGGAAGATCCCACATGCCGCGGAGCAACTAAGCCCGTACGCCACAACTACGGAGGCTGCGCTCTAGAGCCCGCGAGCCACAACTACTGAAGACCGCACTCTGCAACAAGAGAAGCCACCACAATGAGAAGCCCGCGCACCGCAACGAAGAGTAGCCCCCGCTCGCCGCAACTAGAGAAAGCCCGTGTGCAGCAACAAAGACCCAACGCAGCCATAAATAAATAAATAAAATAAAGGTTAGCATGGATTCTTTAAAAAGAAAAAAAAGAAAACCTGGGGAGAAGAGTGCAGAGAGGGATATAAAAAGATTAACAAAACTTAAAGCAAAATGTTGGGGACAAGAATAACACCGAAAGGAGAGTAAACAGAAAGAGCAACCTAAATGCCAGTGGGAAGAGGTCAGCTGAGTGAACTGGAGGCGTCCACTCACTGGGCGGCTGCCCCCTCGATGCCCACCGCACACGACTGAGAGGAAAGGGAGGTTCCCACGCCGAGGCAGCATCACAGTCTGTCTTTGTTTAAAATAAATACACGTTGACATGGCTACACACACGCATCTACAGGTTCTGAGGGACCATTCAGCAAAGTGTTAAACAGTGGTTATCTCCGGGTGGTACAACTGTGGATCGTTTTTCATTTGTATCTCTAATATTTCTACCATTAACTTGTGTCACTTAGACTTTTTTAAGACTTTATATTTTAGAGCAGTTGTAGGTTCACAGCAAAATTGAGAGGAAGGTAGAGAGAGTTCCCATACACCCCCGTCCCTGTCCCCACACACACACAGCCTCCCCGCACTGTCAACATCCCCACCAGAGTGGTCCATTCATCACACCTGATGAATCTACATTGACACGCCATCATCACCCGCAGTCAACAGTCTACACTGGGGCTCATTCTCGGTGTTGCACATTCTGTGGATCTGGACAAACCTATAAGGATGTGTATCCACCAGCGTAGTATCACACAGAGTATTTTCACTGCCCTAAAAATCCCCTGTGCTCCACCCATTCACCTCTCCCTGCCCCTAATCCCTGGCATCCACTGATCTTTTTATTCTCTCCAGAGTTCTGCCTTTTCCAGAATGTCACAGGGCTGGAAGCATACAGTCTACAGCCTTTTCGGATTGGCTTCTTTTGCACGGTAATATGCCTTTAAGGCTCCTCCACGTCTTTTCACGGCTTCATAGCGCATTTCTCTTTAGTGCTGAATAGTAGTATTCCATTGTCTGGGCATGCCACAGCTTATTCACTCACCTATTTAAGATATCTCGATGCTTCCAAACTTTGGCAAGATTGCTTTCTTAAGTAATGGGAGTTAAGTGGGTAACTAAGATGAAGCCATGGTATGGAGATCCTCAGAGCTGGGCCAAGTTGAGACGTCACACAGTGGGGAGCTACTGAAGATTCTTGAGCAGAGCCGCAATGGGACAAGAGCCGGGTTTGGGGAGGACCCATTCACTGCAGAATTGGGGTGTGGTGGGATCGGAGGCAAGAGCTCAGCCAGAAGGCGCTGAAACAGCCCCGAAGGAAGGTGGGGAGGGGAGTTTGAGGATGATGCAAAAAGGCCGGCGAGGGGAGGGGGAGTGGGGCCTTAAAATCTTTTAGGACATTTTGTAGGAAAGAAATAATAGAGCACAGTGAGTTTCAGGTGGCTGGGTGAGTCCCAGGAGGAGGGAGTGGGCAGGAAGTTGATGCTCAGCCTGGGAAACCAGGAGGGGAGGCTTTAAGTCAGTCGGGGTTAACCTCAAGGGCTCCCAGCGTGTGCTAAGACGATGCCCAGGGAAAGCCAGGCGCAGTTAGAGCATCTCTGGGGACGCAGAGAGGCCACTGGGTAAGAGCGCTGTCCAGAATGCATTGCACCCTCAGCTCTGACGCCTCCCTCTGGCCTTACCGCACAGTCCTACAAGGTGGGAATTACGATTCTCCCTATTCTGCAGATGGGGACAGTGACTCTCAGAGAGGTCAGGTGACTTGTCCTGGATCAGAAACAGTGCAGGATGTGACTACAATTTGAACTCGCATCTCCTGTGGGCAAATCCCACTTTGCTCTCCAATAAGCTGCTCCCACAGAGATGCTTCCATCCGTGGGGCTGAGGAGCAGAGAGAGGCGGGCAAAGGATCCCGTATGCGAGGAGAGGGTTGTGGGTGGCAGGCACAGATTGCACCTTCTGGGGATCTGGACGCCAGGCATGGCGGTGAGTGGACACAGGACGCAGCAGGTGGTCTCATAGAAGCGTGTGAGAACACGAACAGGCGTCGGGTTCCCTGGTCCTGTGAGGAGGTGCTTCACACACACTGCTCTTTCCTTCCTCACCAGAGCCTGGCACTCAGGATTGCTATCCTTCCTCCCTCTTATAATGGAAGAGTCAGAGGTCCCAAGTGGCACACAAGTCCCAAGATGTAGTAAGGCAAGAGGTCGAGGGCACAGGCTTCAGGGTCAGTCGGACTAGCTTTGAGCCTGGCTCTGTAACTTCGCAGCCTCGGGTTCCCCATCTGTAAGATGGGGACAGCATTGACAACCTCACAGGCACCCGTTACGCGCTAAAGCGTGCTCGCTGTTACTATGACTACTGCTCTTATTACATCATCACAACTAGCACCTGCACAGAAATGATGGCTCATATTGATCAAGCATTTTCCAGATGTCAGATACTGTGTTACAAAGTTTTCATAACTCTGAGACCAGTTTTTTTTTTTGTTTTTTTTTTGCGGTACGCGGGCCTCTCACTGTTGTGGCCTCTCCCGTTGCGGAGCACAGGCTCCGGACGCGCAGGCTCAGCGGCCATGGCTCACGGGCCCAGCCGCTCCGCGGCATGTGGGATCTTCCCGGACCGGGGCACGAACCCGTGTCCCCTGCATCGGCAGGTGGACTCTCAACCACTGCGCCACCAGGGAAGCCCTGAGACCAGTTTTTTTTTGAACTCCAGTTCAAGCGCCCTTTCCACGACATTATACCATTTCATTGGAAGAAACAGTCTGTGGAGAGGAAGAAACTGAAGATGCTCAAATATAAGGCTCTGGCCCCTTGGCCACCGCAGCTCTTGTCCCCGCCGGCACTCTCCGCCGCGCCGCCCGGCAGCCGCACTATGTAGCACGGTGGCGGGAAGTGGCAGCTTCACCGCCGCCACGATGCCCGAGAGGAAGCCTGGCTCCACCGAGGGGGCGGCGAAGGACGAGCCCAAGAGGATATCGGCGAGGTTGTTAGCTAAACCGGCTCCTGCAAAAGTGGAAACGCAGCCCCAAAAGCCGGCAGGAAAGAATGAATCTTCAGACAAAAAAGTGCAAACACAAGGGAAAAGGCGGGCAAAGGAGAAACAGGCTGAAGCCGCTAACCAAGAGACTAAAGAAGATGTACCTGCAGAGAATGGAGAAACCGAAAACGGGGGCAGCCCAGCCTTCGATGAAGCAGGAGAGAAAGAAGCCAAGTCACATTAACGTCACCCACCCGGTCCTCTCAGTGGTCCCTGTCCCTCTTCTTACACAACCCACAGGAATATTTTTATAACTGTTTTGTAAATGCCAGTTTTTTAGGAGCTCTAGAAACATTTTTAAAAGGGGGAAATCCCCCCCATCCCATTATTTTTAAGTGTAAAAAAAAATTTTTTTTTAAGAGGTGAAATCATTTGCTGGTTGTTCATTTTCTGGTACAACCAGAACATAGTAGGATATTGAATGTGGGGGGCTCTGATTGTCTTGGGTGTGAGCTTAACATTCCACAGGTGGGGGTAGCCTTTCTATCCTATAATACAAAGCGTACTAAATGGTAGGTTGGAGTCAGCTGTGCATTTAATGTCTTGAACACGTTTTTTTTTTTTTAATTTTTGTTGGAGTGTAGTTGCTTTACAATATTGTGTTAGTCTGTACTGTACAGCAAGGTGAATCAGTTATACATATTCATACATCCCCTCTTTTTTGGATTTCCTTCTAATTTCGGTCACCACAGAGCACTGAGTAGAGTTCCCTGGGCTACACAGTAGGTTCTCATTACTTATCTATTTTATACATAGTATCAATAGTGTGTATATGTCAATCCCAGTCTCCCAGTTCATCCCATCCACCCCGACCCCCAACACTTTAAATTACTTCTCTTCCCATGTTGTTTTTGGTAGAATTTTGCCTAAAGCAAACCACTCACTCCTTGATCTTGGCTCTCCTGGTCAGAATTTTGTGTGCTCTGTAAGTAACATCTTTGGTCGTGGTCGTACAGTTCTAGTAACTTTGTCAATGTGCTGTGAACGATGGACAATTTGAGTATGTACAGTACATGATATTAAATTGTGAATTAGTGGGATTTATGACGGAACGGCATATCAATATTTGAAGATATTGGTACTTGCTGTCCTGTTAAGGAAAATTTGCCTCCAAATTTTAAGCTGGAAAGTCACTGGAATAACTAACTGTTCAGAAAAGAATCACAACTGCATGATTTTTTAGATTTTTGGTATGTAGGTTAAGAATTGTGTACAGGGACTTCCCTGGTGGCGCAGCGATTCAGAATCCGCCTGCCAATGCAGGGGACAAGGGTTGAAGCCCTGGTCCGGGAAGATCCCACATGCCACGGAGCAACTAAGCCCATGCGCCACAACTACAGAGCCTACACTCTAGAGCCTGTGGGCCACAACTACTGAGCCCGTGCACCTGGAGCCTGTGCTCTGCAACAAAGAGAAGCCACAGCAATGAGAAGCCCACTCACCGCAACTAGAGAAAGCCCGCGCGCAGCAACGAAGACCCAACGCAGCCAAAAATAAATTATTTAATTAATTAACTTAAAAAAAATAAGGTTCTGGCTGAGAGTGAAAGGCAGGAAGAAGGATTGAGTGTAACCAGGATCACTCTCCTGGGAGTGGGGGGAGGGGGGAGGGCGCCGCATGGCTTGTGGGATCTTAGCTCCCCGACCAAAAACGGAACCCGTGCCCCTGCAGTGGAAGCACGGAGTCCTAACCACTGGACCGCCAGGGAAGTCCCAGTGCTGGATTCTTGAATCCTGCATCTTTGCGGAGGGAGACTGCGGGCTGGGCAGTCTGAGAGACTGGCACGACACAAAGTTTCTGCTTTCAGAGTAAAGGGGGCACTAGTGCCATCCCACCGAATGGGCTCGTCCCACCGGAAGTCATCCCCAATGAGCTCCGGCCTTCCTGAGACCCTGGGTTTGGGATCGTTTTGAACACGTCTTCCTTCCGCTGACACATTCAAAGCTTCTGATTGTTTTTGTGAGCCCTATGGCATGGGGCCCAGCATGTCTCACCCATAGAAGGGTTTTGGGGTTTGTTTTTTTAATATATTTTTATTTATTTTTGGCTGTGTTGGGTTTTCGTTGCTGCGCGCGGCCTTTCTCTAGCTGTGGCGAGCGGGGGCTACTCTTCATTGTGGTGCGCGGGCTTCTCATTGCCATGGCTTCTCTTGTTGCGGAGCACGGGCTCTAGGCGTGCGGGCTTCAGTAGTTGTGGCATGCAGGCTCAGTAGTTGTGGCTCGTGGGCTCTAGAGCGCAGGCTCAGTTGTTGTGGCACACGGGCTTAGTTGCTCCACAGCATGTGGGATCTTCCCGGACCGGGGATCGAACCCATGTCCCCTACATTGGCAGGCGGATTCTCAACCACTGCACCACCAGGGAAGTCCCCATAGAAGCATTTCGATAAATATTTATGGAAGGCAAGGATAGGGAGAGTGAGAGAGCAGCCTAGATGGAAAATTGCTAAGGACCAAGACCTCCTTCGCAGAGAGCGTTTGTTATGCCAGCGTATAAATACGACGGTTCCAAGATTATACAATTTTTTTCCCTTGGGATTCAGACACACTGCCTATAGGAACAAGTGTGGCGTCGATGACCTGGGCACACAGGCCTCCTTCAGGTTGAAAAGCTGTGTCCTGTGCTACAAATGGCCTAAGATGTGGAGAAGGGGCTGGGCTGCTTCCCCATCAGACAGCGACACATAAGCACAGGCTCCGTCCAGCAGCTGTTCTTGACCGCTGGCTGTGGACCTCTCTCGACCAACGAAGAGTACTGGGGGTTGGCAGAATTTCTTTTCAGGGCAAATCTTTTTCAATGAAATGAGACCTGCCCCCACCCCCAATCCTTCTATCACACTGAAATTAAGACGTGGGAACTCTTTGGAAGCCGCACGGAAAGGTGAGTGTTCAGCCTGTCGGACAAGGTCTAAACACAGCTCGCTCCACATGCAGAGCCCGGCATCCCACCCACCTCCCGGCACCACGGGTGACCTACACTGTGCTTGACCTTCACAAAACCACAGGCACATAAACAGTGTGAGAGAAGACACAGCCGTGGTGTCCGCTCCCAAGTGGAGAGTGGCTGAGAACCTCAGAGAGGGAAGTGGCCGTGTCGCTGAAATAGAGCACGTTAGTCAGGAAGGCCCAGCCCAGCTTCCCTCCAACAGCTGCCTTTTGCTATGTTATTAGATCTGGAAACATTCAAGCAAAGAGTGCGATTGAGAGGTCAAAACAGTAATACTCAGAAGCAGACAAGCAGAGACCTGGAGAGACGGTGCTTCAAGAACAGGCTTGTACGGCGCACACGGGTGTGTCCTACTACACCACTGTCGGTACCCAAAGAATAATGAACAGACACTCCCACAACCTCAAAACTGAAGAGGGTGACGTGGGTTCGGGATCATTTTGAACACGTACATAGAAATCAACTGATTCCTAAAAGATCTGGAGTTATGTATTCTATTTTTAAAAGCCCAAATTTGAAACACTAATGCGGATGATAGAATTAATCCTGTACTGGGGGATCTCAGTGATGATACGCTGCCGTGTGTTTGCCATGTGGGATAAAGGAACAATAAAAATTCAAAACAAACACGGAGGTGTAGGGAGTGAGCACTCGGATGCTGGGGTGACACAAGGGCATCTATGTTACGAGGACTCTGGGGGCCAAAAGCAGAGCATGGGGGATAACGGGAAAGGTGCTGGGATTCTGGGGAGGGGTTTGGGAAGTTTCAAATATCTAAACTCTGAAGTGCTGTGGTCACAGGGAGGCTGAAAGCAGCAGGGGAGGGACTCGGGCAACGTCAGTGTTAACACAGCAGGCTCGAGACTGGGGTCCCCAGAAGGGCCGCCTTCCAAGGTCAGCCCTTGGCTGGAGTCTGGGAAGGTGGATTTGGGGAGGGTCCCCCCCTCCCAGGACTGATGAGCGGCTCCCTGTGGCTAAGCTGTGTGTACAGACGGGGGTGTTGGTGCCGGACTCCTGCTGTCCTCCTGCGAGTCTGGGGTTTGGGTGCGCGTCAGGCAGAGGGTGCTCGTGTGAACGGCCCCCCGAATAAAGACCCCGTGCGCTGAAGCTCTAACGCATCCCTGATGGACGACGCTGCACACGTGCTGTCACAGCTCGCGGCTGGGGGAATTTAGCACGTCCTGTGCGACCCCACTAGAGAGGATGCTGGAGCCTGGTTCCCCTGGACTTCACCCCCCAACCTGTTCCCTTCACAGTGGCAAAACCAGCCCTGGAACCCAGTCGGGTGTCCTAGGGGAGGATGGTAAAGCAGGAGACAGCATTCTTAAGCACACAGCCACACAAAGGTTGATACGAGGCCAAACGCAGATGAATGACAGCTAGGAAGACCTGAAGTGGGTCACGAGTTATCACAGGAATGGTTAAAACCAGATAAACAAATAAAACAAGCCATGGTCTGCTTTTAAATGGGACTTCCAAAATTACTGTGTTCTGAACGTAAGCTAGATTGATTACCAAATAAAAATAAAAATGAGGATGTGGTATATCAGTGTGGTAAATCCGTATATCCCGAAAAGATATACTGAAGCCCTAACCACTGGCACCTGTGAATGTGGCCTTATTTAGAAGTAGGGTGTTTGCAGATGTGATCACATGAAGATGAGGTAGACTGGATTGGGGGGCCCTGATGCAATGACTGGTACCCTAAGAAAAAGAGGGTGCCTGGACACAGACACGGGGAGAGGGCCATGGGACGATGGAGCCAGAGGTTGGAGCCACGCCTCCGCGAATGAAGGAAAGCCCAGGATTTCAGGAGCCACCGGAAGAAGAGAGAAAGGGAAGGAAGGAGGCTTCCCTAGCGCCTCCAGAGGGACCAGGGCCCCGCCCTTACCGTCAGACTTCCGGCCCCAGAACTGTGAGAGATACACTTCTGCTGTTTTAAGCCGCCCAGTTTTCACTGCCGCCCAGAAGCTCATACACCGACCTGGCTAAGGAGGGTGAGTACGTGGAACGCATCCTGTATCGCCCAATGTAAGAGCCACAGCTTTACCCGCACGACACATATTTCATACACACATCAAACTTTTTCACTCCGTGTGGCAGAGAATCAGTCAACTTCAGTAAACTGATTCACAGTTTTTAAATCAATCAATCAATCAGCCGCCTCTGCCCTGGAGAAGCAGCCTCTGACACTCAGCTTCCCAGTCAAAGGCAGGTGACTCAAATCAAATCCAAACAGGTGGTGCAAGGACACCCTCCCCTGACAGGTGGGTTTGTCTCGGTTACTGGAGTCCGGGGAAGGGGAATCTATGAGCTTTGAAAGGGGCTGCCCCAGTGTGGGAAAAATGCTTTTAAATTCTATGTGCTCGAATTGAAAGAAACAAGTCTTCACCCTCAAAGCATTTGTTCAGGGCCATTAAAAGTTCAAAGACAGGGCTTCCCTGGTGGCACAGTGGTTGAGAGTCCGCCTGCCGATGCGGGCGACACGGGTTCGTGCCCCGGTCCGGGAAGATCCCACATGCCGTGGAGCGGCTGGGCCCGTGAGCCATGGCCGCTGAGCCTGCGCGTCTGGAGCCTGTGCTCCACAAAGGGAGAGGCCACAACAGTGAGAGGCCCGCGTACCGCAAAAAAAATAAAAAAATAAAAGTTCAAAGACAGACTTTGGAATCTTAATACCATAGGGTGGATTTTAAGTCACATCCATGCCAGGAACACCAAAAGGCCCACAACAGGATCCCTGGGCTGGGGCCAGCTAGGCGCGGACAGGTGGGTGGGGGACCACAACCCGGCAAGGGACCAATGCCGAAGAGGTCAGAGCATAAGAAATACCTTACGCAGGCTTCCCTGGTGGCGCAGTGGTTGAGAATCTGCCTGCCGATGCAGGGGATACGGGTTCGAGCCCTGGTCTGGGAAGATCCCACATGCCGCGGAGCCACTAAGCCCGTACGCCACAGCTACTGAGCCTGCGCGTCTGGAGCCTGTGCTCCGCAACAAGAGAAGCCGCGACAGTGAGAGGCCCGCGCACCGCGATGTAGAGTAGCCCCCACTCCCCGCAACTAGAGAAAGTCTTCGCACAGAAACGAGGACCCAACACAGCCAAAAATAAATAAATAAATAAATTTGTATATATATATAAAGAAATACCTTATGCGGCGTCCAAAGCCCCTCACAACACACTTAAGAGATTCCGGCACCTTCCAGAAGGAACCTTTGAGCTTAGAGTCTCTAATCCCCACATTCGAAGGCTTAGGAAATTCTGTACCCGAGGAAGAAGCCACTCCCTCAGGGTTACACGGAGGGAGGGACGGGCTGGGCCAGCTTGGGGGCTCCCGGCTTCCCGTGTCCTCATCCCCCTCCATCCACACGCGGCCCAGCGGCCCAGGGATCCACGCAGAGCGCTCTGTGCGCTTCCGTACTCCGCCTAGTCGACAGGTGAGAAAACAGAACTGGAAGAGGCAAAGCTGCGTTCCCAGGAGCCCCCGCCTCCCCTCCAGCGAGCGGTGAGGTTGGGACGGAGCCCAGCTCAGCCCGCATTCCCCTGCACAGCCCCACCCCCTGGCCCTGGGGAGAAGGATTTGATGCAGCGGATGGCAGGGGAGTGGTGGAGAGAAAGCTTCCAGAAGGGTCTTCCTTGAGCTTTGGAGGCTGGGGAGTCTGTGGCCGGGCTGAAGGGGTGGAGGGCATCCCCTTGGGTGGGAAGAGGGGAAGGAAATGAAAGGCTTCTCATGAAGCAGGCCCAGAAGCAAACCCCCTCCAACCCACTGCCGCAGCAGAGCAAACGTGGGAGCCGCAGTGGCGTTCAACCCGGGGGCTCCCCACTAACTGTTACCCTGGGGAAGAATTTACAACCTTGAGGCCGAAAGGGGACACCCGTGTGAGGTGCAGGGTCTCCCCGGTAACTCTGGATATCCAGGTGTTAACCTTTACCTGGCCCCCTGCAGCCCTGTCTCCTGGACCCCGTGAGGATTCGGGGAGGCTCACTGAACTCCAGAGACCTACAGCAGAGGCTGCCTGTCCCTGCACTTTGAAACCCAGCCCGTGCCCTCTCCTCGGGGACCCTGTGGAGACGGGACAGGGAACAGAGTCCCCGGCCAGCAAGTGCACGTGGGAGGTCACCCCCACCCCATGCCCCCTCTGCCCACAGGGGGATGGGCTCCTGGTCTCTGGGTTCCACGCTACAAGGGGGCTGGAGGTGAATGTATCTGCCCAGGCGGGGGGACTTCCAGAAATGGAGTTTGACAGAGGACGTCTCGGGGACAATGGCAAGAGAGTCTTTTCCCTGGGACTCAGGACTGTTTCTTGCTTCCAGCTCGTCGGTAAAAGCAGTGGTCCTGAGCTCACGCCGGCAGGGAGCTTTTGGCTTTGACTTCCCACGAGTTCGATTGTCCCGTGGTCACCCCGAGTTTTGGAGGTGGCTGTGTGGCCCTCTGCAGGCGGGGGTGGGAGGGCGCAGAAAGACTCCACTGAAAGGCATCCCAAACCCCTGACCCCCAGCCACCCCTCTGGTGGGGACCCCTCACTGGGACCCTTTCATCTGGCCAATGTAGTGAGCGCCCCCTGCACCAGACGTGGTCCCGGTTGAGCGCTCTGTGTCTGCAGAGAGAAGGGCAGGCCGAGCTGAGGGGACCCACACCACCGACCTCCAAAGGGAAGCAGAGGGACCGTCCCGGACGTGGGGGGAGCAGTGAGGTGTCCTGCGTGGGGAAGGAAGGAGAGGGCTTGGAGGCGCCAGAAGGTCCTGAGAGGGACCTCCAAAGGGAAGGGGGACACAGTCAACGTCTGGTGCATAGTGCGAGGGGGTTTACACACACACACACACACACACACACACACACACACATATACACACACACACACACACACACACACGGCCCCTTTGACCCCCCAGCAACCCTGTGCCGTAGATCTTATCACCCAAGTTAACAGAGGGGGGCGGTCCGAGGGGCTGGTGCCTCGCCCGATGACAACAGCAACCAGCTCAGGCCGGGAAGCCGTGGACCCCGGCCTTCCCCTGCACCCCCAGCCCTCTGAGAGCCAACACTCACGGCCAGACGGGCCACACCCATGTCCCCATCCAGGCCGGGACAGGCGCTGGCACGCAGAGCCCCGCTCCCAGCTGCCGCGCCAGCCGCAGGCCAGGGACCACAGCCCCATGGCCAGGCTTCCAGCTGCGTTGGGCAGCAGCAGCCCTGGGAACGAGGGCCGATGGGGAACTGAAAGAGCACAGCCTGACCCAGCTGGAGTGCGGAGCCCAGTTCCCAGGGACCCAGCGAGGACAAGGTCAAGACCACACTGGTGTTTGTTTTGTTCTTCGTTCATTTCTGGAGCGCCATCTGCCTTCCCGTACTGGTGCACCCACCTGCCCGTCCCCGGGGCCCCCGCAGAGCCTGGCCAACAGCATACACAGCAGGCCTGTCCTCATCAATCGACTCCCTGGAGACGGGGCGGGCGGCACCGAGGTAGAGACGGAGCCCCAGAGGGCCCGTCTCCAGGAGAGGGCAGAGGGTGGGCAGGGACGTGCAGGGCCCATCCGGGGACCCTCGCGCGGGGACAGGTCCAGCGACTTCCTCCTCCCTCCCTACCAAGCCTCGCAGGCACGCCGAATGCTGGGCGCCGGGGCCCCCTCGGGAAACCCTGACGCTGCTCCCACCTGTGCAGCCCAGACGACTTGCCCGGCTTCACCTGCCCTGGCTGCCCTGGGCCCTGCGCCTCAGGTGTTTGCTGAATCACATCTTACCCCTCTCTCCTGGAACACTCATCAATGCTCACTCCTCACTTCATGAGCAAGGAACCCTCCGCCCCTCGGTCTCACCGGTACACTCAGCACCGCACCAATTGCTTTCTAATGTTCTCAGCTCCTTTCTGGATCCAATCCAGCTGGGACGCTCCTTACTGCACAGAATGGGGGGGAAATGGGTCTTGTTGGTCAAAAACGGGGGCAATACTTGAGCCCCAGAGCAGCCGATGTCTCTCGAGCTGCCTCTCGCACCCGACGTTGGGTTTCATCTGTTTTCACCTCTATCCTCTAGGGAGTCACCCCAGCTCCCTGCCTGGGAACACAGCTCAGTGGCCTCTGAGTGTCAAGGGGCAGGAAAGACTGCTGCCACCCTCTGGGAGGGGACCCCAGGCCATGTCAGAAACTGAACACCCACATCCAGCCCGTGATTCACGAGTTGTCACCTGGGTGGGTCACCCCTGTGGCTCTCGGAGGCTGAGCTGTGAGGCTGGGGGGCTAAGGCCTCACTGCCAGGGAGAGGAGAGGAGAGAAGAGGGAGGGGAGGAGAGGGAGGGAGGGGGAGGGGAGAGGGAGAGGAGGGGGAGGGGAGAGGGAGAGGAGGGGGAGGGGAGAGGGAGAGGAGGGGGAGGGGAGGGGGAGAGGAGGGGGAGGGGAGGGGAAGGGGAGGGGAGGGGAGGGGGAGGGGAGGGGAGGGGGAGGGGGAGGGGAGGGGAGGGGGAGGGGGAGGGGAGGGGAGGGGGAGGGGAGGGGAGGGGAGGGGGAGGGGGAGGGGAGGGGAGGGGGAGGGGAGGGGAGGGGGAGGGGGAGGGGAGGGGAGGGGAGGGGGAGGGGAGGGGAAGGGGAGGGGAGGGGAGGGGGAGGGGGAGGGGAGGGGAGGGGGAGGGGAGGGGAGGGGAGGGAGAGGGGAAGGGGAGGGGAGGGAGAGGGGAAGGTGGGGAGGGGAGGGGAGGGGAGGGGAAGGAGGGGAGGGGAGGGGAGGGGAGAACTGAACTGCAGGTCTCCAGAGTCCCTGGCGCTGAGATGGATGACTCGCACTCAACACAAGCGCCGTGGCAGTTTCCTGAGACAGAGGCTTCCGAGGACCCGGAAGCACTTCCGCTTCTACAAGTCAAGAGCGTTCTCCGTAGATGGGTGAGACGGGGTGGACCCACACCAGCCCAGGACGGCCCCTGGAAGCCTAAGGTCATCAACCTTTTTTATAATTTGCCTTTTAAAAATTTTTAAATTCCCTTATTCAACGTTTTACTTCATGACGAATTCTCAGAACGGCATTCACTCCCACTTCTCAAAGTAGCCTGGACTCCAGAGTCGAACACAGAATCATTTTTGACTTTGTCACTATTTTATTCTGAGGTCTGGATAGAAGCTCAACTGATCTCAAAAGCCAGGAACCTATTTTTACAAATGACTTTTAGGGTGTAAGTCTCCTACTGTTACCGTCAGCCAGCAGCCTTTCAGCCTGCTTTTAACAGTGACCTTTTAAATCAACTTTAATGCTGAGCATTTCACCGGCATTTGATTCTGCCGACAATTCCGAGGCGGGGGTTACGATCCCCGCGTGACCGAAGAGCCATCTGAGGCTCAGTGACCGTGCCTTCCAAACCCTCTGCAGCAGGACTGCTGTCGCCACCCCCCACCCCCCAGCCACAGGACTGAGCTCACATCGTTGGCCCTTTCCAGACCACTCCGCCCACTGACGTTTCTAAAGCCCGGGTTTTGAGAGCAAAGTGCTATTTTGTAGTGGCTTCAAATCCCTCAATCCTCAGAGCAGTGGCTCTCTACTCTTTGCGACCCACTTCTTACGTTCAGTTCTTGCACTGCTCACTGGAAAACATGAAAAGACTCAAAACTACATTCAACAAGATTGCAATGATGCAGCCAGGTTCCCAGAGCACAGCAGGGCCCTGGGGGCCACGAGTGACCCTGAGCTGTCCCATTCCTCCGTGGCTCACCCACGGCCACGCGCCGCCTTGACTGTGCTCTCCTGTATGCCGCGCGTCCTCAGGCGAGGCACGGTTGTTGGCTTCAAGAGATACCTTTGAAACTTCCCAAAGGCTTCTTTTGCTTATGGCTTCCCTGGAACAGGGGTTAATTGTGCCCCTCTCTGTGTGCGGTTAGAGGACAAGTGACCTTCAGCCCAGTCCATCAGGGTTCCAGACCCACAGGGGGGCACTCCTTTCCAACTCCACGTTTGGTGAGGCCACGTTGGCAGCTTGAGATCGGCCTTGGCGGGAGCGCTTCCATGGTAATGCGCCAGCACTAAGGAATCAGGGCTCTCCCCCAGGCCAGCTGGTTGCTAAATCTACCAGCACCCACCAGAGGAAGGAGCAAGCACTGGGCTTATTGTCCCGTGAGGGGTTGAATTAGGAGCTCCAAGACCCCCTTCTGGCTTCAGAACCAACGTTCTCCAACACACAGCACAAGGGGACTCAGACCGGAGCTGCCAACGGGTTTCCTTTGAGGACTGCCCTCCTTCCTCTCCAGGCGGCGGGTGTCAGCACCTGCACGCCTGCAGGAGCTCAGGCTGCTTAGTGTCTGCGGGGCTGTCTGACAGGCCCCTGAGACAGAGGGCCTCGGCCTGCCATGACTCTCCTAGCTGAGTACTTGCTTTCTGTTCGTTATTCGTAAAGGACAACCCACCTTCCACAAGGGCTGGGGGGATGCCAGCAAGGAGTTTCCACCCCCAGAATCCCCAACCCCATCCTGATACCCCAACCAGCAGCACGTGCCACTGTGGAGAAGGATCTGGAATGTGGACCTCAGGGTGGCTGGGGAGACCAGGTAGCCCTCCCCAGGAGGCCTCCTGGGGTGGCCTTCGTCCCCTTGTCCCCCTAACTCTGCTCCTCCGGGGTCTGCCAGTCTCAAAGACGCAGATCAAGCGCAGACCCCGGCTTGCTAGCCGAGCTTGGGAAACCAGAAGGCTGCTGCATTGATCGTTACTGAAGATTCCGCGTGTCGGGGGACCGGAAGACGCCTGTCAGCGTTACCTGTGCAGTCTCTCCCTCTAGATGGATCTGCACGGGAAGCCGGGTCATAAACCGGCAGTGTCTCGGCCGGCGCAGGGCCAGACAGCAGGGGCTGCATGAAGCAGACGCTCCGCAGCCCCAGCTAAGAGGTCTGGGTCCTCCATCCTGCACTGGACGGGCGTCTGCAGCCAGTGGCCCAGAACGTTGTGGGGCAGAGCTGATACCCACTGCCCTGGGCACCTCCTGGAGGGGCCGGGCCTCTGGGACTCTCCCTTCCCCAGATGCGGGCCAAGTCCCTCCCTCTGCCCTGGAAACCCGTCTTCCTTCAGCTACGCCGACACCCTCGTGGGGCCACCCAGTCTGTGTAGGGGTGGAAACCACGCCTGACTCTTGGCCTATGTATCTCTGCTCCGGTCTGGTCCACCAGACGGACGTGCTGTCCAGGTCAAGCCTCTGTCCCTGCAGGCTGTGGACAGACGGCCGCCAGCCTCTGCTTGCTGGGCTGCGGGTGCAGGGGCTTGAAAGACTGGGCAAGCCCAGGGAACTCTTGCGACAGCACCTGGCACAGACCGATCACGCGCAACAAAGGTTAATGACCCCCACGTGCGGGATCCCGGGCTTCACTCCCCTACACCTTGCCAGTTTTCAGGAACTCCTCCGTGGACCAGAAGAGTCCCCGATCTCTATTCTAGGAAGTGCGCTTAGAGGTGCGGGAGGTTGTCCCCCCCACCCCAAACGCCCAGAGAAAAGCCACCGTGTTGCCTCTTTCAGAGCTTTCAATGTGAAAGTGCTTTATAACATTTGAGTTGAAATCTGCCTCCCCGGACCTTCCCCCCAGGGTCCCACACCAGTCTAATTCCCAACTCCTCCCTGGCAGGACGGCCTCTGCAAGGCTTAGGCTTCCCCACAGGGCTGCCCCTTGAGGTCAACACCTCCATCCTCTTCACCTCATGCACACAGCTCCTCACTCCCCACTGGCTTGGGCTCCGGCTGCACCTCTTGGAGGCATCTCCTGGTAATCGTGGGAGTCTACCATCAGGCGAGAATCGGGGCACCGCCCCATCCCCGTCCCCAGAGGCGCCCAACATTAAGAGCTGGCATGCATCCTTGCAGAGGATTCTCTCAGGGAGAGAAGCTACTTTTCAAACAAACGAACTGTAAGGCGAAGTGTTATGTCCCTTCTATTCATTCTACTCAAAACAAAAGGACTGGCTCTGTCTCCTCGTTTCTCCTTCTTGCTGGCTAGAATGCAGACATGATGGCTGGAGCTTGAGCAGCCATCTTAGACCATAAGGCACTGTGCTAGGAATGACAGAACAGCACAACAGGAGAAGCGTGAGGTACTGATGACCATATAGTAGCCACACCAGCCTGGAGCTGCTCCCTCTGGAGTTTTCTTTTTTAATATGTGGACGGGAAATGATCTGTCTGGTGAAAGACCTGTTTTTCTCTCTCATCTCTTTCCCTATTCTTCCTTCATTCCCCCTTTCCTTCTCTCCCTTCTTTCCTCTTTCCCTTTTCCCTTCCCTCCCTCCACTCCTCTCACTTTCCCTCCATCCTCTTTTGCACTCGAACTTAATTCTAACTGATACTCAGCCTGACGCTGTTTCCATTTCAACCAGCAAAGCAGATCAAGTAGGAAATAAATTGAGCAGAGCGGCCCCGCTACCTGCTCTGCAGGAAAACAACATCCATCAGAAGAGACGGCTTTTTCCAGACAGGCCATGTGCTGAGGAGAAACACAGACCAGCACCGTGGGGCGGAGATGCTGCACAGGTGGGTCCTGCAGTGCCCTGGCTCGGCCCAGGACCACGGGCTTTGCACCAGCTTCCCTGGGCACTTGCTCTGCGGGCTGAGCACAGAGGGTGTCACTCACTCACCCACCCGACTCATGGGCTGGCGTGACAGGGGCTCAACCTACCAGGCACAGAGCTGGGGGCGCCCACGATTTAAAGAGAGCACGTGGTTGGGGGAGGGGGAAGGAGAGGGGGTGAGCTGAGACCCCTGGTCTAGAACCCATGTGTTAGCCACCACCACCCTCCCCCAGTTCCTTCTCAGACCTCAGGCCCTTCACTAAACCTCTGTGCCAGAATCTTCCACCTGCCCCCCCAGCCTGTCCTCCCTGCCCCGGCAAGGCTGGCCCATGTGGCTCCACTGGCTCGGGGATGGGGATGGGGGGGAGGGCTGGCTAATGGGGAGCCCCGTGGGAGACTGGAGGGAGGGAGGAGGGCACTGTCGGGCATCTACCCGCTGACCACCCTCCCGCCCCCCTGCCCACCACTGGCTGTGTCCCTTCATCAGAGACCCCTGCTCCTCTCAGGGAGACAGAAGCCACACGACTCTGTCCTTCTGGTTCTAGAAACTTCTTCCTTCCCTCGCCCCTTCTGGACTGGGGTGGAGACAGCTCCTCTGCGACCAGCCTGGGGGCCCCAACTCTCCCTTGAGGTTCTGCTCACAGCCACACAAAGGGCCCCTGCACTACCCTAATCTGAGGGGGCCCTCTGCATGGGGCGGGTAACCTCATCGTTTGTAAACGTGGGTGGTCACGCCTATTTCCAGGGTTGCAGAGAGAGTTCAGTTGATGGTGCAAATAAAAAAGCTGCGTCATCTCTCACAGGCCCTGCAGACTCGGCCAGACCGAAGTCCAGCTGGGTCAGCAGTAGGTCGTGGCTGCCAAATGCAAGGGTCAGCAACTGGTTCTCAGACCTGGGGTCCAAAGAAAGGAGGTGGGAGGCCTGCTGGCCCCTGTGGTCAGGCCGTGGGGAGGGCTGTGTTCACTGCGGGCCTGGCACCGCAGACCAGGCTGTGATGAGAGCGGGGCTGGCGCGGGGTCAGAGGCCAGGGCAGCGGGGGAGCTGGAAGGGCCATGGCTGGTACCTGGAGACGGGAAGCTGTGCGGGACCCAAGCGCTTCTTCACCGGTTCTGTGACCCGCGGGGTGGACAAGCATTAGAGCTCATGGCTCCTGCCAGCAGGAGTGGGTAGGTGGAAGCTGCAAGGAGGTGGATTTGGTTCAAAAGGAGGAAGAAATTTCCAGTGATTCAAGCTTTCTAAAATAGAATGCCTCCCACAGGGAACAAGGTCCCTGCACAGGGATATTCGCCGCACTGCTGTTGGGGGAAGGTAGAGGTAGATTAAGGGACCATCAATAGAACTGTCACATCATGGGACAAATGAGCCACATTCAGAGAGGAGGGGTCTGTAGGTCCTGCTGTGGGACAAGCTCTGTCATAGATGGTTCAGTGACAAAAGCAACTTCCAGAAATGCAGGGGTAGCTGAGGATGAAAGTAAATAATGATAGTAACAGGGTCTGGCTTTGAATGAAATAGGAATCCACGAATGCACATTGATATCAGTGGATAAACGTGGACAGACCTCCATCATGAACCCACCCCCCCCCAAACACAGGATTCCCTTAGAAGAACCCAGCATTATTTCTGTGATTTTCCAGCCAAAATGCGTAACTTGCTATGAGGAAACATCAGACAAACCCAAATTGAGAGGCATTTGACAAAAGACTACTTTGGAATATTCAAACACGTCGAGGCTGCAAATGCCAAGGAAAGACCCCAGAACTGATCCAGATTGGCGACGGGCCATCGTGTGATCCTGGATGGGGTTGCGCCCCAAGAGCAAGAGGCTGGAGCCGTGGGTCCCATCTGTTGGGAAACCTGAATGGGGTCTCTGGGTGAAGGGTGCACAGGAATGCTTTGAAATACTCCTACGTTTCTGTAAGTTCAAAAAAGTTTCAAAGTAAAGAGTAACAATAAATGTAAAGGAGAAAAAACAAGCAAAACATAAAGTGATGGCGGTGACTGCCATGCCTCCCGCCCGATGCAATGTCACAGGAAGGCCATGGCGCCCTCTGAGCCCTTCCTGCCAAAAAGTGAACTCGAGTCGGGTCCAGCCTGGGGGAAAGAGGGACACACAGAGACCCACCATCCACGTCAGCATGTGAGACATTCTCCAGCACAACGACCCAGTTTCTTCCACAAACAAAGGGCCAGAGAGAGAAAAGAGAATTAAAGGAGACTTACAGCAGCCTTTCTTGGATCCTAATTCAAGCAAACCAACTTCAGGAAGACGTTCACGAGAAAAAATCAGAGCAACGTGGACCCTGCTTAGATACTGGACAATACAAGGGAATTACTTACTGTTAACTTGTCTGCATGGGATCATGCTATGGCTGTGATGTTTTTAAAAAGTCCTCATCTTTAAGAGAACTTCGACACATCTGTGGACAAAACAAGATGGTGTCTGGAATTTGCTCAAAAACACCTGAGCGAACGTGCATCGACAGGTGAATGGATAAACAAAATGCGGGACGCACATACAGTGCAGTATTATTCAGCCTTCGAAGGGAATGAAGTGCTGGCGCCTGCTGCAACTTCAGTGAACCCTGCAAACATTATGCTACGTCAAAGAAGTCAGACACAGAAGGCCCGGATTTTTACTCCACTTATAGGAGGCACCTAGATAGTCAAATTCACAGACACAGAAAGTGGAAGAGGCCCCAGAGCCAGGGGAGGGAGAAGGAGGAGTTAGCGCTTAATGGGGACAGAGTTTCAGTTTGGGAAGATGAAAAATTTCTGGAGACGATGATGGTGATGATTGCAGAACAATGTGAATGTGCCTAACGACCCTGAACTGAGCCCTTAAATGGTTAAAAATGGTAAGTTTTATGTTATGTGTATTCTACCACAATAAGAAAAAAAATACGGGGGGGGGGGGGGCTGGTGAGGGGGGCGCGGTGAGCCACAGGCTGATACTCGTCGAAACTGGATGATGAGAATCTAGTGATTCCTTTTACGATTCACTCTACTTTTATGCAAGCTTGAAATGTTTCCACAGTGAAACACTTTCTTAAATCCTTACAAATAAAACAGCAGTCCAAACACCCAGGGCTGGGCTTCCCTGGTGGCGCAGTGGTTGAGAGTCCGCCTGCCGATGCAGGGGACACGGGTTCGTGCCCCGGTCCAGGAAGATGCCACATGCCGCGGAGCGGCTGAGCCCGTGAGCCGTGGCCGCTGAGCCTGCGCGTCCGGAGCCTGTGCTCCGCAACGGGAGAGGCCCCAACAGTGAGAGGCCCGCGTACCGCAAAAAAAAAAAAACAAAAAACACCCAGGGCTGACAAGGACAGCTATGAAAACCACAGCAGCATGGAAAATGCTCGTGAGATTATGTTCGGTCAAAAGCTGGCTCTCCAATTATGTCTACACTATGTTTAAATCACATGCAAAAATATGAATTGAGGAAAAAAGTCTGGAAGGACACATACCAGAATTACAGTAGCTGTAGTGTTTGGATGGTGGGATCGTAGGTAAATTTTGTTTTCTTTTTCTGAACTTTCTCTAATAGAGTTACTCGTATAGGTTTTGGAAATAAATTACATACACCCCAGGGCAGGCAGTCACAGGCTACGAGAAGGGTGCCAGTTGATAAGGTAGCAATCCTCGTGGAGAGTTCTGGGACTTCTTGGGAGAGGCAGGCTGAAGCGTGACCCGAGGATTTAGGGAAGAGCCACCAGCCCAGGGCATGGGGTTGGTGCCTTCTTCCCCTGCCTCTCTGACCCTGGGGTGTGAGGGGGGCTTCCCCCAGGGCCAGCCCCTTCCTGGTGTGCAATGGGCGCAGGACAGTGGCGGCCCGGGCCTGACCCCAAGGCGCCGCCTGCACAGGAGGGCCCACTCGAGCCGGGCTGCGGGTGCTTCCTGTGCAAACGCCCGGCGGCTGTGGCGTCCAGGGCTGTGGTCGCCCGGCCCCAATCTGGGCTCCTGTTGCTCAACCCGCCGTGCTTTTCCTGTTCCCCTTTCCCGACGGCACAGCCTGGGCGGCAGGGGCTGGGGGCTCTGCGGGTTCACCGCATGGCGGACCCCCCCGGAGCTGTTTCCACGTCTCTGATTGTTTTTTCCCTCCCTGGGTTGCTAAACAGCTTATGAAGAAACCCCTTTCTTTTGCTTTTTTATTCTGGGGCAGGAATCCAGCACCGTCTGTTTGCCGAGAGGCTGTGCCGTCCAGCCAAAGTGGCAGGACAGGCCCCGGGGCCCCCCAAGGCCCAGGTGGGGCAGCTCCCCTCCTCCCGCCCCCTGAGGAATGGCGCCCAAACCTGTCCAGAGGTTGCACAATAATAATAACAGCTAACATGTACCGAGGCGGCGGGAGCTGGCCCCCTCCGTCCTCCCGACAGCCCTCCCGAGTGGGCCCGCCGTGACACCAGTGTTTTGAGGAGGAAGCTGCAGCATCACAGGGAGGTGACACAGTCAACCCAGGTCAGGCGGGGGAGGGGGGGTCAACCAGAACCAGGACTCAGCCGCTCACCCTCAAGGGTCCCCCTGCACTGTCCCAGATGCCCAAGTGCCCCCAAGGCCACACGAAGGCTACAGTACAGGAGGTCTCGGGGTTCCTTTGGAAAAGTGAAGGCTCACCCTGAGGTCACCCCTTTTGGAAGGAAATTTCAAGGGGAGGAGAAAAATGCCCACAGGGAAAAACACCTGTGTCGAGGAGAGCATCACTTCTGGGGGAGGGAGGGGCCAACTGAGAAGAGGTCCCAGGTAATGTTTTGTTTCTTACACCACGTGACAGGTCCATGGGGTTCACTGCGGTATCTTGCGTAGAGGTTTCTATGTCTGAAATATTTCATAACAATTTTAAAGCAAAAAACAAACCAACCAACCCAATTGCACAGGCCTTTTCTCTAACACTGAGTCAACACTCTGAAGAATGTTAGGCAAGTGGCTGACGATCTCTGCAGCAGACACTGGACTCCAGGATTTATCCCAAGATACATCCTCAGGATTGAAGCCTCCAGCAGACAAAACAGGAGTGGAACGAGGCCCTCCCTGACCGTGGAATCGTGGCTTTGATGACGGCCAGACAGCACCCTCCGGCTCCGAGGGAGGCCCCCTAACCCTGCAACAGGTCTTCCCTCCCCTCCCTTTCAAGAACCCCGTGGGAGACTACCAACCGCGCTGACACAGCAAGCCGGCCTCCGGGGAACCTGCCGTATTTTTCAAGCCCAAGAAAAGGAATCTTCTGGCTGCTCAGACAACTGAAACAAACATTGGCTTTTCTGATTCTGAGACCCACAGGGATCTTTATTACATAAACATCTGAGGGATATGTTCTGTGCAAATGGACAAAAGTGCATAATTCACTTACAACATAAATAGCTCAGCGTTCCACTGCTCCAGCCCCTGGCTATGTATTTTTTTTTTCCAGTTGTTATTATTTCGTTTTTTCCAGAATGGAAATTAGACTTTATAAAATTACATTTCAAGTAGTCCATGTATGGACCATATTTCTCAGCTTTTTACCAAACTACATGAAAAGCTGTAGTAGTCTAATATGTGAACCTGTGATAAAATGTTTATTAGAACGAATTTAATGAATATTGGCATCAATATTTTTTTAACATCTTTACTGGAGCATAATTGCTTTACAATGGTGTGTTAGCTTCTGCTGTATGATAAAGTCAATCAGCTATACATACATCCCCGTATCTCCTCCCTCTTGCATCTCCCTCCCACCCCCCCATTCCACCCCTCTAGGTGGTCACAAAGCACCGAGCTGATCTCCCCATGCAATGCAGCTGCTTCCCACCAGCTAGCTATTTTACATTTGGTGGTGTATATATGTCCATGCCACTCTCTCACTTCGTGCCAGCTTACCCTTCCCCCTCCCCGTGTCCTCAACTCCATTCTATGTCTGTGTCTTTATTCCTGTCCTGCCCCTAGGTTCTTCAGAACCTTTTTTTTTTTTTTAGATTCCATATATATGTGTTAGCATATGGTATTTGTTTTTCTCTTCCTGACTTGCTTCACTCTGTATGACAGGCTCTAGGTCCATCCACCTCACTACAAATAGCTCTAGGTCCATCCACCTCACTACAAATAACTCAATTTCATTTCTTTTTATGGCTAATATTCCATTGTATATATGTGCCACATCTTCTTTATCCATTCATCTGTCGATGGACATTTAGGTTGCTTCCATGTCCTGGCTATTGTAAGCAGCGCTACGATGAACATTGTGGTACATGACTCTTTCTGAATTATGGTTTTCTCAGGGTATATGCCCAGTAGCAGGATTGCTGTGTCGTATGGTAGTTCTATTTTTAGATCCTCCACACTGTTTTCCATAGTGGCTGTATCAATTTACATTCCCACCAACAGTGCAAGAGGGTTCCCTTTTCTCCACACCCTCTCCAGCATTTATTGTTTGTAGATTTTTTGATGATGGCCATTCTGACTGGTGTGAGGTGATACCTCATTGTAGTTTTGATTTGCATTTCTCTAATGATTAGTGATGTTGAGCATCCTTTCAGGTGTTTGTTGGCAATCTGTATATCTTCTTTGGAGAAATGTCTACATAGGTCTTCTGCCCATTTTTGGATTGGGTTGTTTGTTTTTTTGATATTGAGCTGCATGAGCTGCTTATATATTTTGGAGACTAATCCTTTGTCCGTTGATTCGTTTGCAAATATTTTCTCCCATTCTGAGTGTTGTCTTTTCGTCTCGTTTATGGTTTCCTTTGCTGTGCAAAAGCTTTTAAGTTTCAGTAGGTCCCACTTGTTTATTTTTATTTTTATTTCCATTGCTCTAGGACGTGGGTCAAAAAGAATCTTGCTGTGATTTATGTCATAGAGTGTTCTACCTGCATTTTCCTCTAAGAGTTTTATAGTGTCTGGTCTCACATTTAGGTCTTTAATCCATTTTGAGGTTTTTTTTTTTTTTCCTTTTAAAATTTATTTATTTATTTATTTTTGGCTGTGTTGGGTCTTCGTTTCTGTGCGAGGGCTTTCTCTAGTTGCGGCGAGCAGGGGCCACTCTTCATCGCAGTGCATGGGCCTCACTATTGCGGCCTCTCGCTGCAGAGCACAGGCTCCAAACACGCAGGCTCAGTAACTGTGGCTCACGGGCCCAGTTGCTCCGCGGCATGTGGGATCTTCCCGGACCAGGGTGCGAACCCGTGTACCCTGCATTGGCAGGCAGACTCCCAACCACTGCGCCACCAGGGAAGCCCCTTGAGTTTCTTTTTGTGCATGGTATTAGGGAGTGTTCTAATTTCATTCTTTTACATGTAGCTGTCCAGTTTTCCCAGCACCACTTGAAGAGGCTGTCTTTTCTCCACTGTATATTCTTGCCTCTTTTGTCAAAGATAAGGTGACCATATGTGCATGGGTTTATCTCTGGGCTTTCTATCCTGTTCCATTGATCTATATTTCTGTTTTTGTGCCAGTACCATACTGTCTTGATTACTGTAACTTTGTAGTATAGTCTGAAGTCAGGGAGCCTGATTCCTCCAGCTCCGTTTTTCTTTCTCAAGATTGCTTTGGCTATTCAGAATCTTTTGTGTTTCCATACAAATTGTGAAATTTTTTATTCCAGTTCTGTGAAAAAGGCCATTGATAGTTTGACAGGGATTGCACTGAATCTGTAGATTGCTTTGGGTAGTATAGTCATTTTCACAATGTTGATTCTTTCAATCCAAGAACGTGGTGTATCTCTCCATCTGTTTGTATCATCTTTAATTTCTTTCATCAGTGTCTTATAGTTTTCTGCATACAGGTCTCTTGTCTCCTTAAGTAGCTTTATTCCTAGGTATTTTATTCTTTATGTTGCAGTGGTAAATGGGAGTGTTTCCTTAATTTCTCTTTCAGATTTTTCACCATTAGTGTATAGGAATGCAAGAGATTTCTGTGCATTAATTTTGTATCCTGCTACTTTACCATATTCATTGATTACCTCTAGTAGTTTTCTGGTGGCATCTTTAGGGTTCTCTATGTATAGTATCATGTCATCTGCAAACAGTGACAGTTTTACTTCTTCTTTTCCGATTTGGATTGCTTTATTTCTTTTTCTTCTCTGATTGCTTGGCGAAAACTTCCAAAACTATGGTGATAATAGTGGTGCGAGTGGGCAACCTTGTCTTGTTCCTGATCTTAGTGAAAATGGTTTCAGTTTTTCACCATTGAGAATGATGTTAGCTGCGGGTTTGTCATATATGGCCTTTACTATGTTGAGGTAAGTTCCCTCTATGCTTACTTTCTAGAGGGTTTTTACCACAAATGGGTGTTGAATTTTGTCGGAAGCTTTTTCTGCATCTATTGGGATGATCATATGGTTTTTCTGCTTCAATTTATTAATATGGTTTATCACACTGATTGATTTGCATATACTGAAGAATCCTTGCATTCTTGGGATATATATGATTATTTCAAAAACTCGTGGAGGGTTCTGTGGCCAGTGACCAAGGCTCAGTCACCATGAGCAGAAGTCTGGCAATGAAAGGCTCTGTGTGGAGTAAACATGGGAAAGCCTGGAGCGGGGCCAGGACACAGGTCCCCAAGGCCCTGCATCCCAGCATCTGGCCACCGGCTCCCTTTTGTGTCGATGGTGTGCAGGTGGCACTGGATTCTGAGGTTCTGCTTTTCGGGATTGCTTCAAGTTGAAAACACTTTTAAGGGAATAACTCGGAGCTGCTGAGGATTCGGTTCCAGTCCACGCAAGAAAAAGTGCGTCATGAATCTTTTGGTTTCTCAGTGCACGTAAAAGTTACCTTTACACTCTACTGAGCCTATTAAGTGTGCAGTAGTATTATGTCGAAAAAATGTGCAAAGACAAAAAAATAATTACAACAGTAACATCTAAGATCACAGAGCACAAATAATAATGAAAAAGTTTAAAATATTGCGAGAATTATCAAAATGTGACACATGGACATAAAGTGAGCAAATGCTGTTGGAAAATGGCACTAATAGACCTGCTCAACACCGGGGTGCCACAAACCTTCAATTTGTAAAAAAAAATGCACCACCTACGAAGCCCAGTAAAGCAAAGCACAATAAAGCCAGGTGTGCGTGCACAGGGGAGCGGGCAAGTGTTTATACCTCTAAGCTCACCTCTCTGAACCTCAGCTGTTCATCTATGATTCGGGAGGGGGTGGAGACCAGATCCACAGTTAAAACGTCTCCTCTGATCTCAGATGCCCAGGGTGGGCTTCCAAGAACTTTTTAGCATTTTTTTCCAATCCATTTCAGCCTGAGATTCTTGGTACCTAGAAGACCCATGAAAGAGATCCACTGAGCCCGTGTGCTCAACCACATGCTTGTACGTATCTGCACGCTTGTACGTATTTCTGGGGAGAGGATTCTTAGCTTTTGTTGGATTCTCAAAGAGGGTGGTGAGTCCAAAAGTCTTTGAACCTGTCTGTTGGGACCCTTCTGTTATGAATGACCGAAAAAAAAAAAAAAAAACCCAACCTAAAGTGGCTGGAGTAGATAAAGGAGAAAAATGGAATTTATTGGCTCGGGCAAGCAAAAGGTCCAGGGGACGCCTGGCTTATGTAAAGCTGAATCCAGAAAGCCCAAGTCTCTCTCCATCTCTGGCTCCACTTTCCTCTTTTGGCTTCATCACTGTCAGGTGGACTCACTATAACCAGGTCCCCCAGTGGGTGCAGACTCACACCCTCACCGTTCCAGATGCAGAAGTCCTGGCATCCCGCGGGTCCAGTGTGGGTCACGTGCACATTCAGAGGACCAGGATGCTCATCCAGGACGTGGGTGCTCAGTCTCTCCAGCCCATCTCCCCTGCAGCCCCAGAACAGTGGTTCTGCCACTCATGAGGATCCCAAGCTGGTGTTTTCCAGGGGACATCTGGGAGGTCTGAGGAAGTGGTAGCCCTAATGGCTGGGAAAGTCCTCTGGGGCAGCCTTGTGACTTGCTTTGCAGGTGACCCCAGCAGGTTCCTGATCAAAGGGAAAACCCCACGAGTCCCTCTCCAGCCTGGCACAGCTACAGCGTGTACAGAAACGCTTGGGAAGCACCAGAAGCCAACGTGGCCACTGGCCAAGAAGCCCCAGACATGGAAATGCTGCCTAAACCCCCTGCTGGTCACACCTCTGGACACACGTGGTCACCTCCAGCTTGTGCCCTCTGGTATGTGGACCCTGATTGTCTCAGTACCCAACAGAGAAACTAAACCAAAGCCATCCCTAACCCAGCCAGCCTCTGAGCTTGCGTCCTGCCTGACAGCTGTGCCAGGAGCCTCGGGCCATCATGGTTGAAGGTGGAATGTCCAGGCACTGCAGTGGGACAGACCAGGGTTTAGCTCCTGACTCTACCAGGTGATACACAACATAGACGTCAGCGTGATTATTTACTGAGTATCTAATACGTGCCAGTTACAGCAGGGAACAACGCAGACACAGGTGTTCTGGAGCTTACGAAGGTGAAGAAGGAGGTGGTGATGGTCATAATAGTGATGATGAGGATGGTGGAGACCACAAGATCCTCGGGAGAAGGCGCTGTAGTTCCTACTTCCCGCCCCTCCATGTCTAGCACCGTGCCTTGCACGTAGTAGGTACTCAAGAAATGGGTGTTGTTGATGGACTTATTCTCCAAGTCGCTCTAGGCAGAGAAGCCCTCCAAGGGTGGCTCAAGCTGGCCCCCATGCAAATCTCCTTAAAGTGGTGTGTCTTACCTTTAAAACGGACTTGAGCCTCTTTCTACTCTGCGGTATATCTACGTTTCTTCTACTTGTAACAACAAGAAACTTTTTCCAAAACTTCGAGTGAAAATGATGCCCCAAGAAAACATACCCTGTTTACTCCTGTGGCTTTTGAGACGCGCACGCACGCACGCGCGCGCGCGCACACACACACACACACAGATCGGAGGTCCACAGAGCCCAGGGCCAGAAGCACGAACCCAAACTGTTAAGCGTCTGGGAAAATGCGTCTCTCCTGGCGGCGCTGAGCCAGAGCAAGAAGGGCAGCTGGGCACTGCTCCACCCTCCAGACGGGACCTACCAGGAGGAGGCTGAGCCCGGACTCGGCCACTCCGTGCTGAGAGCCAAAGGCTCTGAAAAGGCCTCTGGAAACTTTGTTTTCCCCTTAAAACCTGGTGTTTCCATCCCGGGGGCCGTATCACCACTGGACGGCCTCTGGATGACACGTGGGTTCTGGGACTCACGGCATTTAGGGAGCTGCTACTCGGGGTGGCCAGAGTCTCAGAACTTGCTCAGGAACCCTCGCAACTCCCCAGCAACAGCATTTCCAACCAGGAAACAGGCAGGAAGAGGGCAGGACACTCCCCACGGCTGCTGGCCGACCAGAACCTGATCAGAGCCCGGCTCCCCGCTCGCACCACCCCACTGCCTCGCCGCCCTGAGTTTCTATTTTGCCATTTCTGAAGTGAGTCTCCTACACCATCTCTCAGATGGTTTTCAGTTCTGTCACATAACATCCATCCTCCAAAGCGTGGAGGTGGACAACAGCTGAAGGGCGATTTGATGATGACACGCTCGTCACCTGATCCCCGAGGATGGGGGGGTCCTGTCCTTCCCGTGGCAGGACGCTAGCACTGACGTGAAAATGAACCAAGGGGGGGACAGTCAATCTCGGTCCCTCCCCTGCGCGTGTTAGGAGGCAGGTCCGAGAAGCCTGCAAAAGCCAGTGCATCTTCCTTGGGGGGCAATTTTACTTGGAATTTGTGGCAATCATTATTTCTATATTAAAACAAACACAGCAATGTCATGGAGTAAAACACAAAATTTCTGTGGATTTTCACGATCAAATACAAGACTTTCGAAGGCACGTCGCGTACGCGGCAGGACAATTCAGATCACTGCCCCACAGTCCAGACTGCACAAACTCTCCTGCCAACTATTCAGTAGACAAGCTTGACAAGGGGAAAAAAAAAATTGGGGGAGGGGGGCTTCCCTGGTGGCGCAGTGGTTGAGAGTCCGCCTGCCAATGCAGGCGACGCGGGTTCGTGCCCCGGTCCAGGAGGATCCCACATGCCACGGAGCAGCTGGGCCCGTGAGCCATGGCCGCTGAGTCTGCGCGTCCGGAGCCTGTGCTCAGCAACGGGAGAGGCCACAAGAGTGAGAGGCCCGCGTACCACAAATTAAAAAAAAAGAAAAAAAAAATTTTTTTTTAGTGCAGAGCCTGCCTCTGGGGGCTCCAGGACAAGCACGGAGGCTGGATGCCACCTCGTGTTCATTTGGGACATGACAGCCAGCTTGTGAGGATGTCAGATGCAAAGGCCTGCTGGCAGAAGGGGTTCCTACGTCCCTGCGGGAACCTCGCATTTCCCGGCCTCCCCACCCCTCCCCCGACAGCCTGTCTCAGCACCTGGGCCCCCCTTTGTTAACAGGCTCCTCTGCGTGAGGTGGAGCCTCCCCCGGCCTGGCCTCAACAGCACCCATGGGCTGGTTAACCCCAGCTTTGCTGCCCCGCAGATCATGGCCCAGCAGCCCTGGGTTAGGCAGAGAGGTCTCTGTTTTCAACTGGTTGTCCAGGCAACTTGGGAATGAAGGCAGTGGTTTGAACCTGCACTTGAATCACCTGGGGCCGATTTTAGACCCTGCAGACGCACCTAGGACAAGGCCCACGCATCAGTGCCTTCACACAGTCACCCAGGTGATCAAAGCGCAGCCTGAGCTGAGCACCACTGGGATGAAGACTTGCATCACATGAATTTCCCGAAAAGATTTCAGCATCCAGGGACGTCCCTGGCGGTCCAGGGGTTAAGACTCACGTTTCCAATGCAGGGGGTGCAGGTTCAATCCCTGGTGGGGGAATTAAGATCCCACATGCTGTGTGGCACGGCCAAAAAATAACTTAATTAATCTTTTAAAAGGTTTCCGCATCCTTGGGAAGGACGTCGGCGGTGAACCTCACTCCTCAGTTGTGTGATCAGCGCTGTCAGCTGTCCTGGGACCAAGGGGTTCCCGGATGTGTAGGCCGCCTGCGTGGACTCGTCCTGTGTTTGGGGACTATACCCTGCTTTTGCAAGGACTCTGTCAGGACACCCTAAATATCCTGTTTTCAGCTTTTTTCAATAAAACACATAAATTCCACAGTTAGAGCTATTTTCTGCCACAGTAATTGGTGGAATTAATCGGGTAAATGACGACACCAGGAATGCGGGGCTTTAGCGCTAAAATGGGGATGGACGATCCTGGGAAAACTAAGATAGGTTTGTCACCGTCAACCTCAGACCTGCCTCAGACTAGCAATAACTGGAGCCTCCCCGTGCATTTCTGAGAGTGGCAGTGGGAGCGGCCATCAGATTCTCGAAGGGTCTGTAATCCCCAAGGATGACAATCCTGCCTTCCGTGCTTATCCACAATGCAACCCTGCTGGTGCGCTGGCCTGAATCTGACAATAGCACAGCTAAGTTTTATGGAAGGAATGAGACCCCAAGAAACGTCCAACCCAAGACCAGGTGCTGCCCACAGGGCAGGTCTAGGAAGGGAAGGCTCGGGAGGTCACGGGTCAGCTGGAGAGCAGTGGACATCTGAGTTCAGCTGGTTTCGTTGTTGACTTTGGTTTGGTTGGGGAGTTGGGGAGAAATCACTGTTACAGGACAAAAGATGAGGAAATCGCTTGAAAAGACCCTTAGACGTTGACCCTTTCCTAGGGTTTGGACATGTTTGTTTATTTAATAAACATTTACTGAGCACCTATTTTGTGCCAGGAGTTGTACAGATGCTCAAGCGAAAACAGCAACACATCAGGCACTGAGTGGTCTCTGGTGCAGCCCAACTGGAATTCAAATCCAAGCTCTGACTTTACCGGCTGTGTGCCTTTAAACAAGTCACTTAACCTCTCTGTGCCCCATCCCGTAATCTGTAAAATGGAAGAATAACCTCATGTCTGTAACGAGGAAATAAAGCACGTAGGGCAGTAAGCCAGAGCTGGGACCCAGGCAGTCTGAGCTGGTGATGGTACACTTAACCCCTCGCCAGCCTACTTCACAGATAAAGCCCTTATGTACTTTAACCCAGGGAGCAGCAATGCCAGAAGCAACTGGCTCTCAGGCCTTGTAAGCCTACATCACATCCTTGTAAATTACGTTTTGCTTTCAGGGTCTGTACCAAGTCAAACCAAAGCATCTTCCTGGTAGTGAAATGAAGTTTCCAGCCTGCAGAGCTGAAGTCTGCAGCGGGATCTCCCCATGGGCCAGAGGATTCTTCAGGAGGACAGAGAAAGGGCAGCTGGAGGAGAGGACATCACTGCGACTGCCTGGTTTTGATGGGTTTGGCCAAAGCTGCCCTGCAAGTGCCCAGCCTGTGGGTGAAGCACTGCTACAAGCAGAGACGCATGCCGGGGAGGGTGTGTGAACAAACGTGCCACCCATACCTCAGCTTCTGCACCCCAACCCTAGAGAAAGCTCAGGAGAAAGCCCCACTCACTGTGCTGGTACTTTTTTCTGGATGTCCCACCCTACAAACGGGATGGCTGAGGACTCAGCTCTCCCTCTACTGTGCAGAATTGAGAATGCGGCCCAATGAACTACCAAGTCTAACTCTCCAAGACGCAGGTCCAATTGTGCATTTGAGATGCTTGCAAGCTGCAGACAACCCTTTAGAAGGCACGTGAGCCCCTACTTTGGGGTCAGAACTTCTGCTCAGGGGTGATAAAGGAGTTAGCCAAACTCCAAATGAGCAAAGGACCTGAACAGACATCTTCCCAAAGAAGATACACAAGATGCCAGCAGGTACATGAAAAGATGCTCAACGTTACTAGTCATTAGGGAAATCCAAATTAAAACCACAGTGAAATACAACCTCGCCCCTGTTAGAACGGCCATCATTAAAGTCAAGAGATAACAAATGCCAGTGAGGATGTGGAAAAAAGGGAACCCTTGTGCATTGTTGGTGGGAAAGTAGATTGGTGAAGCCACTATGGCAAGAAGTATGGAGGATCCTGAAAAAATCAGAAATAGAACTGCCATATGATCCAGGAATTCCACTTCTGGGAAGAAATGAAAGAAATGAAATGAAATGAAATGAAATGAAAACTCTAACTCAAAAACTCTAACTCAAAAGATACCTGCACCCTTATGTCCACAGCAGCATTATTTACCATAGCCAAGATATGAAAACAACCTAAGTGTGCATCAATGGACGAACAGATATAGAAGTTGTGGTACATATATGTACACAATGGAATACTACTCAGCCATATAAAATGAAGAAATCCCACCGTCTGCAACATGACTGGACCCTGAAGGCATTATGCTAAGTGAAGTAAGTTGGACAGAGAAAGACACTGTATGTTCTCACTTACATGTGGAATCTAAAAACAAAGGAACAAAAAACAAACCAAAAAATCCAAACTCATAGAAAGAGATGAGACTTGTGGTTAACGGCAGTGGGGGTGCGTGTGGGGAGGGGGGATTGGAGGAAGGTGGTCAAAAGATGCAAACGTCCAGTTGTGAGATAAGTAAGTTCCAGGGATGTGATGTACAACGTGACAACTCTAGCTAACACTGCTCCACGAAATACTAAGGAAATAGGAAATACTAGGAAATACTAAGAGTTCTCATGACAATAGGGAATTTTTGTCCTTTTTTCTTCTTTCTTTTCTTTTTACTGTATCTATATGAGAGGATGAGTGTTGTCTAGACCTATTGCGGTAATCATTTTACAGCATATGCAAGTCAAACCGGCAGGCTGACCGCCTTAAACTTACAGAGTGATGTACATCAATTATCTATCAATCAAGCTAGGGGTGGAGGTGAAGAATGTAGAGTTAAAAGAAGAATCAAAAAATAATTTTAAAATGTAACTTCATTCCGAATATTGAAACCGCCAAGCACTTGGAGAGAAAGTGGGTCAAGTCAGTACCTAACACGTCTGAAAGCTGCGGGAATAGGACTGGTCACTCATCACACTCAGGGAAAAACTAAAGTTCTGACGTGAAATTTGACACAATAAGGTAATATTGGCATCCACTTCTGAAGCCTTTCAAAGCACAGAGAAGACTTACAAGAACTCAAGAGTTTCTCTAGAGTCACTGTCAAAAAGCAGAGCTATCTACAGATTTTCCCCTTCAAATACCTATACCAAGGATAAATTAAAAATAAGCGTTCAGGGGCTTCCCTGGTGGCGCAGTGGTTGAGAGTCTGCCTGCTGATGCAGGGGACACGGGTTCGTGCCCCGGTCCGGGAAGATCCCACATGCTGCGGAGCGGCTGGGCCCGTGAGCCATGGCCGCTGAGCCTGCGCGTCCGGGGCCTGTGCTCCGCAACGGGAGAGGCCACAACAGTGAGAGGCCCACGTACCACACACAAAAAAATAATAATAAATAAATAAATAAATAAAATTTTAAAAATAAGCGTTCAGGACTTCCCTGGTGACACACTGGTTAAGAACTCGCTTGCCAATTCAGGGGACACAGGTTCGATACCTGGTAGGGGAAGATTCCACATGCCGCGGAGCAACTAAGCCCATGAGCCACAACTACTGAAGCCTGTGCACCTAGAGCCCATGCTCCACAACAAGAGAAGCCACTGCAATGAGAAGCCCGCACGCAGCAACGAAGACCAGCCCCCGCTCGCTACAAGTAGGGAAAGCGCACACGCAGCAACGATGACCCAACGCAGCCAAAAATAAATAAATAAATAAATTTATTTAAAAAGAAAAGGATTCCTAAGACTTAAAAAAAATAATAAGAGTTCAACTTATTCAACTTCTTTTCACAAAAAAATGAGCCCTGTCTCCCATGGTGACACTCCCTTTTAGAGAGCACACTGGGACACCTTGGGCTTCTCACAGGCCCAAGTGACGGCCTGTGAGCCACACGGGAGGCCATGCAGAGACTCCTCAACATGCCAGCCTGGCTGCATGCTGCTCCACACCTGTGCCAGGCCTTCTCCAAGAAATACGCTTAGGCTGATCCTGCATGCGTGGGAACAACTGAAAGCTGGGCTCAGCTACTGCTACGACAGTAACTGCCACTGCAGGGGTAAAGCAGCAGGCTGGGTGACACTCACAGGAAGTGAAAAGAAGTGGACAGCAAGCAGACGGGAGGCAGACAGGAAGCAGACAGGGAGCAGGGGCAGACAGGAAGCAGACAGGAAGCAGACAGGAAGCAGGGGCAGACAGAAAGCAGGGGCAGACAGGAAGCAGACAGGAAGCAGAGGCAGACAGGAAGCAGACAGGAAGCAGGGGCAGACAGGAAGCAGGGGCAGACAGGAAGCAGACAGGAAGCAGGGGCAGACAGCAAGCAGGGGCAGACAGGAAGCAGGGGCAGACAGGAAGCAGACAAGAAGCAGGGGTAGATAGGAGGCAGGGGTAGACAGGAAGCAGGCAGGAAACAGGGGCAGACAGGAAGCAGACAAGAAGCAGGGGCAGACAGGAAGCAGGCAGGAAGCAGGGGCAGACAGGAAGCAGACAGGAAGCAGGGGCAGACAGCAAGCAGGGGCAGACAGGAAGCAGACAGGAGGCAGGGGCAGACAGGAAGCAGACAAGAAGCAGGGGCAGACAGGAAGCAGGGGCAGACAGGAAGCAGACAGGAAGCAGGGGCAGACAGCAAGCAGAGGCAGACAGGAAGCAGACAGGAAGCAGACAGGAAGCAGGGGCAGACAGGAAGCAGGGGCAGACAGGAAGCAGACAAGAAGCAGGGGCAGACAGGAAGCAGGGGCAGACAGGAAGCAGGGGCAGACAGGAAGCAGGGGCAGACAGGAAGAGCTCCTTTCTCCTCCAGCCTTCCAACTCCCTGAGGGCCCCCAGCAGCAGAGGCTATGCCAGCTGGCCAAGCCCAAATGCTGTTTGCAGCATCCTGGCCCCAGCATCCATCAGCCAGTATGGAAGGGTAGGTTTGAAGCCAAGACAGTAACTTACCGGGCACTGTCCATCTCTTAGGCTACTCTGTGACCACGCCTGTTTAAGAACCTCCATACAGCATCAGACGACTCTACGACCCCACCAAACAAGATGCAAACGGCCTTCATACAAAGGAAGATGTTCTCACCCTCAGCCCAAAATGAGTCCCAAGAGCCACTACAGGCATCCCTGGGCCATGTGACTTGCTCCTTCAATTCAGTCACAGTCTCATCTGAATATTGTTACCTAGGGACTAAAACGTAAAATTAACCTCCAACAAACGTGTAGAAAACAATACGGAGAAGAAAAGCAGAAAAGAAAAACTAGTTAATACGCACACAGGCACACACAACAAGCAAGGAAGAAAATATGCCTGGAGGCTGCCGTCCTGACTTCTGAAACAGTCATGAAGCCATAATTAACATTCTTAACTTCCTTCTTCTGCTCCCATTCTGCTTCCTTCGCCCCTCTCCAGGGCTCAGCTGGTTGAGGTTCTTCACCTATTGGAGTGACCTTCATTCACGTAGGTCATGAATAGGGTCTGAACGCTTGGTGGTCCTGTCTCTTTGTTGTTACTGTGAACTACTGTTTTACGTTGACTTTGACTGTTGGACTTGGAAGATCTAAGTAAGAGGCACCCAGGAGAGTCCCCTGGGTTCTAGCCATAGCTTTCCTCAGCCCCATTATGTAACACAAACCCCATTTCCCATTTTTACTCAGGATCACACGTCCCACAGAGTGAGCAACCCTCTTCTCTTTCCGTTGGTCAGCGGCATGAGAAGCCCATCCAGTCTTGGCGAACTCAATCTCCAGCTCATGGGAGCCCACCGTGGCGTCTCCTGGTGGAAGCGTTCATTCATTCCCTAAGGAATCAGACCTCCAAACCAACAGAGTGTTCACAAATGGGAAACAAAGACCCTGTCGATGTGTTATTAGGTGTAACTGTGAAAGGAGACACTCCCCTTTCCACCTCGGATCCCTGGCCCATGTATTCAGTCTAAGAGAAAGAGAGAACCATGCACTGGTCCCTGATTAAAAGCATCATTTCGTATGAAAGGAAAGAAAGTTAGCATTCTCCTTGACGAGGATGGAAAATGCCCTTGGGTCTCACGACATGCAGACAGTTAAAGCATTGCTACCTACTTCCTGGCTCTTCCCACTTCTAGGTATATTCCCAAGAATCGAGAGCTGAGACTCAAATTTGGTACGCCCATGTTCGTATCAGCATTACTCACAACAGCCGAAGAAAACAACCCAAATGTCCCTCACAGGACAAAGGGATACAGAGAATGAGGTGTATACGTACAATGGAAAATTATTCGACCTTAAAAAAGAAAGGAGGAAACTCTGACATATGCTACAATATGAACAAACCTTGAGGTCATTATGTTGAGTGAAATAAGTCATACACACAAGGCCACACACAGTATGATTCCAGTTACATGAGGTTCATAGCGTCTGCAAATTCATACAGACAGAGAGTAGAAGAGCAGTTACCAGGGGCTGGGGGAGGGGAGAATGGGGAGCTACGGTTTAACAGGTACGGAATTTTCAGTTTGGGATGATGGAAGTTCTGGAGATGGAGAGCGATGATGGCTGTACAACAAGGCAAAGGTACCTAATGCCGTTGACCTACACACTTAAAAATGGTTAAAACGGTGAATTTCATGCTACATATATTCTCCCACAGTACAAAATTGATATAAAAAAGGCATATACTGCATCCTGTAAGATAGAATCCCATTCCCTGAGAGCGTTATCGCCCAAGTGCCCACCACTGAGTGTTCAGAAGTCCGCTGCCTCTAGGTGAGGGGTAGTGGGACCAGTGAGCCCGCTGATGCACGAAGAAAGTCCACCGGTGCCGTGCTGGGCCTTCTCAATGGTCTCCGCCATTGGCAGGTTAGGTACACGACATCCGTGGCCGGCAGGTCAGCCTCGGGGAAAGGAAGTCTAGGTTATGGGGCCTGCACGGCCTCCATCCCTGCCACCACGGCGGCTTAGTTCACGGACCCACTGAACACACACACACTGACATGCTGGGGGGAGAGCCGGCCAACAACCCCCACTCTTGTTGGCTGCTTCTATCCCTGAGTGTTGCTCGCGCTTCCCTGTTTCCTTGTGTGTCTCAGGACCCAGACATTGAAATATGTTGGACAGACGTTAATCCATTGTCGAAGCTGAAGTTCGCTTTCCTGAACTTCTAGAAGGAGGTGTGGTTCAGGATAACGTTTCTAATTTCACAAGGTTGTTTTCATTTGGGGTTGAAAAATATGGCAACTGGCCTTCTGAGATCTGGGGCCTGTCTTCAGTTCCTCCACACATATCTGGGGTTCACCTTTCCTTCAGCCCTGCCATCCCTGCCCTGGTCAGTCTGATCCCACTCTCAGCAATTTCTCTGCAGTGTGGGTCCCTGTCTCAGAGGTCAGCCCAGGAGGGTCAGTGTCAGGACCGAGAGTACTCCCGCCCCCTGGACCTTACTGAGGGCCCCCAGCATTCGCCCGTTGTTGGACCGGACAACCCTCCCAGCTTCATCAGCTGCTCCCACCACACCTCCTCCCTGGCAAAATCCTTGGCTACCCCAGGGTCTCAGCTCTCAGGTCCATCAGCTGTCCCTGCTTCCCTCTGCTTCCCCTGGCACCAAAGCGGATACTGTGCAGGGCTTGTGGCCGTGCTTGATCTGCCCCCACCCATCTGTACTTCGGGGGATCACGGGGGTCGGTTCATAGTAATATCTCCTCACCTCATTTTTTGGTATTATCAGCAGGGTTTTTGGTTTTGCTCTCTAGTTACCACTTCTATGCAGGGTTTCACAGAAATTCAAAAAGTATGCCACCACAGCCTTCACCTCCCCAGAATCCGCCCCCCCAGATTGGTCACGATGACTTTTATTGTTGTAGGCAACCAGTGTTTGGGTGGATCTGCCCTCATGGTTTCCAATCCCTTTGCTCCCCCTTCTTGCTTATAGCTCACTCCTTCCAAGTTTTCTCCTTCCTAGATTATGTCCTTCAGCGCTTCTGCCAGCAAAGGCCTGTTGGTAATCAATACTCCTCATGTTCGCCTGTGAATATCTTTATTTTTTCCCTCGCTCTTGCTTAATAGTTGAGCTGACTTTATCATTCTAGTTGAAACTATGGTTCCACTGCCTTCTGGCATCTAGGGTTGCGTTTGATACGTCTGCTGTTACTTGTTCCTTTGTACATAATGATTTTTAAGCTCTACAGGGTAGAAAGCTGCCAGCCGGTAACAAGGTGAGCGCTGACTGACAGGCAAAAATAAGAAGAGTAGAAAAGGATGAAACACACTTTAAACGGCAAGGAGCTCTCCACGCGTCAGTTGAGAGCCAGCAGCCCAGCAGGGCCTTGCAACGCTCCCAGGTAGAGTCCAAGCCTGGGCTGGTCAGGGACCCCCCACTCTGAAGAATCTCCACTCCTGGGGGGGACAGGGACCCTCTGGCCTCCGGGGAGCTAAGCTGGTGGCTGTCCCGTCAGCCTTCTTGGTGTTTCTCCAAGTCCTGCCCCAGCTTCATGTTACACAAGGAACCACAACAGTCTCCCCAGATACCCTGGGAGGGGCAGGGTGAGCGCCCTGTCTGCGGCTACATGAGCACACCCCCCAAGAGAGCTCAGCCTGCCCTCTCTCCTGGGCCCCCATGCTCTCCACACCCTTCCCCTCCTCCCTCACATGGTCTCAGCCCCACGGGTCATCTTTCAGGTCCTCGAACCGAGTCAGCTCCGTCCTCAGGGCCTTCGTCCGCGGTCCTTCGAGCATGACTGTCTCCACCCGTGCCCCCTCGTCCCTGCCTCTGCTCACGGGTGGGCGAGAGTCATCAAGCCTCAGCTCAAGGGCTACCTCCTGGGGGACGTCTCCCACCACCGACCTCGAATTTTTCCTACCCCCAGCTGAAACCCCCCCTCCATCACCACCCTGAGCCCTCTCGAACCCTCTAATTACGTTGTCCGTTGTTTCACTCGTCCTCGGTGCTCCTGGGAGCCCCAACGGTGAGCCCCAAGGGTCGTGTTCACTGTTACTCTCACAACATGCAGACCATGCATAAGTGCTCAGGAGACCTCCAGCTTAAGGATGGTGGGCTGGATCGAGCATTCATTGTTTCCTCCTCAATTTCCACGAAAATGGCAGTAAAGGGATTTTTTTTTTTTTTTAAGGCATAGACCCACAAAGACAGAGAGACAGAAGAGGACAACAGTCTCATCTTGGAAGCTGACGCTGAGGTACAGGAGGCCATCCTCTGAGCAAGTGCAAGAGTGGTTCCGACGTGGCCGGGGGAAGCCCCCAGGCCCAGGGAGACTCCATGTGAAGCCACTCCGGGGCAGCAGCAGTCCGGGGGTCAGTCTCCAGCACCCCCGGCTCCCACTCAGGCAGAGCCCTCGGCCTCTAGCTGCATTCAGCTCCACCACCCAACCCGGGAAGGGCCCCTTCCTCTTGGGGTCGTTCTGGGGAGTGAGACGGTGAGCGCCTGGCCCATGGCAGGGGACCCACCAGAGATCGTTCAAGGGTCAGAACTCCAGCCCCACCACAGGAGCCCTCGCTGGCAAGGAGCTGAAAATGGCACTGCCCGAGGGAGGTCCAAGCCACCCAGAGCCACACTGGTCCTCACAGCCAGGCTCGCACCCCACAGCTCCCGGCATTTCCTCTCCCCCCAGACGGCCCCCCGGGGAGGCAGCTGGCCCTTGAGAACAAGCCAGCAAGGCCATTTCCAGAGCAGCGGGAGATACTGCAATCAGGGGCTACAGTTCACCTGCCCCTCCTGTTACACTGGTTGGTTCAAGCCCTCTCACAAGCCTATCTGAGGCCAACTTCCTGTGACATTCCTCTGGTCGAGCTCTAGGGACCAGCTTCCCTTCCCAGTCACAGCTCCCCCCGACCCACCCCTGCACCGATGCTGCTGGGAGACCCCTCTGCACCAGCTCTATTCTGGAATCTGTTCTGCTTCCCTACGCAGGGGCTCCAGGACCCAGGGAAGGGAACGGACGTTAGAGCAAGGGGAGAGAACCACAGGATAGACCGAGGAGCCCCCACAGGACGCCTGCCGGGGGCTCGGGCAGGGCTCCTTAACTCCTGCCCGGCCTACGACTGGCTTCGCTGTTGCTTCTTAGATAAAAGAAAGGCAGGAGCGCAGAACTCGGTCTGCCCTTCCCAATCTCGTGGTCACACACTCCAACCAACACTCACAATTTCAAGGGGAGAGACAGTCCCAGGAGAAAAGCGACCACGGTGAGGTCTGTCAGTCTGGCTACTGTGATGGGGATTTCACTCTCATAAAAATCTCTTGTCAAAACATCCCATGCCACAGCACTGTATATTTTTAGTTTTTATATGCTATTCCCTAATAAAACTTATTTTTGCCAGTTCATTTATACCCAAAGTGTACTTAATACGGACACCTGGGAGAAACTTACTGTGTTTCGAACGACGCTTTCACTTCCTTCAGTTATCATTAAAGAAGCAGCCACGAGGACGTCACGTAAACTGCTCGTTTATTAGCACTGGTACTGGGAAAGAACGCTCCCGTAAGCGTGCGGGGCTGCAGGGAGGTGACGGGGGGCCCCGGCGTGCGAACGCGGCCCTCACTTCTTCCACTCGCTCCTGTCGTAGTCCCACTTGGCTGAGAAGCCCTGGATCGGGGCCACCTTCATGTCGAGCATCCTCTTGGTCTGCTTGGCCACCCACTCCTCCTCGAAGGTGTGCGGGACGGGGCCGTACACTGCAGTCCAAAACAACTTCGTGAGGCAACGCTGTCCTGACCAGGCGTTTCCAAGCCAACGCGCTACACGGGGGAGGCCTTCCCCCATCTCACTGGCAACCCGAGCAGCACAGTCATCTGCCACTTGACAGCCACACACAGGCGAACACACTGATTTCGAATCCTGGGCACTGACAACTCAGTATTTCCAAATTATTCCTTCGTTTGTAAAAGCAAGCAATAAAATACTTAAGCTAAAAGCAGAGCGTCCTCTCTCCAGGATACAGACAATGGGTCTACAGGCAAGCACAGAGCACAAACAGAACGAAAGGTGACGCAGGGGAAGAGCAAAGGGTCACAGGTCTGTCACCGACCCGCGTCCACAGGCAGGCCACAAACACAGGATCACACCTGCTCAGCACGGGAAGATACCTGCTCGGCTGGACAGAGAGAACGCAGGACAGGCAGCACCAGAACAAGCACACAGGCAGCGCAACGCTGGCCGGGCGGAAACTGCTAGGCCCGAAGACCCAGAACTCTGGTTACTGAGCTGCAGTCCCCGACGGCAGAAGCAGCCCTTGACGCGTAAACGTTCCCTTCTCCTTGAGCTAACCTCCACTACTCCTTCTTCTGACAACTGACTGGCGAGCAGAGAAAGCACTGCTGGATACGTGGCGGGCCGCACAAAGGAAGCCGTTCGTGACCGAGCGTGGCCCGCTCAGAATAAAGCAGACTCTGCTTACACCACTTCTGTTCACGCGAGCCACTCTCTCAAACCCGGTACACAAGCTGGGGATGGAGCCCAGGACGGAAGCGCCGATTCTGTGTGGAGGCCCCATGGCCCACTCTTGGGCACCGAAAGATGCAGCCGTTCCGGGTACACGGCCCCTTCTCTCCCCGCCACTCACCGTACAGCTTCTCCCAGATGAGGATGAGACCAGTGAAGCCGATGAAGAACATGGCGGCGCCCACAACCGTCTTCCACTCGTTTGTGCTCCTGTTCATTTCTGCGAAGCTCTCCTTGAACTTGAGGCGGTACACTGGGGACAGAAAGGACAGCGCTGCAGGCGCAGAGGGCCATGGGGACCGACAGCCCCTCCGCAGCGCGGGGCTCCATCACTCCTCCCCACAACACGGGGGCGGCAAACATACAGCTAGGAACACAACACAGGCCTGAGGCCCGGACGCACCCACGCACACATAAGGGGGAAGGAAGGAGATGCATGAAGTTATGGAGTTTACTCTGGGCACAAAAAGGCAGTGAAATTCCTTCTCCTTTAGATTAAGGTTTAAGGGTCTTTTTAAGCCCATAATACTTTCATGCCTCTTTCCTACCTGACAGCGAAATTTCGCTGATCTTCCATCAATAATTTACAGCCAACCCAGTCCCACCCAGGGAGGCCCGAGAAGCTACTCTCATACGCTAAGCCCTCCGCAGAGCCCTGCATCCTTGTTCCTGCTCCTCCCCGGGGGCGCTGGAGCCAACAAGCCCGGACATAGGGGCCTGGGCCCTGGACAGCCCCACAGAGCCACAGGAACCCACCCTCCCCAGCACACTGTGCTCTGGGCAGCAGCCCAGGACCAGAATTCTCAGCCAACGCAAGCTGCCCTTGCTTCCCTTCAATACCCACATTCCACTTTCTCATCGATGGAGAGGCTGCTCCAGGAGGCCTTCTCCTTCTCCTTCAAGGCCTTCTGGCTGGCAGAAAGGCTCCTGACGTGGGCCACATCGGGCAAGGGGTAGTCACGCCGGTCGACGTAATTCGGGAGAGCATAGTCTTCACTCTTCACAACACTTCCTAAAACATGCATTGGATAAATATTTGAAAATTCACATGGGTTCAGAGTTACAAACAGGGCGGTGCTTCTAAAAACCAAAGTAAGTACATGTATGTGCACCCTGAAAACTTCAGTTACCCCAGGGGCTGTGGCCACCATCCCAAATAGCCACAGGACTGTCATGTGCAACAGGGAGCAGGCCTGTCCCGAGGGGCCCAGACGGCACAGTGAGGCTGGCAGATGGGTAACAGCAGCGCTCTTCATCACAGCAAAACAAAAACCTGCCAGGGGCCTCGCTAACAAGGCGGCACTTCCAGCAACGACCAGTGTTCATGTAGAGCTCAGAGGGGGCGCTCAGGTTCCCTGGACTGGACTGCAGACCGGACTAAGTGAAGGCCCTTCTGCAAGGGACTCCAACTAACAGGGAAGAACAAAAACAATATACAACTCATGAAAAGGGCTTCCCTGGTGGCGCAGTGGTTGAGAGTCCGCCTGCCGATGCAGGGGACACAGGTTCGTGCCCCAGTCTGGGAAGATCCCACATGCCGCGGAGCGGCTGGGCCCGTGAGCCATGGCCGCTGAGCCTGCGCGTCCGGAGCCTGTGCTCCGCAACGGGAGAGGCCACAGCAGTGAGAGGCCCGCGTACCGCAAAAAACAAAAAAAAAAACTCATGAAAGAAACAAGGTTCAAAGTTCAGAAAGAAAGATGTATGAAAAGCTGGTTACTGCACCCCTGCTTATTACAGCAAAGTACCAAACAACCTGTGTCCAACCAAGGACGCACTAAGAAGCTGTGCTCCTTAGAAACACGCCATCATGGAGCCATTTGGCCTGTTCAACAACGGTTCACCAAGCACCTACTGTATGCCAAGCGTGGCTCCAACCTGGGGTGATCAGTGAACAACGCAAACATTCCTGCCTACCAGTGTCAACGTGCTAGAAGTGGGAATCAAACAATAAACTACAGAGCATGTTGGGAAATGAGAGATCTGGAAAAAAAAGAAAAAGGCAAGCAGAGGAAGGGAACCAGTGGTACATGCATGGCAGGAAACAAGTTACAACAGTACAATGAATGACAGAGATCCACGTGCCCAAAATGGAAAGTCAACTGTGTACCCGCCAAGTCACAGAACACTATCAGGGTTATGTTTTCTTTTTAAAAAGCTAAGTTACGTGTAGATACTCACAGGTATGTGTAGCTAAACACACAAATCCCCTGGCAAGTTAAACCCAAGCTGTTATCAGTGGAAAGAGGAGAGGACAAAAATGATGATTCTGCTCAAAAAGTGAGAAATTTTAGTGCCTTCACGTGGGTGTGTCCCCATGTATTCTTCCAGTAGAGAGGAAAAAAGTTCAGACAGCAGGGAAAAAAAGGAATAGCTTCAATTTTATTTAGGGTTTTCCCTCTGCAAAAAGCTGTGTTCAATTCTACCCTACATCTGCAAGAAAATGTTGTGTTCCAAACTGATTTAGAGGTATGAAGTCCTGCAAAAATGCTTCACCTCTATTTAGCTTAGTCCCAATGATTAAAATCTCCCAAACACGTTAACAGTAGTGAAATAAAACCTTGAGTCTTAAAGCAGTAAAGTTTCTCTAGGTGCGTATCTGTGACTTGCAAATGCCTAGCGTACTTATATATTTATACCCGACCTTATCCCAAAAGGATGTGAGATGAAAATGGCTAGAATTACCTTCCAATTTAAAAACTCTCAAAATGATGAGTGGAGTACAAAGCACTCAGGTTACACATGAGTTATTAAAAATAGATGCTAACTGGGGTCATGAGAATGTTCTACAATTGACTGCGTGATAATGGCACAACTCAGTGAATGAACTAAAAAACGACTCAAGTGCACCCTTTAGTGGGGGAATGTGTTATGTAAATTCCATCTCAATAAAGCTGTTATAAAGACGTAAATGCTCATAACCTTCAAGCACTCTAAGCATGAAATTGCACTTTCTAGAACAAGAATGGCCAATCCATGCTCTCAGGGCTGCCAAGGGCTCTTCAGCAGTTTGGGCCTGGTCCCCAGTAAGTGGGGGCGGGGAGGGGAGTGCGGAGCACAAACACGTAAAGGTTAACACACCAAGCATTCCTGTTAAAGAGAGAAAAGCAAAGACGTTGCATTCTAGTGCATGTTTTAGCATGTGTATCCTCAAACTGGATGGATTTTGGGGAGCCTCTGCTGAGGCAATCTGGTGAATCTAAGCTCCCCTCTCAATCAGACGTGTCACCACACAAATATCCGAACTTCCCACAAGGGCTACCAATGGCGCTCCAGACTGTGCTATTTTATGTGGAGAACCGGTTCATGTATTCGTGTGCGACTTGTACAACTAAAACTTTAAAATTAAAGGACGAGACTTGTCTAATGGACTGCAGTTCTCTCCACCTGCCTACCGTGTGCTGGAGACGCGGCAATGAACAAGCCCGGTAAGGTCCCTGGCCTCCAAAGCTGGCGCTCTAGAAGCAGACGACACTCTAACTACCCCAAATCCACAGTCTCTACGGAAGCACAAAGCAAGGTAAGGAAGGACAGGTGGTCAGGAAAGGCTGTTCTAAAACAACACCTGCACGGAGGGCGATGATTCGAAAGAAGCAACCGTCCACACCTGTGGAGCTGAGGCAGGAGGGGCCCGCGCGGGGCATCTGGGGAACAGCACACCCGTGTGGGCTGGGAGCCTGAGCCCACAGGAAGGGCTGGTGTGGGCTGCTCTCTGCCGCTCTGGGTCTGACATGACGAGACCAGAGAGGCTGGGCGCTGTTCGTACTCCAGGCACAAGAAGCCAGCAGGGGCTTCAAGAAGGGACTGACTAGATCCGACCTCCTCTGCCTAACGCAATACCCTAAGAATAAGTCACGGCCAGTGCCACCGAGGGAGGTTCGAGTTGACTTCTTACAGAAGATCCGAACGACCAAAGGGACATGAAAGAACTCCTGGGGGTGACGGAAGTATTGTATGTCCTGACAGAGGTCATTGTTACACAACTGTGTGAGTGTACCTAAATCCATAGAAACGTAACACCTAGAAAAGATAAATTTTCCTTTCTGTAAATTATACTACCAACTAAACTAAGCAAACAAACTAAAAGCTAAGGAAATACATTAGCAAAACCAAAATGGAAACAAAATGTAATTTCTGTCCTACGTGACTTGCCAGGCTTTTAGTGAAGGAGTGCTTCTTTCTGCGTGTATTAACTAAACAACTAATTTTTTTCATTACCTAGTCATTTAAATTACATATTTCAATAATACTCTTACTAATATGATCTGTTTTAGAGTCTATGTCCATCGTGTTACCCTGAGCAATACCAGCAATATAGAGAAACGTAAGACAACAGTACTGCCAACTAAAGGACACAATTTTAAGGAAAAATTCACACACAAAGCAACTCAGGCAACAGCTTTTGAGCCCCTGGATACATAAGCCTTGCTCTCTGACTTTATCACCCACCACTCAAGCCTTGCCCTCGACCCCTCAGTAACACAACCTGCCATGCTGACTTGCATTTCCTCCTTCTGCTTGTTCTCCCTCCGACTGGAATGCTGTGAGGTTAAAGCTACTAACCCTTCAGCAGAGCAAGGCCTCTCCTCTAGAAGCCCCCCCTGTGCCCCAGAGGCCAGGCTAAATGTTCCTCCTCAGGGTCCCTCTCTTACTGAAACGCTGCCTTCATGTATCTTCCCTCTCCAGACGGCAAACATCCTTGGGGAATGATTTCATATCTCATATTCTTTTATTCTAAGTGCCTAACAGTGACAAGTACAAAGAAGTGCTTGATAAATGCAAAACTAACCTCGCTATCTGCCAGGCACTGCACTAAGCCGTTTACATATATTTCAGGTGAGAAAACAGATTCCTAAACTTGAGTAACTAGTCCAAGGTAGAAATGAGATTGAACCCAGTTCAGGCGAGGAACTCCAAGCTCCTTCCCTTCCATTGTCCCAATAATGTAAACCATGTTCAAGGTAAGTGGCTGGGAGTTTTGTCGGAGGGAGAGAGTGTTAAAGTCAGGTATAGTGGGGATCTCTTAAAAGGGGTGGAACTTGAACTTGAACCTGAAAATATGGGAAGGGAAGGAAAAGGGGGAAAATACCAGTCTAAGCAAAGACTCAGACCAGAATTCAGTATGATTCATAAATAACTCTCTAATCTAGAAGTATGCCCCATTAACATATTTATACCTCCCCTCAAGTTCCTCAACAGCATGATCAGGATCTTAGCCATCTCAGCCCTCTGTGTTTGAAACTCCAGCACAGGGCCTTAAACAGAGCAGAGCAAAAAGAAAAGTTACACTTACCGTGTGCCCGTACACACACCGAAGTGGAAATTGCTCGCTTGCCAATTAGGCTAAATACTCTGGTAGCCAACATTCTGAAAGACAAAAACGTACCTTCCCTATGAATAAGCGTAAACACCTATTAGGAATGATTGCTTTTTGCCCCAATGCATTTTGGAAGTCAATGCAATTCTTTTCTCTTCTTCTCCCCCCTAACATAACTGATCCCTTCTTCATTACTGACTCTGAATTCACAAATTAACCTAGGATGAGATTTTTTTTTCTCAGCAGTCAGCACGTCTTAACGGAGCTTCATTATAAACCAAGCACCATATGTATGCACTTAAGGCAATTCGGAGAAAACTGGGTTTTTGGGTTATTTTGCATATCGTTTCTCTGCTTTTGTCTTTTAAACATTAGCTTTCTTACAAAGCAAAGAGAAAAATATTTTTAAAGGAGACTCCGGAAAAGCTAGAATGTGCTATGATGGGCTCCATTGTTCAGAGAAAAAAAGTCAACAGTTCAAAGGGACGGTGGCACGCACTGCATTCATTATTTGGTTTAAGACCTAATGTGTGCACAAGACAGGAAGGGGAAACCCGGGAGAAAGGCTGCAAACAGGGCCCTGGGCCACTTCCAAACCCTGCAGGACAACGAATGACCTGGATGACCCCCCTCTCACCTGGGCCTTCACTGAATCATGCCTAGCTCCCCTACCTCCCCCTCCCTTAAAACTGGACGTTTCAGGGGACCCCACCGATGACGAAAAGGATGCCAAACGCATTCAGAAAATGCCCATTACGGGCAGAAGCATGACAATCAGGGCTGAACTCGTTCCCGTTTCCCTTGTTTTCTCCACCTGCCTGGCCCGCGCGTGGGCGGACGCCGAACGCCTGCCCCTGAGCCCCGTTACACCCGGGGCAGTGGCGCAGCACCGTCTGAAGGGGTGGCCGGGAGCCCGCAAAGCGACCTGCCCTAGGGTGCGCGCCCGCGGCCAGCGGACGCTCCAAGGTCAGAGCCGAAGCCAGCCCGCGGCCGCGGCAGCGCAGGCAAGGACCGGCCGATGCTTCTGGGAGGCACAGAGACCGCCACCGGGCAGCTCCGGAGCCCGGAGCCCCCGCCGGCCGGCCTCAATGTCACCGGGACCGGAGGCCCAGCGCCGGTTCCTGTTGGCGCCGCGCGGCGCGCACGCAGGCCCGGCGGCTCCCTGCGCCCGACCCTCACCAGCCTCGCGACGCAGACCGGTCGCCGGCCGCCTCACCTGCAGCCGGCCAGCCGCTGCTCACCTTGCCAGCCAACGACCGCCCTCTACGCCCCGGGTACTCACGACCGGAAGAGAGCGAGGCCGCGCCGCGGAGCACCACGGGATCGAGGAGGACCCCACCCCGCGCCCGACCGCACAGGAGGTCACAGGACCGGAAGTCGGGGGGCGCCGCGAACGTCGTAAAACGCAGGGCCGGGCTGCTTTCCGGCGGCCGCTGGGAGACAGCTTTTCGGCGGCGCCCGGCGAGAGGCGCGAGGGGAGACTGACGTGAGCTCATCGGTCTCTCCCGGGGGGAAGCCGGCGTCGAGAGGAGCTGAGCCCCAGCGGGGCCTGGCCTGTGGAGGCCTTCGCCAGCCGCGGGGCCGCGCCAGGCAGCCGCCGCCTCGTCCCACTTCTCCCCCGAGGCGCCGCACGGCCGGGCAGCGGACCCAGGCCTCGGCCGGCGCCGGGCCTCCGGGGCCCTCCCGGGCTCAGCATGCCCGGGGTGAAGCTGACCACCCAGGCCTACTGCAAGATGGTGCTGCACGGCGCCAAGTACCCGCACTGCGCCGTCAACGGACTGCTGGTGGCCGAGAAGCAGAAGCCGCGCAAGGAGCACCTTCCTCTGGGCGGCCCGGGTGCCCACCACACCCTCTTCGTGGACTGTATACCCCTCTTCCACGGCACCCTGGCCCTCGCCCCCATGCTGGAGGTGGCCCTCACCCTGGTAAGCGCGGGAAGGGTCCTGCCACGGAATCAGCAGGGCAGGAGACCGCCTGGCGATCAGCTTCCGAGCAGTCCCAGCTGGAAGCTCCCAGTGGTCCAGCCAGAGTCTAGACCCACCCCCGAGGTAGCCGTGACCACGAACGCACGACCCGCGAGGGCGCTTAGGCCTTTGCCTGCACTTAGCAAGGCCCCGCAGATGGCAGCTCGTAGTGGCAGCGGCCGCAGGAGCGATCTTAACCGTCCTGGGTGTTTTTAGACGCTTTAGGCGACGAATAATGCATTAATTTTCTCACACCGGTATCCTTTATAGAAACAAGCCGTCGTTAAGTGAGCGATGATTTGACAGCGTTTGTATTTGGGATTTTGAGTCACGAGAAGTTTTGACACTGCGGTTTGGCTTTTGCGCACCTTCGCGGGGCCGGATCCGTGTCTGCCGTGGGTGTAAAGGCTGCGGTTCTTCCGACGTTAGTGCCCCGGACCCCGAGGGTGGAGGCACGTTTAGAGGCAGCGTTGGCCTCACGGGCACTGCGGCCCGAGAATGCGCCTGAGCGCTTTGTAAGGGAAGCTCGTCTGTCCTCCTTAGTGACATCTAGAATGCACCCGTGGTTTTAAAAGCTAAAACCCGCAGATGGCAGGTTTGTGGAATTTAAAAGCCGGAGCAGACATACCTTCCAGCCCGCACACTTATGTGGGTCTGCTCACGACTGGTCGGTCTATTGAAGTACAGTGAGAAAAGATGTGGCATAGGGATAGACTGGCTGGTCATTGAATCCTAGGCAGTGCTTGTTGAGGTATGGTGTCCCATAAAGGAAAAAAGACCACCGATAAATTTGAGTTGAAACCTTAGGGAAAAATAAACTGTAGACTCAGACTTGCCTGGCTTGAGGTGCAGTTTTTCATATACATATAAACTACGATACTAAAAAATATTAGTTGATTATGCAAAAACTAGTTAAGTTTGAGAAGGTGTAGCTAGAAGTCCTTTCTCTATACCTCCCAACAAGTAAAATGAATCCATTTTGTAATTTACCTAATTATGACACCCATGTAAAGTCTTGGTGAGCAGAAAGTATCTTGAGACGAACGGTCCTCGCCTAAGCTTACTGGGCACATCTTTGAATGCCTTTTAAACTGAGTCATTGTCTGAATTTCTTCATATCATCTTGGGGCAGGAGATAGATAAGAAGTAAATGATATTTATAAAATCAACCATTTTAGCTCCTGAAGAAATAGCTTGTCAGTACCAATACATCCCTAGGGTGTGCATGTGTCTGTTACTTCAAGTCTTCTCAACCACCTGTCTTGATTATTTTGTTATCAAGGGAATTGCGCGGCGATTGGATACGTGAAGTGCATTCCCTTTCGGGAACTAGATCAACCAGTAGCATCAATGCAGGATTATTCAGTTGTCCAGTGGTGTCAGGACTGTGCTGGGGGAGGGATATGCCTATGGATCAAACACTGCACCTGCTTCGCAGTTGAACTTGTACCAAGCGGACAAGTACAGTAGCGAAGCATAAGTGCCGTATGAGGAGTTGAGCAGAAAGTGGGGAAGGTTCACGTAACCCAGCCTTCCTTCAGGGGATGCAGGAAAACCGCTCAAGGCAGAGGGAGTAGCTTGTGCAAAGATCGGGAGAAAATGGGGGGAGGGGTATTTCGGGAGGAGCTAGAGTGTAGAGTATAAAGCGACCTGGCATGGAGAGAGGTGAGCAGTGGGCAGATTTCATTGTAGAGGACCTTGCAGATCACACAGCGGAGTTTGGGCTCCATCATGAGGACAGGGAAGCCACTGGAGGAGAGTTGCATGGTCACATTTGTGTCTTGGAATGATTGCCCCAGCCTGCAGCAAAGAGGATGTTGGAAACGGGAGTATATATAATACTAGAGGCAGAGAGGTGGCCTAAACTAAGTGCACTGTGGAAGCAGAGGAGACAGACCAGAGAGAGCCAGGAGGGAGAATCCACAGCATTCCGTGACTAATCGTGTGGGGACATAGGGAAAAGGAAGCAAGGGTGACACACCTCTATTTCTGACTTAAGCATCAGAAGGACAGTGGCACCATTCATTGAGGGAAAATGACCTAGGGTTGACGGCTGAAAAATGGGTCTGAAACTCAGAAGATGGGTGGGCTGGAGACGTAGATGGGGGACCAGTAGCTTCCCAATGACTTTTGAAACCATGAGAGCAGGTCCTATTGGCTGGGACTATGTGCAATGAGTAGAGAGCCATGGACAGAAACCTGAGGAACTCCAGCTTCTGTGGGGTGGGTGGAAGGAGGGAAGTCAGCAGACTAACCAAGGTGGAGCCAGGGTGGGTAGGAGGAAAAGGTGTGTTGCTTTATCCCTAGAAAATCCTATCAGAAATAAAGAGCATCTTAAAGGCAAACCTGAGCCTCACTTGGAATTGTCAAAATAGGATTAATTCTTTTCATCCTTAAGTAAGCTCTACAGAGTTAAAGGGTTATGTTCCTATTACAAGATATAAATGCAATACTTGAACGAATTAAATATACCAACTGTAAGCAGCTGCATTCGGAGTCGCCTTTACGTGAATTTTCCCCAAGGATTAGGGCTGTGTCCACCGTTTACCTGGGGAGGGAAGATGCCCAGAGGGGCCCTTGACTCTTAAGGCAGGCCCACTGCCACAGCTTGTTAAGGGGCACTGCTTGAGGCCTTGTTCTGACCCTGTTCCCCCTGCATCACTGCACGCTGCACTCCAGACTCGCCTTCCAGCATGTCCCCAAATGTGCCCTTCAGTGTTTGTGTCTGCTGTCCAGCAAAATTAAGTGCAAACTAGATTCTCTGCGCTTAGCTTTTCAAACAGTAGAAACTAACAGCCAAAGTTTTATCCTTGCCAAGCAGTGGTGGTTTGTGCTTACTTTTCTTCTATTGATCAAAACTTTGAATCATAGACTCAGAATTTGAAAAATACGAGAAAGATGTCAACTGAGTACAAATTAAATAACTTTCAAAATAAAGTTATAAAGGAAAATTTGCAGTTTGAGTCCATCCACAAATTTTGTATTACAATTAAGATATTTAAGTTTATATCATTCAGCTTGTGACTTAGCAACTTTATAACCTGAAGGCAGTGAAAAAATCTCCGTGTATGGAGCCATGGTTTATCAGCTATAGAAGATGTAGTTTTAATAAAGCGTGTAACTCCATGAAACTGTGTAAACGAGGCCTCATTCTCGCAGCTTGTTTCTATTCAGGGAGTTTCGTATCGAGTTTTTTTGATAAGTGGGAAAGACTGACTTGATATGCAGTCCATCAAAGGGCAGCCTCAGATTCCTTTGCAAGGCTTTTCATTATAATTTTCCATTAAAAAAAAATCCTTGCATTTCTGGGTGCTTTCTATTTTTTTTTTAAAGTACTTATGCCTGTTAATTTATCCTTATAACCCTTTGACGTAGGTAGTGATGGAATTATTTCTAAAAGCAAAAATCCATAAAATGTCAGTAGGGAAATGAGCATAAACCTGCTGTCCCCCTAAGCCCTCTTTGCCCTTTTCCCCGGTCGGTGGCTTCCTGGTGCCGTGGACCTGCTCTGCATTACATTCTGCTCCAGGACTTCCTTCTTTGCCGGTTGGTCTAGTCACTGTGACTTGGGTCTAGAATTCTTTCTGCTGCCTCCACACGTGCCTTCTCTACTCATCTGCACAGGCTGCTGCCCCTCTGGCTTTTGGCTCAGCCCCCTGCTTCCTCCTGCCCCTTTTTCTCTCCAGAACATAAACGTGCTGGCCTGGGAGAGGGAAGCTGGCTGTTCTGGGTTCTCCTTTCAGTTCTTGCCCTTGACCTTCACCCTCTGTCCCCATGCCATTTACCTCCAGAGCTTTTCCTCCTTGGAGCCAGCTCCTTTCCTGCCAGAGGAGGATCAGCAGCCGACTTGAGAAGGAGCTTTTCTTCTCGTGAAACTAACAAGCCCTCTACTTTTAGAAGCCAGGGCCTGCTCATTGCTGCAGACAGGGAGGCTTGTAAGTGGCAAACACGGGAGCAACGCCCTGCTGGGGGTGGCTCTTATCAGCTCCCTGCCTCGCCTACTTCATGGCTGTTATATAGCCACCTGAGGTGGGTGCTGGTGCTTTGAAAATTACAAGGTGCCTCATACGTGCAAATGTTAGTGAGATTGCTGAGAGAAGCTGCTTTCTTTGTGCAGTCTAACTGGGAACGGATGAGTTGGGCCCAGGGCCTTCAGTTGTTCTCCTATGTGTCTGGAATGGAACGAGCCTGAAAGGGCATTGAACAGAGGGTGGCAGACTTATGCCAAGGTGAAAGTGTCCTTCTTTCCCTCTGAAAAGTAAAAGAAACTAATAAGCAAATGCAGGATTTGGACCCTGTATTCAGAGTCACTTGACGAGTTTCAGAGTGTTGTCCTGAACTTTTTCATTTTGATCGTTCACAAGATGCATCGCGGGAGTAGGGCATCTTAGCAGCAAGGTGAGGAAGATGGAAGCGGATTCGTTGAGAACAGCGGTCAGACAGCTTCTCAGTTCTTTTGCCTTGTCCGGCCCCACTTGGGAGGGAGCGAGTTGCCATTTGGGCTGACTTCAGGATTCTGAGGGCCCTCAAGAGCTGCCTGCCCCACCCCCACCCTCCCGACTGTCCACACTGCTCGCCTCCTCCCACACCCTGACTCTTACTGCCCGCCGGGTCACTCTCACCGATGAGGTCTGGTTCCACTGAAACTTGTTTATGCCCCCTCTGTAGGCTCTGATGGCCAGTCTCCATTCCTCAACTGTGGGCCACTTGTGTCTGAATCTGGACAGCTGCGGACAGGCTGTGCGTGCCTGTCAACAGGCATCCAGACTTAACTTGGTCGTTCTTTTTTGAATCATTGAAAGGTTTCTAAAGCCAAGCCAGAGCTTTTGTGCCTGGTTCACTTTGGGGACAGCCTCTTCAAAGAGTTCTACTAGGGAGATCCCTGGTGGTCTAGTGGTTAGGACTTAGCGCTTTCAATGCCTGGGCCCAGGTTCAATCCCTGGTCAGGGAACTAAGATCCCGCAAGCCATGCGGCATTGCCAAAAAAACAAAAACAAAACAAAAGGGCTTCCCTGGTGGCGCAGTGGATAAGAATCTGCCTGCTAATGCAGGGGACACGGGTTCGAGCCCTGGTCCGAGAAGATCCCACATGCCGCAGAGCAACTAAGCCCGTGCGCCACAGCTACTAAGCCTGCGCTCTAGAGCCCGCGAGCCACAACTACTGAGCCTGCGAGCCACAACTACTGAAGCCCGCGTGCCTAGAGCCCGTGCTCCGCAACAAGAGAAACCACCACAATGAGAAGCCCGCGCACCGCAACGAAGAGTAGCCCCGCTCCCCACAACTAGAGAAAGCCCGCACACAGCAACAAAGAACCAATGCAGCCAAAAATAAATTAAATAAATAAAATTTTTTTAAAAAGAGTTCTACTAGAAGTTCAAGGTCCTGACGTTATTTTTCTGCTGGAATTTGGTTAGGCCCTTGGAGTTTTACATACAGGAATTCACCCTCGTTAGGTAAAGTGTAAGTTGAGGTGTGCATTGTGTGTGTCACAAGAATCATCCTTCATGTCAAGTGACTCCTCTGCTCTCTGAGTGCAGGTATAAGGTGCCACCATGTGTTTGCTAAGGATTGAGTCCTGAACCGATACCTTCAGCCCAGGAAAGGGATCTGGGAGCAGCTTAGACTGCTCACTAAAGACTGCTGTGGGAGTCCCTGGTGGCGTAGTGGTTAGCAATCTGGGCTTTCACTGCCGTGGCGCGGGTTGATCCCTGGTCAGGGAACTGAGATCCCGCAAGCTCATGGCCATGAGCTTGGCGCAGCATGGCCATAAAAAAGGACTACTGCTGGGGATGGTCAGGATAGCAGCAGCAGAAAATAATTATCTTATATTAAACGTAGCTGTGGTGGGCCAAAAAATGGCCCCCCAGGATGTCCACACCTCAATCCTTGGAACCTGTGAACGTGTAACCTTACGTGGTAAAAGGGACTGCAAATGAGATGAAGTTAAGGATCTTGAGACGTGGTGATTATCCTAGATTGTCTGATGGACCCAGTGTCATCACAGGGGTCCTCGTAAGAGGCAGCAGGGTAAGAGTCAGAGAGAAGAGTTGTGACAGAAGCAGAGGTCAGAGTGGTACAGCCACCAGCCACACCTAGGGTGACCCCTAGGTGTCGGGAAAGGCAAGGAACGAATTCTCCCCTAGAGCCTCCAGAAGGAATCAGCCCATTTTAGACTTCGGACCCGTAAGATAAATTTGTGTTGTATTAAGCCACTAAGTTTTTGTAACTTGTTACAAGGGCATTAGGAAGCCAGGACAGTAGCCAAACTTGGGATACCATCTGTAGTTGTGACTCTGGCTATAAGAACAGCCCACACCACAGGGCTGGGAGAGGGGCACCCAAGTGGGCAGGGGTGAGGGTCACCTCAAGGGAGGACACACTCAAGAGACCAGTCTTTGATCAGAAACAAAGACTGAGAGGGCTACACTAAAGGATGGGCTAACTTATGGGTTTGAGTTCAGGGAATGGGACCAAATGCCAAATTTTAGAACAGGACTATGCCCTTTGATACCACATAGAGATACATTTAGAAAGAAATGAAAGAATTTGCTGCTGTAAGCAGCAAGAGAGAGTTTCTAGAACTCATTCCTTGAAGAGGTGATAGAAACAAAATATAAGTAATTGTGGAATAATTTGCATCAAAGTTACAGTGAAAGATCCGTTATAAATATTTTGTAGACATGGCTCTCGTCTTTTGAGTGGATGACCAAAACGTCTAATTCGTTCACTGAGCCTTGGTTTTGGCCAAATGTGGTAATTTGTGAGCTCTTAGGAAGCCAGAATTATTATTCTAATCCTTGTGTGAGCGAGGGAACCTTGGGCTGTAACCATTCTGTAATGTCTGCTTTTAGTCATAAAGGAGACTGTTGGAGACCCACACCAGAACTTGAGAAAAAGAGCAGTAGAGCTATGTTTAAAAAAGGAAAAAAATAAGAAAGAAAAGGAAAACATTTTTAACCAGTTACTTTGAAAAACTCAAGGATCAATTTTATCTCTTCTTTTGCAGACTGAGGATAGAATTTACTGCAGTGTATTATTAAAGTTCCATTATGGCAAAACAGGATGACCTTTTGTTGCTTTTAATAATAGCATTAGACCTGCAGGATGCTAAATCTGATGAGAGAAGAGTGGCATTATAAAACAAAAAACTTTAAAAATCCACTGCCATGCTCCCATTTAAAAACATGCCACAGAGAAGGGTGTGCGCGTGCACGCGCGTGCCTGTTTACCCCACATCCCGGCATGATGGATTTTTCATGGTGTGTTGCTAGGAATACGGAGATACGGTATTAAAGCAGTTGGCTTTGAAACAGACTTATATTCCCAGGCTGGCTGTGCTAGCTGGCTGTGCAAACTTAGACCCTCTCCGAGCTTTTTAGTTTGCTTATCTGTGAAGGATTGATTTAAGGCTTATTCAAGCCCCAGAATGCCTCAGTGCTTCATATTGTCAGAGAAGGTGTGTAACTCTGGTCTCACCTCACCCGCGGCACTGTACCCATTTAATATATGTCTGCACTGGGGCCTTCTGCTGGGACTGGGGGAGGAGGTGATTCCTCATGTCCAGCCCCACCCTTCCCAGTCATTACAGGGTCCTCCTCTATGGGAAGACACCCCACCTCAGTGACAGTTGGAGCCCAGGCTCTTCTTTGCTTTCTCTGGCCTCACGTGGACTGTGAAAAGCAAATTGGGGTGACCTTCTTTCCTCTGAACGCCCATTTCATGCTTGTTTTTTTTTTTTTTTTTTTTTGGCGGTCCTGCTCGGCTTGCAGGATCTCAGTTCCCCAGTCAGGGATTGAACCTGGGCCACAGCAGTGACAGCCTGGAATCCTCACCACTAGGCCACCAGGGAACTCCCCCATTTCATTCTTATAGGGAGGAGGATACAGGGCTTATATCTGACTTGTCCCAGCATCTTGGGGGGGGGTTCCCTCTGTTTATTGAGACTTGATATTTAAGGGAAAATCATTCACCTTTTCTTCCCAAATTTTGTTCTTCTTTCAGATTGATTCATGGTGCAAAGATAATAGCTATGTGATTGCTGGTTATTATCAAGCTAACGAGCGAGTAAAGGATGCCAGGTATGTCCATGCAAAACCCCTCTGTGGTCTGAAAGAATGATACTGTGAGGGAGGTGATCTCTGCTACACGTTTTGACCTCCGTGGTCTCAGGATGCAAAATCTGTTAGAACCCCTCTGGGCCCTCCTTGCTTGTTTATGGTATTCCAGGGGGACTGCGGTATGGGTAATTCCAAACAACAGTAATTCTAAACTTTAGTAATTCTAAACATTTATATTAACGTTCTGTTCTGTATCTTCTTTATTTTGCTTGAAGGGAATTCATAGAATGAAAGCAACAGTCCAGGGCCTCCTGTTTCTATCCCCACTCAGCTGTGTCTTGCTTCCCATTCCCAAGGTGGGAATGATGTAGGGCATAGTGTTAGGAAAGAACTCCGCTCTTTTGGGGGGTTAAAAAAAGAGTAACTTGTAGGTGTGGTGCTCTTAAGGTCTGATACTTTGATGAAAATGCGGTGTTTGCTGCTTCTTTCATGTTAAGTTCCGGTTTCTTTTATCCGGCTATTTGCACCCACTGTGATTCTCACTAATGAGCAAAGCTGAGGTCTTTGCTTTCTTTCTGTGTCAAAGTCCCAGCAGAAAAACACTTGACACCCTGTAGTTAGGATAATTTGTGGAGGACTTAATAAGGCGGTTGTTTCCAGAGGTGTGAACGGTATGTAAGAGAACTCAGGAGAGGGTGGTGCAGTCACCTGGAGCTGGTGACAAAAGCTGGTACCTGCGCTGCCAGAAGGGGTGAGGGGGGTTGGGTCAAGACGTCCGGCCCGAGGATAGAGTGCCCTCTGGTCGAGGGGTACGACCAGCAGCCAGCCTGATGGACCTCACAGGCCGAGTCCCAGAGGAATCAGCACCCTGACCAGCCGAAAGCCAGAGGCAGAAGCCGGGGTGCCCTCGCACGCTTCCCTCACGTGGCCAGGCAGCCTGGGACGCAGTGAAGGACCCCAGACCGAAGTGTCTCCTGGAGTCACATCCACTTGCCCAGCAAAGGCAAGAAGAGGCTGGACTCACAGCGTTAGGGCCATAATACAATAAGCTGATGAAACACTTCAGGGATGGAAGCCGTTTTGCCCTAGAGGACTGGGCCCAGTCGGGACTCAGAGGGAGACAGGGTCACCGGCGCAGACCCCTGTGAAAGCCTCTGTGTGGGCCACGGCGCAGGGGCGCCCTCCGAAGCCTGGCTCCCACGCTCTTCCCGCCCGCTGCTGGTCGGGCTCTCTCTCAGGTGCATCTCTTGTTGACCACGCCTTCCGCTTGAGCCCCCCTGCCTCCCGGGTCCTGATGAGCTGGGGGTATTCATGGCCTGTTCATGGCCGGTGTCAGTCTTGGTCTTTGTTACACAAAAGAGGCTGCAGGGCACAAAGAGCCTGTCCCGGGCCAAGCTCTGTGCTGAGCCAAGCTGGACTCTTGGCCTTGCCCTCGAGTTGCTGGATTGAACACAAAAGGCACCGAAACCTAGGCCTGTGGTGCAGGCCCCCAGGCCCCATGCCGGGAGGGCGGTACAGAGGGCTGTCCAGCAGTAGCAGGCAGGCATTGAGTCCATTGCTGTGACCAGAGGGGCCCCCGGGGAGGGGTGTCGTTTGAACTGGATGCTTGCGCGTGGCAGGGTCCTGTCACGTGCAGACGTGGAGAGCAGAGGGAAGAGTGCGGAGCGGGGACAGCGTGATGCAGACACCAGGTGGAAACCGGCAGGAGTGTGGGGCGCACGCACAGAGGGGGCGCCAGCAGGTGAGGCCACCCTGACGGCTGTGAGGCATTTCTCTCTTTTGTAAGCAGCGGGGAGCTGTCCTTGGAAGGTTTCCCTGTCCCGCAGCTGTTCTTGCAGGAAGGAGAGGAGACCGGGCCAGAGGGGATGGCGCTGGCTTCCTTCCTCCCCCGCCCCCAGACGCGCCCGCACAGGCTCTCCCCTCCGCTGCCTCACTTGGCTCATGGCCTCTTCATCGTCCTGCCTCTCTTCGGACCTCATTGCAGCCCAGCCTAGAATCATCTTGCTCAGACACCACTTTCATGCTCTTCACACCTTCTAGAATTTCCCAGGTCCTTCACCTGCTCTGCTCAGGAGGTCTTCATTCTCCCACTGAAGCCAGTGTCTAAGTGCCTACCAGCCATTGGTGAGATCTGTAGAGAGTGTGGTGGGCGGTGAGACAAGTGTGTCCAGTAACCCTCTGGATCCCTTCTGACCCCGTGAGCCTCGGCCATACTCCGGGATCTAATCCACCGCCGCAGCGTGTTTGGAGTAAACCTCCAGTCACTACCACTGTGCCTGGCCTGGGGCTTTCGTGGTGTCATCCTTTCGAATCCTCACAAGGGCACTCAGCTGAAGAAACTCCAGCCAGAGACGCTCGCTGCACCAAAGCCACACAGCCAGGAAGCTCAGAAGCTGGGATCACACTGACTTCCTTCTTCGGTACCGTTTGCTTCTACCTAGAAAACCTTCCCTTCTCTCTTCAGCCTCGCCTAGCTAAAATTTTGCTCCTCTTTCAGAAACATCAGCTGATTCACATCGTCTCACAGCATAAGCTTTGGAGCCAGGTTAGACTTGCATTCAAGTCCTCAGTGACTTACTGATTCACCACTTTGGCCTCAGTGGTCCTGTCTGTAAAATGGAGCTAAAGAGTTCATCCCTCGGAGAGTGGTAGTGAGGAGGGCAGAGCGAAGCCACGTGCAGCGTGCTTATTAACTTTGTGTTTGATTCCAAGTAGAGGCCGGTCCTGTTACTAGTCCTGCGATTACCTTTTTTAAAAAAGGATCATTCAGTCACTGTTTTAATCAGAGAAAAAGAACTATAAGGTGTTTGTAACTAAAAGAACTGTAAGGTGTTTGTAACCTAAAAACTTCAGGTTATCCCATCAAGTTTCATTTGATCATTTCATAATTGCTGGAGCTTTGCTTCATGATAAACATTTCATGAGGGGTAGATTTCAGTACCAGGTCCAGTGCCTTGGCCTGAGGTAGAAGCTCAGTAAAGAGCTTTTAGATGTAAATGTGAGCTCTCAGTCACAGGTAGATGCCTAGTCTTGTGTGGGTTGGGAAGGGGGAGTGGCAAGAGGCTTCCTTCTCCAGGGTCCCCGCCGTTGTGTTTGGCAGCTGACTGTTCACAGGAACAAGGACTTGCGCAGCCTGGTTGGAAACAAAGTACTGACCTGACTGTCACAATGTGACAATCTGACATTAGGAGTGGAGCAGGTCGGTGTTAGAGACTAAGTGTGAAATACAAATAAGAGGTAAACAAAATTGGTAGTTCTTTGAAATACTTTGGCAATTCATTAACTATTGTAAGTTTTAAGTTCTTTCAAAAGAACACGTGTTAAGTGTGAGTTTGGGGGCACCTGAAATGAAACATAATAAATGTTTCTCGATCCCCTTCCCAATAAAAGTCACCAAGTACTATGATAATCATAAACGTTAGGATAATAGTATTTTGCCAGTTTCTTTGTGGCAAATGCTCCTAGGGAGAAGATCACGCTCTTAGCAAACGCTGGCTTCGTTTCCCTTCGCACTTAAGGTGCGAGTGAGCGAGGATGCGCAGAGACTCGGAGCGCGGTGCGCCTTCTCTGCAGTGGGCGGGTGAGTCAGCAGGTCCCACTACGCCGACTCCTGTGAAGCGCTGCCTTCACTTTGAGGGCCTTCCGGGGTGACCTGAGGGACAAGAATCCCTGAGGCCCTTTCTCTATGAAACTTTTTTTGTTTCATTTTTCTTAACACGATACTGCAGGTAAATAATCACACATCTCTGTAAATTCTCAATTTTAAAAGTGAAAATAGAATAATTGATAAACGTATTTTTATAAAGCATTGAACCAGCTTTTTCACCTCAGTCACAAAGAAACGACCGTAATTGTGTAGCGTGTTTCTTTATGGCTCTGTCCCTGCTTCGGAAAGCTGAGACTCTAGTTGTGCAGGGAAAAAAGACGCGGAAAAAGACAACTGCATACCGAGGCCTAAGTGTTCAGAGAGGGGGCTAATGGACCTCATCTGGGGCAGCTGGCAAGACGTCCCAGAGAGGACGGTGTTTTCTGGGCATTAAAGATGGAAGGAATTGAGTAAGCAGAGGTGGGCGCCGAAGGGCATTCCAGACCGGGAAAGGTCTGAGCGGGAGGAGGGGCGTGTGAGGAGGAGACGCGCAGACAGTTCCCTGGGATGGAAGGCACACAGCGTTGCTCCGGGGGTGGGAACGGTAGCTGGTCCCGTGGCGAGAGCGGCTGGGTCTACCAGCCTGAGCACGGGGGGCTTTTATCTTCTAAGAAGAGCCTGGAAATTGAGACTGGTGAGGAGGCAGTTTTAGAAACGCATGCCTCTGGTGACAGGCTGAAGGGGGCGGGTGGCAGGGAGAATGAAGGAGGCAAAGTGGAGGCGCCTGGAGCGGGGCTGGAAAGAAGTGGGAAAGGTCACCTCAGCCAGAGAAACTGGGAACAAGGCGGCCTGCCCGCCTCGGACTCCAGCCGCCCCGGATTCCAGCCGCGGGGCCTTGGGAGCCTGGCAGACGGTGGGGAGGCTTCGGGGTGCTGGCCCTCCGGGGTGAGGGTGCAGACGCCAGCCTGCACGGCATAGTGAGGAAATGGAGCGACAGGGACAGGACCGTCAGCTTACTAAAGAGGTTGAAGAAATATGGTTGAAAGCGAGAAGAGAAGTTGGACCGTGGCTGGACAGAACCGGTTAATTTTCTTGTCCTAAAAAGGAAAAGACTCAGATTTGACATCAGAGCTGGGCCGGTTGTGGGGGAAGGGAGCTAAGTAAGGCCCCGAGGGGGAGGTCAGAGTGGATGGGCCTGCGGGCGGGAGGAGGGGGCGCAGGGACGCGTGAGACCCGCTCTCCAAGTCACCCTATTGACGTAAGGTGGAAAGTTGCCATTTATCAAGGTTGCGGTGGGCGCAGGGCCAGAGCCAGCCAGGGAAGGCTCACGAGCACTGAGAAGATCTGGAATGGCTTAGGAATTTTTAAAACTAAAAAAAAGGAAAAGCAACTGACCCCATTCCAGCGGCTGAGGGCGAAGATGGAGGAGGTGGGCCCTGGAGGCTGCTGGCCTGGGGCAGCTCTCAGCAGCACCGTTGTCGCAGGCCCTGGGTGGCGCTCTCCCCCGGGGTCCAGGGAGCCTTTCCATTTAGAAGACACCCTCTCAGGACCCCCTCCCAGGGCTTCCTGGTGGGGGAAGGGCCCCACATGGCCCACGCAGCATTCCCCATCTTCACCAGTCACTGCAGGGGGAACGCAGTCACCAGAAGCTACTTAAGCGGGCGGGCGTAACAAGCTCGGGCAGCTTACTGGTGCCCTTGGTCTCTGTATCATTGCTCTCCACTCTGCCTTAGGCAGACAGTGTTGAACGGCGTTAACTAGAATGCGGTAACCTCGCTGGTTCTTCTCTCACAGTCCAAACCAGGTTGCAGAAAAGGTGGCCTCCAGAATCGCCGAGGGCTTCAGCGACACGGCTCTCATCATGGTAAGTCGCTCTCGCTCGCTCCGGAGTCTTCTGTGTGCGGGCGGCTTCTGAGCGTCCTCTTGCTGACGTGGAGCTCTATCTGTGGATGTCAGCGGTTTTCCTTCCTGCGGGTACTTCATCGGACCGTGGCCCCCTTTTGCAGTCTGCTCCCAACCGCACGCCACTGCTGTCCCGGCGCACGGAGTTCCAGGGGTGGGGGTCGTTCCACTTCAGCATGTCTCACAGCGGGGTCCCCATGGCAGCACCACCACCACCACCTGGGAATTTGTTAGAAATGCAGATTCTAGGGGCCTAGCAGTCTGTGTTTCAGTAAGCTTCCAGATGATTCTCACGCACGCTCAAGTGTGAGAACTGTTGGATTACGTTAGCTGGCACGGCTGAGGGAGCAGGGGAGGGAACCAGGGAGGGGAGTAGCTCTCCTCAAGAGCCTGTAAACCTCAGTTCAGGTGGGATTCTAACAGGGAAGGCAGAAGTAAAGTTTGGAAGCTTCACGTTTGTGAAAAAGCGGTAAAGTACTTAGTGTTTCTCCGGTATGACACAGTGCACCTGGGCCGTGCTCTCGTGGTGTCATGCGCTGTGAGGTGGGGTTTCGGCCACGGGCAGTGTTGACACTGGTCCTGGGAGAGCCATGAGGAAGGGTCTGCGGACTTGCAGCAGAAGTGCTGGCTCTGTTCACGAGCATGTCCTTTGTCTCGTTGCAGGTAGACAACACTAAGTTCACGATGGACTGCGTGGTACCCACAATCCATGTGTACGAACACCACGAAAACAAATGGCGCTGCCGAGACCCTCACTAGTGAGTGCCCTGTTCCCGGGATGGCCCACGTGCCACGTGTGCTGGTGCCATTCCGGGCACCCAGCTCCCACAGGAAAGCGTTTTTAAGTTAGCGTCTTCCCCAGAGGAGTGTGCAGACCTCACACAGAAGTCATGCATGTTCCTCGACCCCTGGAGGACTGAGGCCTACAGGGTTTCCGAGCAGTCGGGACAACCTGAGTGTCACTCGAGGGTCTTCCCACCCCAACCCCAGGGCACCCCTCCCCAAGCCACACCCTCTTTCCAGGCATTTGGCTCGGTTTATTTGTAATCAGTCATCTACTTCCAGCTTTTTCAGAATTTCATGTGGAGGGTGACTCCTTCACGTTTCAGATTCCTTATGTACATCTTCATGTGTTTAAACGTACGTGTTTGCTAGTGTTCAGTATTGTCTTCCTTTATACCACTCTGCATGTGGCTGGTTTCCTGTTTACTCTATTGAAAAGCCGCCGGTTTTCATTAAGAGGCTGATTTCTCCTGTTTCACCTCGTAGCGATTACTGTGAAGACTGGCCAGAGGCCCAGAGGATCTCGGCATCACTCCTGGAAAGCCGGTCCTATGAAGCGCTCGTGGATTTTGATAATCACCTGGATGACATTCGGAATGACTGGACAAACCCAGAGATCAATAAAGCTGTTCTGCACCTGTGTTAGGGAGGGATCTCAGTGACTGGCCTCTGGGCATTTCCGCTACACTGAAGAAGAAAAGCTATTTTTAAATGTAAATAAAATCTCTCATAGCCCGTGTGTCAAGCTGACAGTTTACAGAAGTGGCATGTGCCTTGCAAGAGGGCACAGTGTCCCGTCAGTCGTCTTTCTAATGCAGAGCCTCGAGAACAGGCACAGACTGTCCCATCTGACCATCCCTGTGGACTCCTTCCCAGTTGTACGTTGCTATAATGCTTTAAATCAAAGCTATTTCTGCTTGTCCAAGATTGTTCCTATTAAACGATTTTAACCTTTTATAATCTGGAGAGAATACTTTTTTTTTTTTTTTTTTTTTTTCTTTGCGGTACGCAGGCCTCTCACTGTTGTGGCCTCTCCCATTGCGGAGCACAGGCTCCGGACGCGCAGGCTCAACGGCCATGGCTTACGGGCCCAGCCGCTCCGCGGCACGTGGGATCTTCCCGGACCAAGGGACACGAACCTGTGTCCTCTGCATCAGCAGGCGGACTCTCAACCACTGCACCACCAGGGAAGCCCTGGAGAGAATACTTTTTAAGGCTTATGAACTATCTTTAAAAAAAAAAAAAGGCCCAGATCTTATACCCAAATGAGAGTGCGTGTGAGTTTTCATCCTGTTTGAGTTAATATCCAGACCCTGGGATTGGGCAGGCACGTAGCGTGCGGGTGCTGAGCAGTGTCTGAGAGCTGTGTGCTGGTGTCAGCAGCTACGAACAGCACGCCCCCGCCCCCCCACTGTCAGGCTTCCGTAGCTGCCACGACTCTACACGTGGGAATAATGCCACAGTTGCCTGAGAAACCTTCACCATTAAGGGTAAAAACAAACATCGTTGGGAAGGCAGCTTGGATGGGAGCACAGTGTAATAATCCTCAACCAGAAAGCTTGTAAACCTGTGGAACCAAAGGAAAAGTGGAACCATGCTAAGATTATCTTCAAGAGGCAAGAATCGGTCCTGACTCCCGACTGACTTGCATGATTGTCCAAATGGTTCTAATTTATGTCTTCAAAACAATTATTTTTTTGTATTTGAAGCAACAAAAGCAGAACAAAACTTAGGGTCCCGGAGTTTTACACTGCACTGTCTGTAATCATTATACTTGAAACAATCAGTCAAGCTTTTTAACCCAGTCGTAGGAAACTGATGGGGAAACTTTATGGTTCCATTACATCTTTTTCTTTTTTACATGAATTATTTCACGCAGAGTTCAGAGAACTGTACCTTTGCTACTGTCCTTTTTTGGACTACATGAAGGAAATTTGTAACAATCGGATAATCTATTGAAAAGGTTTATGACACAGCATTCACTATTTTCTCTTAATTAATAAGTAGGAAATATTTCAGCATTGCTTACAATAGATGTGCTTTATCTGGTCCACCAGATTTTCTCTTCTTTCTTCAAATCCTGCTCGCCCTTGGCTTTTTTTTTTTTTTTTGCCCTTGGCTTTTTAAGCTGACTTTAAGTCACGTGGGGAAGACAAATGAAGGGGTGATGGATGCATCGGTACACTTTATCTTTTCACTCTCCTCGACTTAGACGCCAGGGCCAGCACAAGTGGAATGCAGTGCACAGTCTCGTCCCAGATGGGTCTGTATTTGTGTCGAAAAAGAGTGAGTTACCTCCAGCATTTACCACAGAAAAGGCTGTCTTGGGACTTCCCTGGTGGCGCAATCGTTAAGAATCCGCCTGCCAATTCAGGGGACAAGGGTTCGATCCCTGGTCTGGGAGGATACCACATGCCGGGGAGCAACTGAGTACGTGCGCCACAACTACTGAGCCTGCACTCTAGAGCCCGCGAGCCACAGCTACTGAAGCCCGCACGCCTAGAGCCCGTGCTCCACAACAAGAGAAGCCACCGCAATGAGAAGCCCGCGCACCGCAAGGAGGAGTAGCCCCACTCGCCGCAACTAGAGAAAGCCTGTGCGCAGCAACGAAGACCCAACGCCGCCAAAAATAAATAAATAAATAAATAAAAATAAAATGAAAAAGAAAAGGCTCTCTTTTCCTGGGATTAAAATGAACGTGTGCTACCTCCAGGTCAAGGTCAAGGGGAACTGGCAGAGCGGTTTGGAACAAAAGGTGTGGCCAAGGCTAGTTTTGGAGGCATTGCAAGGATAGTCTTATTTCCCCTCATTTTCACCTCTTTGTGGAATTCTTGTTCTTGATGCCCCCACCTTCCCAGGAACATGTGCCGTTCTCCAGTCTGGATTTCAGCCTAGAACCAGGCGCCCCGTCCATGGCTGAGTCGGGCTTATGTTTTCAAAAGAAAGCATATTAAATACTCTAAAGGGAGGAACGTATCTGTGAAAAAAACAAAAACAGATTCCAGAGTGCAGATAACTGGTCCTGGGTGCTTGTAAAGACAGCAGAAGCCTCTGAGGGGAGCCCCAGGCCCTGGGCTGGGCTCCCCTCCCTGTTACCTCGCCAAGCCTTGCTGTGTGGCCTCTGAGCCTCCAGTCTCCTGGCCCTAAGAACAGTCTTCATTCTTCCCCACGCAGCATAAAAGTGAGAGCCTGTCAGTTAGCCACTGAAATGGACTCATACTCTGCCTTTTCCTAGAAAACTTAAAGGAGCAACACAGAGTATATTTGTACATTGAAGAGATCTTCGTCCGTCAAAATGCCCCTGAGTAACTCTTTCCTACTTAAATCTGAAGGGGTTGGAGGGGAAGGGGGAGGTGTAGCGATATCCCCTTAGAACCAGCCATATGCTTAAAATCCTGGTGGACATTTTTCTGTCTTCCATAGCATCTATCCATCATGAAGTGAGTGGGACAGATGAATTACTGGTTTATGTAAAAATGCCATTTTCCATGTCTAATGGTTGCCTTTAAGAACTGGGGATACTAGGGGCTTCACTGGTGACGCAGTGGTAGAGAGTCCGCCTGCCGATGCAGGGGACACGTGTTCGTGCCCCGGTCCGGGAAGATCCCACATGCTGCGGAGCGCCTGGGCCCGTGAGCCATGGCCTCTGAGCCTGCGCGTCCGGAGCCTGTGCTCCGCAACAGAAGAGGCCACAACAGTGAGAGGCCCCCGTACTGCAAAAAAAAAAAAGAACTGAGAATACTAAATGTGAAAAGGTAGGCATAAATGACAGAAAGCAATGCGTATACTAAGGAAAAATTGACTTTGCTAGTTCTAATGAAATTAGATTGACCTAGAATAAAAAGCAAATTAGAAATCTTGAGTAATTGAAGTTTTCCAGGCATCTGGTATTTTTAAGACTCCTCAGTGTAAAAAGTTCTGTCTAAGTAGCTTTGACTTAATAGCTCATTTTTCTGATTGATGTGTTTGGAAAACTCTTGTTCCTGTGTGTAGTCATTTTCAGCTTTTCTGACCTACCTTTTTTGTTTTGCCTTCAAAAGAAAAATATTTGCTTCCAAAACTGCCCCGTTTTAGCATTACAACTGTCTTAACAGGGTAGCTGCTTCGTGACATGCTGTTAAGTAGAAGCCAGAAAAATAACCGTGAGCATTCATCTCCGTACCCTGCGGAGATTTTTAGCAATTTTAATGAAGAGAGCTGAATTTTAAAATAGACTTTCGTTTTACTAATTGACATTTCTTTAGCCTTTCCATCAACTCAGTGCCTCTTAAGCGTTAGATTTTTTTCTTCGGTTCAGTAGAAAGCCTGGCAGCAAATGTTGGTTTGTGTTCCTCCTGCCACCTCTCAGATAGGTGGTGTGTTAACCTGACTGCGTTCACACTTCAGCGTCCAGGGGATAACTTTGATATTTGTATCCTCATAACGTTGACTTGTTGTTACTCCTAAAATGCTTACGATCTCCTCGAATGGGATGCAAAATCTGATCCAGTTTTGCATTTCTCCAAAATGAATCCCCATTCTTCTAAGGAGCTTTTTTTCCCTTAAAGATTAACTTCTTGGGATCTAGTCCAGCTTTAGAACCGCCAAAAATTGTGTCTTCCTTGGTCTTTTGCTTTCAAAGTAGTGTGACAAGTGCCAGCAGAAGCTCCACTTCGATTTGAGTGGAGGAAACCTTTGGCTTGAACTTGCGTTACCATATGAAGCAGAATAGCGTCCTGTATTAATGCTGTCTGAGAAAAGTTCCAGATACAGTCAGTAAGCCTGTAGTAAGTAATTGCGTTTCCGAACACAGGCACACCTCGGAGATATTATGGGTCCAGATCCAGATCACCGAAATAAAGCAATAGAGTCACATGAATTTTTTGGCTTCCCAGTGCATAAAAAAGTTATGTTTACATTATACTGTAGTCTGCTAAGTGTACAATAGCATTATGTCTGAGAAAACAATGTACGTACCTTAAAATACGTCATTGCTAAAACGTACTACCCATCATCTGAGCCTTCAGCGAGTCAGGATCTTCTTGCTGGTGGAGGGGCCTGCCTCAGTGTTGACGGCCGCTGCCTGATCAGGGCGGTGGTTGCTGAAGGCCGGGGTGCCAGTGGCAGTTCCTTAAAATGAGACAACAGTGAAGTTTGCTGCATGGATTGACTTCCGTGAACAATCTCTCTGTAGCATGTAATGCTGTCTGATAGCATTTGACCCACAGTAGAACTTCTTTCAAAATAGGAGTCAGTCCTCTCAAACCCTGCCTTATCAACTAAACTGATGTCATAGTCTAAACCCTTGGTGGTCATTTCAGCAGTCTTAACATCTTCATAGGGAGCAGATGCCATCTCAAGAAACCACTTCTGTGTCCATCCATAAGAACTCATCCGTTCAGGTTTTATCATGAGATTGCATCAATTCAGCCACATCTTCAGGCTCCGCTTCTAATTCTAGTTCTCTTGCTGTTTCCACCACATCTGCAGTTCCTTCCTCCTCTGAATCTTGAACCCCTGAAAGACGTCCATGAGGGCTGGAATCGACTTCTTCCCAACTCCTGTCCATGTTGGTATTTTGACCTCTTCCCAAGAATCAGGAATGTTCTTAATGGCATCTAGAATGGTGAATCCTTTCCACAAGGTTTTCAATTTACTTTGCCCAGATCCGTCAGAGGAATCACTGTGGCAGTTAGAGCCTTAAGAAATGTGTTTCTTAAATAATAAGACTTACAGGTCAAAATGACTCCTTGATCCATGGGCTACAGGATGGAAGTTGTGTTATTAGCAGCATGAAAATGCTCTTAATCTCATTGTCCGTCCCCATCGGAGCTCTTGGGTGACCAGGTGCATTGTCGGTGAGCAGCAATATTGTGAAAAGAACCTTTCTTTCTGAGCCTCAGGTCTCAACGGTGGGACTAAAAATATTCAGTAAACCGTGTTGTCAGCAGATTCGCGTCATCCAGGCTTTGTTGTTCCGTTTATGGAGCACAGGCGGGGTAGCTTTAGCATCGTCCTTAAGGGCCCTAGGGTTTTCGGAATGGCAAATGAGCACTGGCTTCCACTGGAAGTCACTCTAACGTTAGGCATTAGCCCCTAACAAGAGAGTCAGCCTGTCCTTGGAAGCTTTGAAGCCAGGCATTGTCTTCCCCTCTCCAGCTCGGAAAGTCCTAGACGGCATCTTCTTCCGGTAGCAGGCTGTTTCCTCCGTAGTGATCATCTCTTGCTCAGTGCAGCACTTTCACGGACGACCTGAGCCGCAGCTTCCCCCTCAGCACCTGCGGCTTCACCTGGCACTTCCGTGCTACGGAGGCGGCTTCTGTCCTTCAACCTCATGAACCGACCTCTGTTTCAGACTTTCCTCCTGCAGCTCCCTCCCCTCTCTCAGCCTTCGCGGAACTGGAGAGAGTTGGGGTCTTGCTCCGGATTAGGCTGTAGCTTCAGGGAATGTGGCTGGTTTGATCTTCTATCCAGACCACTCAGACTTTCTCCATATCGGCAGTAAGGCTGTTTCCTCTTCCCATCAGTGTGTTTACCGGAGCAGTGCTTTTAATTTCCTTCGAGAACTGTTCCTTTGCATTCACAGCTCAGATAGCTGGCACAGCAGGCCTCTGGCTCTGCTTTCCACACGCCTTCCTCACGAAGCTGCATCGTTTCTAGCTTTTGATTTAAAGTGAGAGACGTGCGGCTCTTCATTTCACTTGAACACTTAGAGGCTATCGCAGGGTTATTAATTGGCCTAATTTCAATATTGTTGTGTCTCAGGGAATAGCGAGGCCCGAGGAGAGGGAGAGAGGGGGGAACGGCTGGTCTGTGGCGCAGTCGGAACACGCGCGATTTATCGATTGTTTGCTCTCTTACCTGGGTGTGGTTTGTGGCGCCCCAAAACAATTCCAACAGTCACATCTAAGATCACTGATCACAGATCCCCATAACAAATATAACAATAGTGGAAAAGTTGGAAATACTGTGAGATTTACCAAAATGTAACGCAGAGTGAGCAGATGTTCTTGGGAAAATGGTGCCAATAGACTTGCCCAACACAGGGTTGCCACAGAGCTGCAATTTTAAAAAAATGCAGTATCTGCAAAGCGCAGTAAAAGGAGATCTACCTGTGCTTGTGAAGTTCTCTGGACAAGGCTTCAGGCCCAGCGCAGCCCGCGTAGTCGGGGAGTCTGCCCCACGACAGGACACTCACCCGAGTTTGCTGAGGGCCTGGGTGTGCCCTGGGCGCTGAGGGTTACGTGAAGTGTGTAGAGTGGACCCCGCTGTCGTCCCCCAGCTGCCCTTCTCCATTGCGCTGACCTCACTACTGAAGAGATGGTTGTTCCTCAGAGAAGAATGTTCTCAGAAACTGATCTTCCTGTTGCCTGGGAAGTGCTTCATCGCCCCGGTTCTTAGACGGCTGCGCCAGGCTGCAGCGGTGTGCGGTGTGGGTCCCAGCTGGCTACTTCAACTCTGTGGCCGTGGGCGGGTTACCTCTCGGGTCTCGTCTGAAAAAGGAGGGTGATGACACCTACTTGCAGGGAGGTTGTGAAGACCAGAGGTACTAATACATGTGCTAGCTCTTAGTAGAATGTGTTTGGGCTACGCTGCATAAGGTTCTTGATGCAAATGTTTTAACAGTTCTACAACATAGTGTTGGCCAGACTGACCCTCAAGGTAAAAGCCTACTTAGTCCTTTGCTAAGAAAGATGTTAAGTGTTTATTCATCGTAAACATTCAGTGAACCGTTTCTTGAATGAATGAGTGAATAAAAGCATTTGCTCTCAGCAGCAACAGCAGCTTACCTTTCTTTAACCCTTCGTTTACACTTGTCTTCCCAGTCCGCGCCCCCCACCCCAGCCCCGAGGAAGTGGAAGGGTGTTATGGTCTGCATTTCACAGGTGGGGAACCAAGGCCCGGACTAGAAGTGACTGCCTGAGGACTCCTACGGCCAGATCCCAGGGCGTGGGCCTCTCCTGGGAGACGAGGGGCAGAGAAGCCGTGTCCCTCCTCCTCTTTCCACGCTGCCTGGCCTCGCTCCTGCCCCCACCCCAGTCTTAATGCAGTTTCTGGCTTACTACGATGTCAGTGTCTGTTCACAGTAGAAAACCCAAAAGAAACTAGAAGTCACTACCATTCTGCCAGCCTCCCATTCCCCCCTGTTCACGAAGACGCGACGGAAAGCTGTCACATCGTCAGGATCTCCTGAGACCTTTAATGTCCTGGATACTGAGATGCAAAGTGGGAAGCGTGGGAAGCCTACATTTGAGGAGCTTACAGTGTAAATTAAGAGGTAAAATGCATAATTACAAGTAAACTATTAGAAAATTTGTGCAGATTCTTGGGCTCAGGCCCTGAGAATCCAAATTCATTGAGATTTCGGACCCAGAAGTCAGTTTTTAGCAGGTAATTCAGGCCATACTTTTAAAAACCCTGAGCTCTGACCAGAATCCATGCATTATTGTGAAGAATTAGAGATCCTCAGAACTGAAGTGACTTACCCCACTGTGTACACTCAGCCAGGGACAGAGGACTCGGACCGTTAGGCCGACCCTGTGAAGTTGCTAATTCAACAGGTCAGCAGCTCAAGCATCACAATTCCATAGGGTTCACCCTGGCGGGAGGTCTCCTGAGTGAACTCTGTCTCAGCAGGAAGCTCTTTGATTTTTTTCTCTTTTAAAATGTGCCACGCGCGGAATGCATGAATGTGCTGTAAACGTTTGAGCAACAGGAAGCAGGCAGGTGACGCCGGACTCAAAGCTTCTGAGCCATCTCAAGCCCCTGGACCCAGGACGGCTGGGCAAGGACAGTATTTTATACTTTCCCTGCGTCGCAAGTTATCTTATACCTAGGAAGGCCTGTTGATTATCTTTAATCTTTAAATTATATCTGGAATCTGTCAGTACTTCCCACTTCCTGGAGGCGGCTCTGTACCAAGAGTGCTCCGTGCAGCTGCCTCCTGTGTCCCCAGTGCCCTGTCCTAGGCCCTGGTGTGCGGGACATACCCCCGGAGACCTGCTGTTGTTCAAGTCGGACAAAGGTAGGAACTGGAAAAGCAGAATCATCTGAAATCTCCCCATTTGCTGAATATCCTCTCCCCTAAATGTTACAGTCCTTTATGTTTGAATTCTGAAGTCTTAGATTTAAATTTGTTGAAAGAAATGTAATTGATATTTTCTGGATTATTTAATCACTTCATCTCCAGAACCGTTAAGTTTGCCCTTTATATTCACGTCCTACGTTCTCTGTGTTCCCGTCTCAGACATATTTGGCAAGAGTTTTTTTTTTTCTTAATAAAATTTACTTATTGAAATATAACAGTTGTATAGAAAAGTGTACAAATCACAGGTACGTAGCTCAGTGAATTTTCACAAAGTGGACACAGTGGGCAGGTGCAGGCTCTTGTAACTACCACCGAGCTCCAGATATAGGACATTAGAACACTGCCAGCACCCAGGAGCCCCTCATGCCCAAACCTAGGTTAGTTCCGCCTGGTCTTTGAGCTTTATATAAATGGAAGGGTACAGCATGTATTCGAATTGTGTGTGAGATTCATTCATGTTACAGGCAGCAATTTTTCATGCATTTTCCTTGTTGTGTGTTATTTCTTTGTATCACCGTACCCCAATTTCCCCATTTCACTGTGGATGGACATTTGGGGGTTTTCCTGACTTGGGCTGATACAAATCTTGCTGCAATTAATTTTTTTCTTTAATTCATTTATTTGTTTGGTTGCACCGGGTGGGCTCCTTAATTGCAGCTTGCCAGCTCCTGAGTTGCAGCTCTTGGGCTCCTTAGTTGCGGCACACGGGCTCGTCAGTTGTGGCACATGGGCTCCTTAGTTGTGTCATGCGAACTCTTAGTTGCGGCATGCGTGTGGGAATCTAATTCCCTGACTAGGGATCGAATCCAGGCCCCCTGCACTGGGAGCGCGGAGTCTTAACCCCTGCGCCACCAGGGAAGTCCCTAACTTTCTTGTATTCTTTTGTGCGCATACATACACGTTCCTTTCAGGATTATGTGCAGAAGTGAGCCTGTCGGGGTGTGTATGTTCAGCTTTTTAGGGGACGTTACCAGTTGAACATCTGCCCCCCACTTTCTCCGTACCTTCAGCAACACTGCGTTGTCAGTCTTTTGAATGTGAGACATGTTGGTGGTGTGGAGTGGTATCTCATGGATTATTGGTCTACATATGAAAAGTAAAATGATAAGCTTTCCAGAAAATAACAGGAGGATATACTCACGTCCTTGGCTTGGCAAAGATTTTTAAACAGGACACCTAAAGAAGTGATCAGTTGTTAAAAAAAAAAAAAAAAAAAAAAGAAGTGATCGGTTGTACTACATTACAATCAAAACTTTTGTTCTTTAAAAAAAAATTACGACTGTGAAAAGGGAGGTCACAGAGCGAGAGAAGATATTTATAATACAGTCACCCAACAAAGACTTCGATATATCCAAATATATTAAAATTTTCAGACCAATTTTCTTAAAAAGGCAACACAACTGATCAGGTACTTCCCAAAAGGAGATATCCAAATGGCCAGTAACATCAAAAATATGCTCAAGTAGGGCTTCCCTGTGGCGCAGTGGTTGAGAATCCGCCTGCCAATGCAGGGGACATGGGTTCGAGCCCTGGTCGGGGAAGATCCCACATGCTGCGGAGCAACTAAGCCTGGGTGCCTCAAGTACAGAGCCTGCGTTCTAGAGCCCACGAGCCATAACTACTGAACACGCTTGCCACAACTACTGAAACCCGTGCGCCTAGAGCCCGTGCTCTGCAATAAGAGAAGCCACTGCCTACGCACCTCGACGGAGAGTAGCCCCCGCTCGCTGCAACTAGAGAAAGCCCGCGCACAGCAACGAAGACCCAGAGCAGCCCAAAATAGATATATTAAATAAATTAATTTAATTAAAAAATATATATATATATATGCTCAAGTAAAGTCATCAAGGAGAAGCAAATTGAAAACAGAGTTTTTCATGGGAAGAAAATGTGAAGAAGCAGAATCCCCCCGCTGCGCACAACTCCCATGTCCTGGGCCTCCCGGCACAATCTCGCGTGCTGTGACAGTGTCGGGCATCCGAAGGAGCAGCAGCCTCCGTGGCTCCTTCAACTGGGCTGGCGTATTCCTGAGACTCGGCTTTAATACTAGGCCTCCGCCAATAGGGAGCAACAGTGCTTTGTCTGAGGAGCTCGGCTGTGCCTTTCTCCTCGCCTACTTAGGACGTGTCCCTCTGTGAGACTTAAGGAAGACTACTGTGGGTGTCACCTGCTGCCTCTGCCATCCTTGCCTCCCACCTCATCCTGCCCTGCAGCTCAGAGCTGGTCCTTCCAGAGTCCAGCTGTTCTGTCCATCACCTCTAATGCCTGGAGTTTACTCAGTGCCGGCCTCACTCACTTTGAGGAGCTCAAAGCCATTTGCAGATTCTGATGGGAAAATGGCTGTCCCGCGGTCAGCCAGGCTCTCTGCTAAATTACTTCTGGGCGAAGAGGCCGTTCTCAAGACTCACGGAGCCCTGGGGTGCCTTTACCAGCAGGCTCTGCGCCCGCGGAAACCCCAGGAGGAAGGCGCCGCTCCTCCAGGCCTTACGGGATTATCCAGGAGGGGCGGCGTTCCGCATAATTACGGGAGCGTGGTTATCCAGGCCGGCTGACGCTCTGCGCACGCAGCCACACGCCGGGCCACCACCCACATCCGGGCAGAGGGAAACTGAGGCAGGAGTGGACCTGGGCAAGTGGGGCAGGCCGGCAGCAGAGACGAGGGGAGTGCATTTTGGTTGGGGGCCTGGGGGAGCAAAGCAGATGGGGAGCAGCCTGGGACCCAAAGGAAATTAAGTATTTTTCCAGTTTCAGCAAGGAGTCACTTGGCATTCTTCCCAAATGTGTCTCCCAAGCAGCCCACCTTTGAGACCAGCTTCACGCGGGCAGAGCCTCAGACACCCTGTGGACCCCACACCTCCCCTGGGCCTGCAGGAAGGTCGGGGGGGGTGCTCAGAGCTGCCCCCCGCCCCGCCCCCACCCCCCGCAGCCTCTAACCCAGCTGACTCCTGGCCATTCCTTTACTCAGCCGTCGGTACACTGTGTGAGAGCAGAAGGCGTAGAGAAGAGTCCCCTGCGGGCCCCGCCCACAGGCCCTTCAGTGCGGTGAAGGCCACAGCTGGTGCGCAAACACACAGGAGGAGCTTGAGTTCCTAGGTAAGGGCCGTCCCTCTGGTGGACGGAAGCTGGGGCAGAGAAGCATCCCAGGTGGGCCTCCCACCTGAGCAGCCAGGGAGGCGGGACAGAGCCAGGACAGAGCCACTCCCAGGGAGTGACCAGCCACCGGGAGTGTGGGCAGGTTGAGACCACTATCCCTGGCTGCTACCACCCTGTTGCTCGGCTATCCCTGCAGCTCCACCCTGCCCCCCAGCCCTGTGGGTCCGGGGATTGGGTGGTGGTCAAAGGCTGGCAGTGGGGGCGGGAACTGTCAGCCCGGGGGTCGTGCCTGGGGGCCAGGGTGACAGCTGACTTATCTCGTCCTTTCCATTGGCGCCTCTGATGTCTCACATACCCGAGCATCCAGACCAGGCAGTGTGCCCCATGCCCAGCATAGAGGAAGTGTGGGTGCTGTGTGTACAGGCTCCAAAGGGCAGGGGAGCGGCATTTAGGACGAGGAGGGACATTCCAGTGAATCGTGGAAAAGGAAGTGTTCCTCTATGCACACAGGTCTCCCTCCTCTGCGCCAATAAGCAAGGGCTGCCCTGTGGTCAGAGAGAATGTGGGATGTGAGAGCACATGCCCACCCACTGCCCATCTTGCCTGGTATCTCCTGTGAAATACCCTTGATGGTGCCAGCTTCCTGCGCCACCTGAGGGGCACCTGTCAGAACCTCAGAGACAGATGCTGCAGGGAGACACCTGGAAACGTGTGTCTCTGAGAAGCTCCTCTAGCAGAGCCTGGCTGTCCGTCTCACTGTCCGTGGAAGAGTCTGAGGTTAGAGCTGAGCCGTCCTCACCTGGCCCACGTGACGGCCCACCTTGGTCTGGCCCTCCCACCCCAAGCAGAGGGGCTGGACCAGTGTCAGGAATGTCCTTTGACGTGTGTGGCGACAACAGAATTCTAGAAGCCAGGACGAATCTGGGAAAAGTGCCACCACGGTCATTTCCCTCCGGCCTCCGGCTGCGCCTGGGCCCCCTTCGCTTAGCGGCCTTGGCTTCAGCCCTGTTACAACACAATGACGTGCGTGGGAGCGGTGAACACAGCAGAGGCCAAGCTCAGCCGTGGACAGCGTTTAGTTACCCCCAGGACTGCGCCCAGCGGAGCAGAGGCCGAGTTCTCCAGCCTGACCTGCTGCAAAAGGCCTCTGGTCCTCCCCCTGGGATGGCTGTGTTCTTGGCATGGGAGCCGAGAACGCACTGGTGACCCCTACACCCAGCTCCATTTACTCTGCTTCTCGGGCTCCGGGCTTTAATTGCAGGAACATTCCTTACTCCAGGGTGGGGGGCATGGAGGGGGATGTCAGAGTGGAGCCTTTCAGCGATGCTTCCATCTGAACTGCAGAAGGCGTCAGAGCTAAGCCTGGGGAAGGTGCTGGGGGAAGAGGCCTGCCTTCCCTTCTGGGACTGGGGCGAGCGCTGGCTTCGGGTGGGTTTTCCAGGTCTGAGCAAACGTCCTTGCCAGGGCTGACTTGGGTCTCATCAGCTAACTGGAAAGCCCTGGTCTCTCTGCCAGCCTGGTCTCACCCCCCAACCACAGCTCTCGGCCATGTGTGAAGACCTCGCAGCTCTCCACCTGCAGGTCATGCCATCGCCTGCTCTCGTCTGGCCTGCTACATGGCTTTGAAGCATCTGGGCTAGGGTCAGGGTTGCTTTCTTGCCCCGAGGCTGCTTGTCTGGCATCTCACGTGGGCTGCGTCATTGGAGCACAAGAGCCTCTCCCAGCACCATTGTTAGGGGTGGGGGCGACGGCAGGGTGCTGAGTTCTGCTTCTCCTCCCTGAGGCCACAGGCGGCCTGCTCACAAGGGGCGCACAGTGACAATGGAGCCTGGACACCCTTCCTCCCAGGCTCTCAAGTCATCAGGTCAACCATCCCAGTAAAGCCAGTGCGGTGACCGGCGTGCCCAGCACTCCCAAACTTGGGGAGCCCACCCCAGTCCCGAATGCCAGACCTTTCCCCTCCTGCTTTGTGAACCGCTTCCTGACATTCCCCCACTGACCCTAGTGTCACCCCCTAGGACCCCACAAGACTCCCACAGCTGCGTTCCTAGGGGAGCCTTCCAGAAATGGTCCCATCCTCGCTCTGTCTCTTCTCCCCTGCCGTGGTTTCGATCCTCCGCCACGTGGGTTTCTGTCTTCTGCGGGGCTCCGGCTGGCTCATCCCCCTATCCTCGAGGCCAGAAACTGGGGATATGAGCCAGGGATTAATGGCACAGAGTAAGCTTCCGAAAGCCGCGGGGCCCATTGGAAGGCCTTAGCTTACAGATAATTTCCCTTCTCTGCGAAGGCCAGGCATTTAGTCCATATGGGCAGAGTCAGGGGACAGTCAGCCAGCAGGGGCAGGGAACAGCCACAGCCCAGATGGCCGCCCAGGAAGAGCAAGCGACCGTGCCCAGCCTGAGGCGCGAGATGGCCACTGACCTCTTCTCCTAGAGGTAAGAGCTGGGGCACTGGGACCCCCCCCCCCCCGCTGTGCCTCCAGACCCCCAGAAGGCTTGGGCGGCCCCCTGTCTCTGTCCTCACTGTGGAACTCCCTCCCGCCAAGTGCCCAGCAGTGTGCCAGTTACTTTCCTGTCCTCTCCTGAACTGTACAAACTGTACCTTTACTTTGTTACGGCAGAATGCACTCCTGGGTTTTTTTAATGTAAAGATTTCAGAAGTTTATGCGAGAGAAAGACGTGGCAGTGCTGCCGCTTCTCACTCCCCACCCCGTCACCAAACCAAAGTGAGTCGTTCCAGTTCGTTCAATGAGGTATTGAAGTGACCCGGGAAAAGCAAGTCCGCTTTCTTCTCACTGTCGGCCGGCAGTGCCCATGGGGAGGAGGATGTTGGTCTGCGGCACAAATCTTTTCTTCGTGGAGGAGAGCTCGCTGCCGTTTTCAGGCTGCAGGGAGGCTGTGACCCCCTCACTCCCCAGCCCAGGTAGTTGGGGGGCTTCCATGGAGGGGAGCTGCTCTCTGGGGCCGCAGGGTAACTTGAAGGTGGATTTGGACTTGGAACTTCCCTTTCTGCGTGCACCCCACCCTGTTGGATATTTTTGTAGCTGGGAGATGTCCTCAGCAGCATGTAATAAGCAGATGGAACTTGGTGCGCTTGGGGGTCCCCTAAAGTCAGTGGGGGGCACTATGGTCTTCCATAGACCATATGGCCCATCTCTTCCATAGACGGGCTCGTCCGTGCCGGGGAGAGGGCTGTGAGCCGTCTGCGGCCAGGGTGGGCATCCCCTGCCTCTCCAGGGATTAGCATAGGCCCTGTGCCCTGGGGCTGATTTGGCACCTGCAGACTTGAAAAATAATTTTCAATCTCTGCAAAAGGAAAGAGAATCGGCACTGATTAGAGGCAGTCTACAGAAGGGGTCAAAATGCCAGTTCTGAACCTGGCTGGCTGAGTTCAAATCCCAGTTGCACCATTTACTAGCTGGTAACGCTGGGCGACTTAACTAACTCTGCCTCGGTATTCTCATCTGTAAAATGGGGATAGAGATGCCTGCTTTTTTTTTTTTTTTTTTTTGGCTGCACTGCGCAGCATGTGGGATCCCAGTTCCCCAACCAGGGGAAGAGTCCTAACCACTGGACTGCCAGGAAGTCCCAAGGATGCCTGCCTTTTGTACCTGATGTCATTAAGTCAGTTCATTTGTGTTTGGCACTTGGCAAGCACTCAGTAAACACTCAGGACCATTACTGACTAAGAGCTTCTATTACCCGATGCTGGTCATGAAAAAGTGGCCACGTTTTTGCCCCACGTCAACTCAATGACACAGGTACCATTATCCCATCTTTCAGGTGTGGGAAATGAAGCACAGAAGACAGGTGACTTTCACAAGGCCACTCATTCATTCATTTTTTTTTTTTACATTCAGAGGCGTTTTAATTTTTTATTATGAAATATTTCACGCATAGGAAAGTACAGAGAATACTTTAACACACACTTATGTACTTAACATATATTAGCATTTTGCTGTATTTGCAGAATTTTTTAACAGATCAAATGTTGAGATAAGACTCCCTTTGTCCTCCTCTCTTACTCCACCTTTCTCTCTCTGGAACCGATCACTCACCTGAAGCTGGTGGGCACCCCCTCAGATAGTCCTACAGTGTTCTTATGTACAGTTATAGACTGCTTTGTCTTTTTCAAAATGCTCCAGTCAACTTCATATCATACCATACAATCTTGCTTTCTCCCACTCAGTATGCTTTTGAGTATTTCTGTGTGGATGCCCGCAGACCTAGCTCGTTCACATTGGGTGCTGTGTGGTCTTCCATCGGACGAACAGGTCATGATAACACGCCACAAACTGTCTATTCGGTCTTCTGACCAACAGAGCCTTTCCAAGTTTGCTATTTTATACGCAATGCTACAGTGAACACCCCCATGCCCCCTCCTGGCGCTCATGTGTAGGCTTCCCAGGACACAGACCCCCTCCGTGGGGAGGCTGGCTGGCGGAGGTTAGCTTCCCCAGATGGTGCCCAGTTGCCCTCCAGTCGCCCCACTTCCACTCCCTGAGCAGCTCTCTGGCCAGGACCAGCACTTTTTAAGTTTTCATTTCAGTGGATGTGGAGTGGCACCTCCTCGTAGTAATTCCTTAAATGCATACCAGCGGCCGGAGCTGGCCAGGCACTGTGCACGGTTATCAAATGGCAAAGCAGGGACCAGGGGCCCACGGAGGATACTCTAGACAGAGCACCCGTGCTCTTGTGTCCCGTAGCGCTTAGCAAGCTCTGATTTGCATAATCAGTTATTTACATGTCTGCACACCCCCACGCCCCGTCCGCCCCAAGGAGCAGTGACCCCGTTCAGCAGAAGGTTTGGGTGTTACTGTTTCTCGCACCTCTAGATCCCTGCTGCCTGATATGGCAGCCGGCAGCCATGTGTGTCTCCTGAGGACTTGAAGTGCAGCTGGGCCAAATCAAGATGTGCTCTGAGTGTAACATACATACCGGCTTTGGAAGAGTTAGCATGGAAGGAAAGCATGTAAACTATCTTGTTAATAATTTTTATATTGATGACATGTTGAAGTGATCATTTTTGGATAAATCAGGTTCAATGGAATATGCTCCTAAAATGAAAATCACTTGTTTTAACAAGACTACTAGGAAATCATAAATGATAAATGGTACCTGTGGCTCGAAATAGATTTCTGTTAGATAGAAATAGCCCTAGACTTTACCAGGCTGGCACCCTGCGGCAGGTGCCTGGGGAAAGTTTGATGAATGAATGGGTGTGTGACCCGACGCTTTGAGAACAGAACTGCGGTGTATCTGAGCCCCTTCTGGCCCATCCCTGGTGTTCTCAGACTGTGCAGAGCGGCTGGTCCCTGACACCCTTCCCTTCCTCCCTTCTCCTCCTGCCCCAGGGGAGTGAGGGAGAGGCCGCAGGAGCCAGCCGCCTGTGCAGGGAACACTGGGTGTCTGCCAGGCTGACCTCCCCCTGAGCAGTGCCTCCCGGAAAGCCCCACGCTGACCAGGGAAACAACGTCCTGCAGAACAGCTCAGGCCCCTTCGGGGTCAGGCCCCTGCCAGCCACTGTGTGTGACGTCCGCACCCTCCTGGCACCGTCCCGGGTACATTCATCCAAACCCCCCGGGAGGCCGAGACCACACTGAGGGTTGCAAGCCAGGACGCTGGCTGCCCAAGGCCTCCCGGAAGAAAGCAGAGCTGCACTCGGCCCCTGGGCATGGGGCCCGGGCCCGGCACACCAGGGCACCCGCTTTGATGCCTTGAGAAAGGTTAACTTTGAAGCTGCCTGTCTGGGTGGCTGAGCCGGCAGGACTTGAAGAAAGCGCTGTCAGGCTCCAGCCTGCACCGTTCCACGGAGTTACCCCCTGGCAGGTGGGGAGGCCGGTCTGAATTGCCTGGGAATCCCCCGCTCTTTCCAAAGATGTGCAGAAACCTTACCCGTTTGGAATCTTTGGGAAGAAGTCTAGTTGACTTAAGCTAAGGTTTCGGGTAACCGAATCTGACCCCTCAGGCACAATGCTTCCACATATTTTAATGGTTTTAGGTGGGAAGTATTTAACGATGGGGTTTATTCTGTACGAGCCTGGACGGACGGGTGACCGGCGATGCCCTCAGACTCTGTCGAGCAGGGAGGATTGTCCCTCCACGCCGTCCCCAGTGGCCACACTTCCTGGGTCTTCATTCTTCTTCCTGGTACCAGGCGCTTCACCAGTGTGTGCTCTAGCTCCGTCGGGGCACCCACCTCCTTCGTCATCCCTGACCCACTTTCCCCATGGCCCATCTACATCCCCTTTGCAATGCTTCTACTGAGCTGAGCTGGGAAAGCCAAGCTTATTCAAGCCCATGTAAAAGAAGGGCAAAGCTTTGGCCCAGGTCTTGCCTCTAACCCCTGGGTGGACTTTGGCACAGGGCCTTGGGGTGTGGATAGGGAGGTCCCCGGATGTGCCCTGAAATAAACGGCGCTTACTGTCCTTATAAGGACAGACTGGTTTATGAACAAGAATGTCTAGCAAAAGCAACAAATTCCCTACAGATCACAAGGTACCGATCTTTTTATCTTCAAGATGGTTCCAGGATGGGCTGCTGCCCTGAATCTGGCAAAATCAGAGTTAATTCCTCCATTCCTGCTGTCCCCACCACGTCTCTCTCGTCACAGATCCATGCCTACCCCTCCCCCACTTCTCAGGAACCCCTCTGTATCTCTCCACACCCACGAGCTCAACCCCAGCCCGGGCTGGGGCTCCACATCTGCTGTGGGAGGTCCCATCCCAGCGGCGGGAAGACTGATGAGAAATCCCACCCACACCCACCATTAAACACCTTTGGTTCTGGAACATTTTTAAAATAATTCTTTTAGTTTGGCATTTGAAATTATGTGGCTATAAGTAACTTATTAAATTTAACAAGCACAGTCAAGCACGCTCAGGAATGCTCGTGAAGGGCAACCTCGATTTGTCTTCAAAGAACTGAAACTTTGTGAAGACCAAATTTAACTCAGAAGAATGTTGCAGTGTCTTAAGTAAACTTTTATTAGCTTCTATCTTGCAGGTTTCTCTATACTTTAAAACCCATGGATTTTTTTTTTAACTTTTGGACTGCGTAATCCATTCTCCTGATTCAAGTTTCAAAAGGAGCTAAAGGGAAGGGAATGAAAAGTTCCCCCCCCACCAGCCTCTGCCCGGAGCCCCACTCCCTCCCGCCGCGGGCAGCCGAAGGAGCTGGATTCTGCAGAACCCTCCAGAGTCACCCCAGCAAACACGAACAAACAAACGCAGGGCCTTGTGTTCTCCTCCCTTTTCAGTGAGAGGACTGAACCCTTCTGCAACTTGTTTTTTTCCACTTGGAGATCTTTCCGCATCAGGACATGAAGAGCTTTCTTGCGGCTGCAATCTTGTTTCTGTTTATTGTTTTTTGGGGGGTTCCCCCCCCCCCCGCTCTGGAGCAATTTCCTGGGTCATAGAGAGCCCAGAGGGCCTGGTGCGCCCCCGCCCCCTGACTGCAGTCTCTCCCCGGCCCTCCAGCCCAGCCGCCCCTCCCTGCGACAGGCTGGAGCCAGCTTTGCAGCCGCTCTGATCTGCCCACCGCCTGCCGAAACCGTCTCCAGGACCAGCTGCTACCAAACTCTGTGACCCCCGAGCCCGCGGGTTTGGCCTCCTCTGACCTCCAGGCGCGGCTAACGCCGCCCTCACCCTCTGGGCTCCGCTGCCCGGCCTCCCGAGGGACTCAAGGCAGGGCTGCCCTGCTGTCACTTCCATCCTATCACCTTGCCTCAGGGACGCCTTTTTGCTTGTCCCTGAACCCTGCCATCTGCCCCTGTGCCCCTGAACTTTGCCCCCGTGAGCCCCCAACATGCTTGTCTCCGCACATGTCAGGGCTCCCCTCCCCGCCCCCGTGCTGCTCTTCTGTTCCCCAAGCTGCCGGCACCCAACAGAGCGCGAGTACCTGTGAGATGCTCCGTACCTAAGGAACTGAAGAAGGAATGGCTCCTCGTTCTTTTGCTCCGTCACAAGTGTGAGCTAGGAAACACGAGGCTCGGTCCCGCTGCCGACGTGAGCCCCTCCCTCGGATCCCTGGGCCGCCAGCCCGCCTGCCCGCCAGCCCGCCAGCCCGCCAGCCCGGTCACGGTGCTCTCCAAGGTGCCGGGCCACGCCCCCCTCCTCTCCCTCCTCCCCCTCCTTCTTCTCCTTCTCGGGTCGCCTCTGCTTTTTGTCTTCCCTCCTCTGCCCACACCCTCCCACCCCTCATTTTTAGGACCCTCCCTTTGCCCTCCAGCTCCTCTCTGCAGGTGCTGCGGCCCCTCCACGAGGGTCCCGGGCTCCCCCTTCTCTGCTGCAGAGCCAGCCCTCAGGCTGGTGCTGAAGCTCGTCCACCTCGCTCTTTCCAAAAGCCCCGGAGCCCGAGAGACCTCTGCCTGGCAGCAGGCGGGGTCCCCTGGTCATTCCAGGGCCCAGTCCCTGCGGGACGTGCCTCTTCCTCCCTCGGCTCCTGTGGCCGTGCCCGCCCGGGAGGTGTTAACGTGGCAGCTGGGGCTGTCGTTGTTGTTGTCGCCGCATTGCAGCCTTCAGGAGGTGTAACTCACATACCACAAAATTCACCTGCTTCGCGTGCACTACTCAATCAGTTTTAATAAGTCTACAGATCCCTCTGCCCACCGCAGTCTCTCCTCATCCCCAGCCCCAGCCCTTGGCAACCACCCATGTTCTTTCTGTCTCCATACCTTTTGCCTGTCTGGACACTTCATATACATGGAATCGTCCTCTGTGTGGCTTTTTGTGTCTGGCTTCCTGAACTGAGCATCACGGTTTTGAGGTGCATCCGTGTCGGGAAATAGCGGTGCTTCCTGCCGTCTTACGGCTGAGTCATGTTCCATGGTGTGGGTGGACCACCATTTACTTCTCCGTACATGAGTTGACGGACAGCTGGATTGTTTGCACCTTCTGGTTCTTGTGAATAGTCCTGCTGTGAACATCTGTGTAGAAGTCTCTGTGTAGACATGTGTTTTCATTTCTCTTGGGTAGATACCTAGGAGTGGAATTGATAGATTGGTAACTAAACGTCTCACTTTCTAAGAATCTGCCAAGCTGGACTCCAAAGTGGCTGCATCACTTTACACTCCCAGCAGTGATTTAAGGGTTTCTCCACATTCTCACCAACATTTGGTATTTTCCTTTTATTTTTTTGATGAAAGTCATCCGGGTGCACTTGAAGTGTCATCTCATCGTGATTTTGACTTGCAAAACCCGTAAGACTAATGACATTGTGCTTCTTTTCACATGCTTCTTGACCATTTGTAGATCTTCTTTGGTGAAATATCTATTGTAATCTTTAAAAAAGTTTTTTAAATTTATGGTACCTTTTTTTTTTTTTTTTTTGCGGTACGCGGGCCTCTCACTGTCGTGGCCTCTCCCGTTGCGGAGCACAGGCTCCGGACGCGCAGGCTCAGCGGCCATGGCTCACGGGCCCAGCCGCTCCGCGGCATGTGGGATCTTCCCGGACCGGGGCACGAACCCGCGTCCCCTGCATCGGCAGGCGGACTCTCAACCACTGCGCCACCAGGGAAGCCCCTAAAAAATTTTTTTTAATTTAAATGTCAGTTGTTAATAGGGTTATTTGCCGTCTTGCTGTTGAGTTCTGAGAGTCCTTTATGTATTTAGTCCCTGATCGCGTGTATGATGTGCCAACGTATTCTCCCCGTCTGCAGCTTGGCTTTTCATTTCCTTAAAGGTGTCTTTTGACGTTTTTAATTTTGATGAAGTGGCCCTCGATATGTGTGACTTTCCCTCTATTGGTGGACGCTGCTTTGGCGCCAGGCATAGCGCAGAAACCACGCTCTGTCCTCACTAGCCCAAGACCCAGGGCAAGTGACAGCACCTCTCTGGGCATCAGTCGCCTCATGTGCAAAAGGGGGACAAGGATAGCGCCCACCTCAGAAAGCTGTGCAAAGCTGTACTTAAAACCGTGCCTGGCGCCCAGTTAGCTCAAAACAACCCTTAACTATGGATTGTGGATCCTTCAGGGAATTTACATTCACTCTTACTTTGGATCCTTACCGCAGCCCTTGGAGCTGATGCTCCTTACTCCATTTTAGGGTGAAAAACAGAGACTCAAACAGCT